>NC_136488.1:124483401-124668401 GCF_053919585.1 Euprymna scolopes
GTTGCTTAATCTGTGTAAGTTAATAGACATTCTTATGTGTGTGGCGGGTTTGTTCAGTTGGTAGAGTGCTTGCCTAGCATGCAAGAAGCTCGGGTTTCAAATCCTGAGCGTGGATGTGTCTAACTGATGAGCCCAAATGAATGCGAAACTCGAGTCTTGGACTTCTGGTTTGTTGGCTTTCTTGGCTCTTGTGGGCTGCGACTTTGGTTCGATTGTGGAAAATAATTATATATATATATATATATATATATATATATATATATATATATTATCCTGGAGTACACCTAATTACTGATGGACTAACTTTTCTAAAACTTGAGTTGATTTACTTTTTAACTTCTTTTTCATTCTCTTACGTCTGTGTACTTAATTTGTCCTGATTTATTTATATTCTATAATTAAATTTTTTTTTATCAGAACTCTACTGTAAGTTTTTTTTTAATTTTGGAAGTTTCTTTTTGAAATTTTTAAAAATTAAAAATGTTTTTTAATATCTTTGGAAATTAAAAGTAAAATTTCTTAGCATTTCATTTTCTTATGTTGTTTTGTATATTCTTTTAGCCTGTATTGCTTTTTTTTTGTCCCTTCTTTTATCCTCATCATATCGCCCCACCCCCTATAATATTTTTTTCCAATTTTAATATAAAGAAGTTTTTTTTCATTTCTAATCTGAATGTTTTCAAAGTCGGTGTTATCTTTTTTACCTTTACTTTTGTATAATTCCAGCTTTTTCTCCTCTTCTGATGAGACGCATTTAGCTTAGAAATGCCATGGCCTAAAGAGGTTATTATTCCTCTTTTTGTAACCCTTATTGACTTGATAATGTTATAAAGTTCCTATGTAACTTTATGCTATATATTCTTAACTTATATATATATCAATCATCATCATTGTATTGGGTGGGTTGCCAGGACCAAAATAACTTTTTCCCTCCCCAAGTCTATCTTTCATGACACAGGAAGATCTTCAAGTTTCGTGTTTAGGGTCCCACAGTACCACATCACTGACGACCTTATCTTTTCTTCTGTAGTAATGTCCGGCATATTGTGTTTTTCTTGCACTAATTACTGAAGTAAAATACATACATACATACATACATACATACATACATACATACTCACACATATATATTATTCGGCATAATCAGATTGACACACCGTTTCTCATCAGATCACCTATGTTAAGCAATGTTGACCCTAGGTAATACCACCTGGATGACCATTTGAGAATTCTAGGCACTGTATGTGTTCTCCGCTTATCTTGGCATTGTTTTTTATTTCAGCCTTGTTTTTGGGGTTTTTTTTTTTTTACACAGGAATCACCACTTATCAAGGCCTGGAGGCCACTCGAGGATAAGGGTTAATGGGTATACATTAGTCAATGTGATTTTAACGTAGTAAACATAAGTAGTGGAAATTTTGTAAATTGAATTACTTAGGAGGACGTTTCATCAAGAACTTGTTTACATTTGACTTGAAGATAATCAGATTGTAGTCAGCTGGAAAGCAAGCAAACAGAAGAGAGTTCCACGGGCGTGTAGTTCTAAGAAAGAAGCTTTGGTCATGGAATCTACGTTTAGGTTTAGGCACAGATAAAGAGTGGGGGAAATTATTGATAATAATTTTGGCTAGACGAGTGTTTTTTGTGAAAGTTTGGTGAAGAGGGACCATAACTTGAAGCTCAGATGAGCACTTGCCATAAAAATAATGATAAAGCAGAGATATGCTCGCAACGTCTCTTCCGTAGGAAAGAGGTTGCAGAGAAGAGAAAAGGACATACCCCCACTAAGCTACAAAGTCTATTTTGAACTCTGTCAAGGCAGGATAAGATGCTTTTAGCAGCTCCAGCCCAGATGTGGCAACAGTACTCCATCATTAGCCATACCTGGCTTTTATATAGGTAGAGAATTGCATCAGGAGTGAGATACCTACTGGAGTGGTAAAAGGATCCTACCATTTTTCCAGTGACCTTGGCAATGGATATGATAAATATGTTCCATTTCAGATCGCGAGTAAATGTCAAGCCCAGAAGCTTGTCAAAACATGAAGCCTCCCCAAGACGAGAGCCATTTATTTCAATTGATGCCAGATGGGGATCAGAGTGTTGATGATGTAAAGATAGAAGCTTGGTTTTAGATGCATTAAAAGTAACCAGACACCTCTTTCCCCATTGTACCACAAGCTCAAGATCAAAGAGAGAGAATCAGAGAGAACTTGGTCGTCTACGGTCTTTCATGTACTACCATGGATGGTAGTGTCATCAGCATAAATGTCTACAAATGATGTTATTTGGAAGATCATTAATGTAGATCAGGAAGATGGAATCTATTATAGAAATCCTTGAATGCAATAGTGATAAAAAAATTTTTTTTTGAACTGAAGTACAACAGAAGAATGGAGGATCGTCCCCCATGACGAATGTATATAAACATATTGAATCACACAAGACGTTGATTTGCAAAAAACATATTTTCTTTTAATCACCATAAAATTTTTGCATTTAAAATATTAGTAGGAAATAACAAAAACTTAAAAATACATTTTAAAAATAAAATAGATTTTTTCGTTTGTCTTTCTAAAGATTACAAAGATTCATGTCAGATTTGAAAATCATTTTTTTCTGGGGATTTGGTTGGGATGAGAGGCTGAATAAAACGGGCCCTGGATAGAAAAAAATGATGCTCAGTGACCGTAATCAAATAAGTCATCCATTACACGTTTAGTGCAGGAGTTTTTGCATGAAACGTCTTTATTAGCAAAAAAAAAAAAAAAAAAAAAAATACTATCTTATAATGATAGGCTAGAGGCAAAATTATTTTTAAATAACTTTAAATAATGTTGCCTCTGTGCCCATCTAATAATCTCATGTCCCCTACTCAACAATAACAACTAAATAAGACTCTACTATCAAACATTAATCTTGCCAGACTTATACCATTGCCATCAAAATTTAGCCTTCAATCATATACTGATTTTTTTGCATTTTACCTGCTAACTTGTCTTATATTTTCGTGTATGTGTGTGTGAATATATGCCTACTTATATGCGGATGTCTTTACATATGTAAATCTACATCTGAATATTTGAGGTTTTTTTTTTTTGGTTTTTTTTACACAATGGTCACCACTTATCAAGGCCCGGAAGCCACTCAGGGATAAGGGTTATTGCAAGTACATTACATTAGTGTCGTCACTCAAAGGTGCTATATAATAGGGAGCATTATGTCATGTTTTGGGGGAGCTTTATAATTGTAAGGTCACTGAAGTTCAAGTTTGCCCAGGGTACAATTGAGGTCAACTCTTAGGTCATTCTGACATAAACCTTTGTAATTGCTAATTAACGTTCACTTTGTCTGTTTTGCAAGATATCAGATCTTTTTTTTTTTTTTTTTTTTGCTTTTATTATGCATTATTTAATACAAAAAACATAACACATTGAATATGATAAATTGAACACAAGTTGCTATTTCACCCATGGAGGTGAAATACCATCAGAAATGATACTGGTGCATAACTGACCAGAGTAGAAAGATAAGTAAGGCTTAGAATATAAAATACAATAAAACAAAACAAAATTAAACCATGAGTAAGTAGTAAAAGTATTTCCAATGTTTGAATGCACTGAAATTTGAAAGATATAACAGTTCAGAGATCAGTCAAAAATGCAATTTTTTTTTAAATGTACATATTTATTTAAGAAATTTAAGTTTATAGAAGGCAGAACAATCCAAAGGTGTGATGGAGAGCCTCAACTCAAACTCACGCAACTTAAGGTATAATGATGGAACCAGCTATTTAGTTTCATTTTTTTTATCCAATTTATGTGTATATATATATATATATATATATATATAAAAGCAGGCTCCTTCAGTCTTGGACAGACTATGGATACCCACAAACGGTTGCTTGCATGTGAAATTTTTGTGGCAGGAGGTGCGCAATCTCCAACCACCCTTCTCCTGAGACGACATTGTTAAATACCAGTGGCAAGCAAAGTACAGGACGACTGAAAACAAATGCCGAGATAAGCAGAGAGCGCATACAGCGCCTAGAATTCCCAAATGGTAACCCATATATAATGTAGCATATTCTTACTTGCCTCAAACGGTCAGGTGGTGTGTCCGTGATACTATATTTCAAGATGTCTTCCCTTCATCAGGCGTGTGTTCAACTTTCAAACGTGTATAGCAGGTTTTATTGTAGATGGAACATTTTCCTAGAAATTGGAAATTAATTTCTCTGCTGCAAATGCATAATTTATTAAATTAAAATTAAGTTAAATCAGATACATGAATTTATTAAAAATTTATTTAAATTCTCATTTACGGCCCATATAATAGTCTTTATCAAGAACGTACAGATAATAGGTCCTTTTTTTATACGCATTCCAGAGAACAGGACCATTGGAATCAGACTCATAAAAATACCAATCTTTAATAAGAACAGAATACTGCGGCTGAAACATCATACTAATTAAAAACAGTCTGTGCTTTTCTAATGAAAACTCTGATATGGATCAAAAAATTGAATTTAAATATGTTTATTTAAAAATAAATCTGCATTTTAACCGGTCTCTGAACACATATTTTTTAACCATGTTTTTTTTTCAAGGAAAAACGATGATTATAGGTCAGGCTCCAGTCAGAGTGGGAGTCAACCCAAGCATCTGGAGAGGATATATACATACATGAAGTTTCAGAAGAAAAAAAAGTTCTCTACGTTATGTTTCTGTCAAATACAATCTCTGTCAGGCGTTTCCTATGTTTCTAAATTATTATCTTTTTCTAATCTTTGTTCAAATATGAAAATGAAAATCGAATTAAATTCATCACAAAAGATATAAAATTAAATAAACAATGCATATAAAATCAAAGGGAACAAAAGAGTTAGTGTTATCTAAATTTTGTTTATAAAGTACCATAAAACATGCAAAAATTAGTAAATTCTAATTTTTTTTTTTTTTTTTTGCATCTGAACCTATTGCCTAATGATGACATTGGCTAAGCGGTTAATAACACGGACTGAAAACCTGGATATGTCAGGTTCGAATCCAGGTCATTTCATAGAAACACTTTCAGGAAGTTTACTTCTGACCTTGTGTCTAACCTTTTAGAAATGAAGTAAAATAAAACAATATATGCCAGCTTTAGTTCAAATATAAAGTTAAATGTTTTCCAAATATATATATATATATATATATATATATATCAGTGGCGTATCTAGGGTATGGCAGGGATGGCCCATGCCATGGGCGCCACTCTGACATGGGCGCAAAAATTGCTTGACAAAAATTAAAATTAGTAGTTAGGTATATCTAAGGTATAAATTATTAAGAAGGGGCGCGCATTCAAACTTTGCCATGGGCGCCATTTTACATAGGTACGCCACTGATATATATATATATATATATATATATATATATATATATATATATATATCGTCATTTATCTTCTGAAGAACACCTAAATCCTGAAAAATTCAACATTTTTTTTCCTGAAAAAGTATGTTCAAATATGACTAACAAATTTCCCCTCCAGATGTACGAGTTGATACGGATCAGAAAATATTTTGTAAGTTAATCTGCACACACATTAGTACAAATATTAATATTAATATTAAAAAAAAATTAAGTATAAACATTAGCAAAAAACAAGAATTTAACAATAAAATAAATTTCATATTTTCAAAGAATTATTCCCAAGGATCTGAATGCTGATTTTCAAGGCAGGCAAAGAAATGTATATCACTATACTCATACTACACTATCTTCTTTTAGCTTACAGTTATATTATGTTGAAACAACAGTTTTCATCAGATACCAAAGTTAAGCAACATAATTTGATGGGCAACCATTTTCGCTCCGGACAGGGTTCAAAAGAAAGTCGCCAACCTAATAGGTCCTGAACTTTCATCCAAGCTTCAACCACTGTCTCATCGACGAAATGTTGCATCTCTCAGCCTGTTTTACAAGTATTTTAATGGTGGATGCTCTGACGTACTACAAACCCTTGTACCCCCTAAACGTAAATACTCCCAACAAATTTGACAAGCAGCCAAGTCCCACCCCTACACAGTAGAGATCCCTAGATGTAAAAAAGCATTCTACTCTAATAGTTCCTTTCCTAGAACTGCTAGACTCTGGAACTCCCTTCCGGGTTCATGTTTTCACAACTGTACTGACATGCAGAAGTTCAAGTGTAATGTGAATAGACATCTTGCTGCTCGACTCTCTACATAGTATCCCTGCAATTACTGTACCTGATAGTAGCCCCCCCACATCAAAGTGGCACTGTGCCTTGTGTGGGGGTGAAAATGGAATTTAAAAAAAATAATTTCGGAATGACAGATTCTGTAATTTTGAAAGCAGAAGTAGCTGTAAAATCATTTTCTCTTCTGGGCGAAATAGAAAGGTTCATGAAACTCAAGCTTAAGTAGGCAACAAATCAAAGAGAAGGAAAACTCTTCAAACAAAACTAGTCCTTCTCTGCTTACTCCATCATTGCTTTCATTCATCTTGGATTTTCGTTTGCTATTGGATCCATGCAATACTAGATCAGGACAAATGCAGTTGGAGACTGCTCAAACCGTGCTTCATCATACAGGCATCAAGAGGCGATGGTAGCTAAATGGTTAACGACACAAACTGACAACAAACTGGATGAATCCAGTTTGTTCTATAGAAGCACTTTAACTTAAGATGTTGGCAACCTTCACATGGTTTCTCCTGTAAATATCTAATGTCTTTCTAGAAAAGCATTCTATTATTTGGATTCATCGGACTACTGTTCTCATCTCGAGTGTGATTTTCAAAACGTTTCAGTCGATGTAACCTCCGACCTTCCTCAGGTGTATCTTGTTGAACTCGGAAATGTTTCTGTCAAACTCTGGAATTTGGTCGGAATTTCGAGCAGAATCCTTTATTTACTTCATGGGGGTAACGTGCTCGTGTTCCGTCAGCCATGACTGGATAGAGGTCTTAAGTAATTTACAATTGTATTTTTCATTCGCCCACACCAAGGATTGAACCTTCAGAAGAATATCACTTTTTACAATTGATTTTTCAATTACAAGGATTGAACCTTACTTTTTACAATTGATTTTTCACACTCAAGATGAGAACAGTAGTCCAATGAATCCAAATAATACGAATAACCAATCCTCATCTTAAAAATTCAGAAGCGTTAAAAGCATTCTAATTAGAAAGACATTCAGAGAGCCAATGGCAATAATAGAACCATCTGATTCATACGAAATGGTGAATGCAGGATTACAGATTTCATGTCATAGGGTATCAGTTATCTCACGAGAATACAGATGACTAAGAACAATAATCTTTTCACTTCCTTTGTAATTTCAAGATTCTGAGTACGATTCTAAACTACATCTGCTGGGAAAGCAAAATTTAAGATTTTGCTTTCGTTACTCCCACTCTGATCAAAGTGATAGTTAGCATCTCCCATCTATCTGTAAAATATTGAATGGACTTTTTATGGTAAATTAACCTTTTTGAGGATGATTTAATGGCTGAAACACACCACGAGAAACAAACTTACTAATTTCAACTGGGTCTTTGACACCTCATTTTTAAATAGATGAAACAAATAATGTCTTTTACTCTAACTAACAATCTAATGTATAAAGGGCAGTTGTCTGTATGTATATATGCTTGTATATCCAGCTAAAAGTTAAAAAAAAAAAAAATACAAAACAAAGAACCAAAGTTGGTATTTTCTTAATCAGTTTTGCCCAAATGAATAATATCAAAAATTTAGAAAAAATTATTCATTCTTTGATCCTAAACTGGAACAAATTTCGTTAAGGGGTCTGGTTTGTTTTTCAGCTACTAATTAAAGGAAAGTATCTGATTTTTTGATATAGAGTTAAGCCAATTTATTCCTCAAGCAATCTGTGTGTGTGTGTGTGTGTGTGTGTGTGTGTGTGTGTGTGTGTGTGTGTGTGTGTGTGTGTGTGTGTGTGTGTGTGTGTGTGTGTGTGTGTGTGTGTGTCAAAAAAGAGGAATAGACTAAGCGAATAATAGTAATATGATACACTTTTCCCTGGGCAACACCAGATAGCCCTGTTATTTTTCTATATAATAAAGTAAAATCATGGTTGATTTTTATTTTCATGGAATCAGAGAAAAGGAAAATTTAAAAAAAAGGTCGACTTTTTAGCTTTTTATAATGAAGACACAAAATATTCTTTTTTTTACATTTATTCCTAACTCAAAAAAGTTTTGTTTTTTTTTTGTTTTTTTTATTTTGCAGGCAAAGAAATCTTCTTTCAGTTTCATAAATTATCAATTCAAGTAAAAAGAGTCCCGGGCAACGCTAGGTAAGGAGAAGAAAAAAAAGGATCATGGAACATCAATAGTCTGACAAAGATTGCTCACCCATGTGTCAGCACGAATTCTATGGTAAACGGCTGTGCGATAATGCAAAACGATTTGCAATGATCATTGCAATGAGTGCTAGAAACCTGGGGAGACTTACCATCGCTCAGACTCTAGAGAACACCACTTGTTATTGTCAGTGAATCACTGAGAATAACTTTTGTGCAAACTTGTTGTGAATAAATAATTAAAAAAATACAAACTCCAACAAAATCATTGATTTTTTTTTCACACAAAATACTTTTCATAAGTTTTCACACTCATCTTAGATTTACTGGCACAAAGAGTTAAAGACATTTTTTGTTTTATTATTTATAAACATCATTATTATCCATATAAAATTTATTTATTAAAAATCAGAATATTATATTTATGAACTAGCCTGGCGTTGACCAGGTGTTTGGAGGTGTGTGTTGAGCAAAAAAAAAAAATTTTTTTAAAGTGGTAGTAGGCAGGCAGGCAGGCTTGAACCTGTACTGCAAAGGAGGAAAAAAAGTGAAAAAAAAAAAGGTGACATCTTTGCCGTTGCATCCATTCCTAAACCGGGAGTGGTGAAGGGTTAAATTAAGACTATCAATCAAAAATATCTATCCTCGTAGAAAAAATGCCCTGTTGAGGATGAAGGAATTAATATTTTTAGCCAATTTTTCTGTATTTGTTGTCGGAAGGGTCGAGCTTCAAAACAATACCAATCTCATGAAAATCTGTCGCCTCTGTCGAAAGTTTTAGGCGGACATACATACATACATACATACATACATACATACATTTAAACAGACAGGTGAGATTTAAATTATAGATGGCCCAAATAACCTATAATTTTTATCCATCTCCCCTGAATACTAACCCAGTCTACTAATAGTGTTATAAAATATAAAATGTCAAAAAAGACATCCATAAATATGTTAGAAAGAAAACAAAACCTAAGTGAGCAGTAGGTGTTCAGAAGAACTTGTAGTGACTGAATTGGATAAATGCTAAAAAGCAAATGTCTTGAATAGCTACTCTCTTTCTTTCTTCGGTTCATTTTGATTCACTTTCTCTATTCACTCCTAAAAGCAAGTTTTTACCCCAATATGTTAACTCACAATATTTTACATCACTGTCTTAAACCCCCAAAGTAATATGTCTACATTAAATTAACAAACTAATGCAAAACTCTTATAAAACGAGGAAATAAAAATAAAAAAAAACTGTATGTGGCTGTTTTTTTGTTTTTTTTTTACAAAGGAGTCACCACTTATCAAGGCCCGGTGGCCACTCGAGGATAAGGGTTAATGAGTGTAGAGTGGTCAAGGGGAACATGTCAGTCATCGATAGTAGTAGAAATTTGGTAAATTGGATTACTTAAGGGGATGGCTCATCAAGAATTTGTTCACATTGGACTTGAAGACAACCATATTGTAGTCAGTTGGAAAGCAGGAAAACGAAACAGAGTTCCACAGGCGTGCAGTTCTACGTTTTTGGATTTAGATATTATTAGACTGGGATAGTACTCTGAAGAGCTTGAGAAATGTACATAATTGTGGGCCGTGTGTAGTTGTATGTAAAAAAACAAAAAAAACTTTATTTATTGCGGACTGTTATCCTCATCTTTCTTAGTTGTTGTTTCACAACGTTTAGACCATCTATTCCTCTGGCCTTTGTCAGGTGGTAACTGCTACGGGATAGGAACTCCGAACTCCATTCTCAGCAATTACTGCCATCCACAGCTAGAGATTCAATGTCTCTATCGTGGCGCAGTGGATAGAGACGTTAGTTACCTGAAGATCATTCTTTGAAACTCCATGAAATAAGGATTTTATAAAAACTGTTGTTAGAGTATTCTGTCGAACAATAAATTTACTTCTAAATTCTAATTTACACTTTTAATTTCTTTTTTGGTTCCAGGTGAGAATTGTCTGAAGATAGCGGTTTCAATCCTACCCAAAGCCGGCCAGAGGCTTACTTGGACAAAACGTGGTGAGACAACAACTATGGATGGCAGTAATTGCTGAGAATGCAGTTAGGAGATTCGGAGTTCCTATCCTATTGCGGTTACCACCTGATGAAAGCCAGAGGAATAGTTGGCCGAAACATTATGAAACAACAACAAAAAAAGATGAAGATAATAGTCCACAATAAATAAATAATACTCGTCTCAATAATGAATTCCAATTAAATTATATATATATAAAAAAAATTGATTTTCAAAAATAAATTTCATGGATCATTGTCATTATTGTGAAATTTCATGATAATCTGATATTAATCTAATTATTTTTTTAAAGTTAATATGAGAATGGGGGTGCATGAGTTAGGAGACAATAAATAGAGATAGGGATGAGGGTTCATTTTTTTAAGAAATCGACCAACATTTGAATCCGGGAACTGTTGGCCACAATATAACTTTGCGTTTCCCACAGCATGTTGACAATGACCTTGCTGTCATGACAGTCAAGCTGGATCTCTTCAGACAGCTGTGGATTGAATCGGAAGTAAGGCACTTTAAGCATACTGCACCATGACCGAGCTTGCACAACAGGTCTGTCGTCTGCGTTAGTTACCTGAAACAGGAAAACATTTGTTTCTTTACAAGCCTCAACCAGATCATTAAGCATATTCAGTTGCATTTAGATGTATAGAAGAGGGAGATTACAAAGAATAGTGACCCCAAGCATCCATATTCGAGGAGAGGTTCAATCATATTCTATTTCCTTTTCTTAGTATAACTAATACATGAGTCTTTGAGGGTATACAATAAAGTAGTTAGTCGAAAGACTCTTCATGTCACTGAGTATATCTCTATATCAGCCAATTAAGTCCGAGGGTAATCAAATTTTTAACTATTGAATTAAAACTTTGTATAATGATGGAAAATGGGTTAGAATACACAAATCGAAAGGAATAAGTTATTTTATTTAGAAAGTGGGTACTCATGCAAAAAGTGATCCATGCTGAAATAATAAGGTTATTATTTAAAATGCCATTCTTAACATGGGGAGGGGGAGGGTGTTTTGTATCTATTCTGTACTTTAACCTTACAATTGAATAAAAAAATATATCATAAAACTTTAATTAAACCTGGAAATACGATTTTAAAAAATAGCACGGATCACTCTCTGCATTAGCACCAGAAAGTGAAATAGTAATTCGCCTATAAGTGACACCTTTTTAAATCTTTATCTTTAATCTTTACAAAAAAAATCAATTAAAAATCTTTATCTTTAATCTTTACAAATAAAAAAAAAATGCTTTTGGGTAATTTTCAGCAAAATCTAATGGTTGGAAAAGATTCTATGTCCCGAGAAGTGCTATTTTGGGCCAATTTTTACCCCTTTTGACCCCCTGGGGATGCAACCAGAATTTTTAACAAAAATCCGAAAATGTTACATCTCCTCCCTTGGGTAGTTGTAATTTCATGCAAAATTTCAGAAAAATATAATGAGTAGTTATTGAGAATTTGGGATCGGAGGGACAGACGGATGAACGGACGAGGATAAATTCTAAGTCCAAATCCGATTGAGTCGGTGAATCAATAAATAATTAACCATGTATGTGGTACAAAGCAGCTATGTTAGATGTGTGATGCTGTATGGAGGTGAATACTAGACTCACACGCAGTCTTCACTTGTCTGTCATCAGCATAACGAGAGAGCAATAATCAGACGGATATGCAACGTCGGGTCAGATAAGACTACGCATATCAGATACCTTATTGATGAGGCTGAATATTCCAAGACTTCATGAACTTATGATGATCAGTTAATTTGGCCATGTTGAGAGAAGCGATTCTTGGATAAGAAAATGCAATAGAGACCTTGAGATGAAAAGCGATGGAAAAACTAAGATGGTCATTTATTTAATGAATTGCAGAAATGTTAAATTGTAGAGTTAGAATTCCGATCAATCAGATTGACAAGAAAGTTCTTCCAGTTTTTAACTTTTAAATAAAGATGAACATATCTCGGCTCAAACAAAAATTTAGGGATCGAAATAAGCACCATCAGAATCAATACACTTTTGCCAATGCAAACAAAACAAATGTATCTATACCAATAATGTAAAAACCTTGCGTTCTGGTGGCAATGAAGTCGCTGAAGGCATTTTTGACATCGCTTAGGTTTTTGAAGTATTTCTCATGCAGAAAGTTGTCAAGGTGCTTGAAAAAGTGGTAGTCGGTAAGTAAGAGGTCTGGGGAGTATGGCGGATGAGGCAGAGTTTCATAGCCCAATTCATTCAACTTCTACAAAGTTGGTTAAGCAACATGTGGTTGGGTGTTGTTGTGGAGGAGGAAATAATGTAAAGGTATTATAACGAAAACTTATTTGAAAATACATCATTTGAAATCAAAATAAAAAATTTTGCAAGAACCTTCTTGTCCACCTAATATATAAGTATTTAAGAAATGACCATGCTATATATTTTATATTAGGTTTTTTGAAGAAATTAAATTTTGATGATGCAGAGGAATAGGCGAATTAAAGTCGGCAACAAGCAGTATCAGATAAAAAAATTTACATTATACTTAATTATTTTTTACATAAAATAATAAATAAAACGTTATTGCTTCATAGTTTTGAATTTGTTTTTAGTATTATAAAAAATATACTACTTCATGAAATACTTATAAAAAAATAATTATAAAAAAAATTTGTAAAAAAGCAAAAAACGATTAGAAACCGATTTGAATATAATCGTTCCTATTTTTTTACATAATCCCACGCTAAAATGTGAATTTTATATACTCAGTATTGATATTGTTTTGTTCTAAAACTGATTATGAATATTTATATTGGATGTTATCTTAATTGTGATCGATAAAGCTTGACTCTGATGTAATAAAGTGAATATTTAAATGTGTGAACATGTAGATAAACATTGTTAAGTGTTGATTTTCGGAGCGTGATTACAGTATTTAAAATTTTAATTATGCCAGAAATGTTATAACATATCAGCTTATATACGATGGAAATAGTATTCCAAAAACCATCTATATATTAATCAAGGTTTCGTCTTTATTTCAACACTTCCCAAGATCATTCATCCTGAGGAAGTTTTGAAATAAAGTCTAAATATTGAGGAATATGTAAATAATGTTGGTTTTTGCTTTCCCACTTTCCATATAGATAGCATAGCATTCTTCGCATTGAAACAAATTTAATCTGAGAAAAGCGACATGTTGTGCCTATTGATCCATTTCTTTAATTTCTGAACTTTTACTTTTTTTAATATCAGGTTTAAAATATTAATGAAAGAAAGAAATATATTTACACACCTGGTATAGCTATAGTTGATAATGTTCACTAAACCATTTACATTCTAATTCAATATTAAAAAATCACCCACCCTATTTAAAAAATAAATAAATAAAAATAAAGCGAGGGGATTAATATGCTGTAAAATAGACAAACTAAAGTGACCACTTACCTGGTTGAGAATGAGATTTCCAAGAGTTGATACCCCTGCTGCACATCTGGCAACATCAAACAAGTTTACTGGACGGAAAATATCCACTGATTCAATAGGCACACTAGGTGCTCGGCCTGTACCTAATGATAAAACAAGGCCAATGGGTTCAGGAGGCATATTCTGAAAAACATAAATGAAAAATATTAGAAATTAACCGTAGACAACCTGCATATATATTGACAATAAACGAATACACAAAAATACATATGATCATTTTTTTTTTTTTACTAATGATTCACCACTTATCAAGGCAAAAAGCCACTCTAAGATAATGGTTAATGAGATGGATAGATTGACAATTGAACGATGATGAATATTATGAGAAGATTGCTAATCTCTACATAACAGGTACTCAAGCAACTGATCCAGAAAAAAGCAATTCTTTTCTCCCCTATTTCAGACACATTGCTCAAGGAATGTAAGGACTAAAGAGCAAAATATGGTTAAGAAAAAGTTATAAGGCTATCAAAAATAAACACAAAGCCATTTTCCATAGAACCATCCTTTGACAACTTTTTTTTTTTTTTTTTACATTTTCATCCCAAACAAGGCCCAGTGCCACTTTGATGTAGGGGGCTGCTATCAGGGACATAAGTTGCAGGGATCAAATAATTATATATCAATTATATATAAAATATATAAAATTATGTATATATAAAATTATATATCTATATATATAAAATTATATATATATAAAATTATATATATATATATATATATATATATATATATATATATATAAAATTATATATAAGGTAAAAAGCTATAGCAAACATCTAAATGAGTATTTTAACCATAGTTCCTGATTTCAAAAGGCGAAAAATTAAAAGATACATCTGCCTTACTTTTAATGCTAGGTTTATTTATGGTGTCTTTTAAATTTAATAAAAACCCTTCACAATTTGCTGACGAGGAGACCTTGTTTATTAAAAAACTATATAATAATTATTGTACATAACTTGATGTCTACCACAATAAAAAGCATTGTTTTCCGAAACGATCGTACAGATAATTGATTTTGTTGTTGTTCCTTCTTATGAAACGAATCTTTAATTTAATTATAATTTGATTTTTAAATTTTAAATTATCAATCACATTACTTAATATAAAATTATATATATATATATATATATATATATATATAAAATATATATATATATATAATTTTATATCTATATATATAAAATTATATATCTATCTATATAAAATTATATATCTATCTATATAAAATTATATATATATATATATATATAATTATATATATATAAAATTATTTATATATATATAAAATTATATATATATAAATAAAATTATATATATATAAAATTATATATATATATATATATAAAATTATATATATATACATATAATTATGTATATATATATATAATTATGTATATATATATATGCATACATATATTTGTCAATTATACATATATAAGCAAATATACATATTTGTCAATTATACATATATAAGCAAATACACATATTTGTCAATTATACATATATAAGCAAATACACATATTTGTCAATTATACATATATGTCAATTGTATATCTATATAAAAGTGAAATTGTACATTTCCTTACTAACCTACTCTGTCAATTTTCAGTCTACAGACTCGAGATTTGACATAAGGGGTATTTAGATTTAGAAAAATCTTTTTAATCGGTTTTCAGCCAGAAATTTAGCTGTCAAGGGGTCAAAATTCAATGATTTGACCTTTGAAACCTCTATCAAACTCCTCCACCAATTTTGGATTTAAACATTTGAAATTTAGAAGTAGGTTACTAGGACATGGATCAAACTTTTTAATTTGATTTGAGCCCAAAACAATAAATGTTAAGGGGTCAAATTGAGGTCAAAGTTAAAAATTTGACCTCTGTGGTCTCTACAAATTACTCAGCCAATTTTTAAACTAAACATTTGAAATTTTACATAAAGTGTATTTAAACATAAGGCAAGTTTTTTTAATGGGTTTTTGGCAGAAAATTTGACTGCCAAAGGGTCAAAGTTTTAAAGATTTGACCTTCTCTGACGGTCTCTAGCAAACTATTCAGCCAATTTTGTGTCTAAACATTTGAAATTTTACATAAAAGGTATTCTGATATGAAGCAAACTTTTTAATCAGTGTTTGGGTGAAAATATGGCTGCCAAGAGGTCAAAGTTGAAAGAGTTGACCTTTGCAGACTTTACCAAGCTCCTCCACCAATTTTGGGCCTAAACACTTGAAGTTTTAGATGTAGGTTACCTGGACATGAGTCAAACTTTTTAATATATATATATATACATATGCACATAAAGTTATGAACAGTACATAGGACCGAGCAAAGCCGGGCTGAACTGCTGGTATATATGTATATATATATGCAAATATATATGCACTTGTCAATTATACATATATATATGATTATAAAAAATGATTTTTTTATACCTACAGACACTAGTGTTTCATGCTTTGGCAATCATCAGTGCAGGAAGAGATGTTTGTTACTGGGTGAAGGATTCGAACTGCCACCAAGCTACCTTTGGCCTCATTAGGAAGAAATGCTACCTGTAGGTCACTGTCAACTCCCATGAGAATGAAGGGAAATTTAACATTTACAAAGCTAAGTACAGGTATAACATTATTAAGAGAATCAAGCCACAGGAAATCGTGATATATACATATATGTATATCATAACGATAGATTTATTTTAGTCGTTCTCCTATTTTTTCCCCCTGGTAGTTTGATTTTATTTTTGTCGTTCCCCTGTTTGAATTCGTTTCCCTATACAAAAAAAAAAACAAAACAAAACAAAAAAAAAAACCTTGATTTGGCTTTGAAAAGTGAGGACGAAACCTGTCGGCTGACTATACCTGCTTATTTATTTAATTTTTTTTTTTTTTTCAGCCTCCATTAAATGTTTTCCCTCCGTCCTTCGTTTTACCATGGATACAAAAAAAAAAACAATCTGCCTTTTTTAACAACTATAATAAAGTTTTGTATCCCTAAATAAATAATGACATATATGTGTACATACTTACATGTTGCTCACGACCAAGATTGTACAGATTGATTTCAGCTAATACATCCAACGTTGGATTATTACTCATTAAACCTCCATCCAGAAATGGTCCAGATGGACGGAAAAAGGTTGGAGCAGCGCCGGAACATCGTGCAGCTTTCCAGATCTTTTCTTCTAAAAATGTAACAAAAAGCAATTTTAGGTTTCATTAATCCAATTATAATAAGGAATTTCAAGAATTTAGATATTTTAATACAACTAAGTCAGCTTTTCAGTCATCCTCTTTAAATTCCACTGCTTTTCAAGTCTTGAAGGGTTAGTCTTGAATTAATTAACCATTTTATTAATTCACTTACACAAATGAAGTTTTAAAACTATGCATAGTTTGTTTCAAGTATAAATTTCAAACTGATTGGCTTGGTAGTTTAGTTAATAGCAGATCAGAAAAACCACTTATCTACTGTATGTATGTATATATATATATATATATAAATATATATATATATATATTTATTTATATTCAGGTTTGAGGTGTTCAAAAGTCGGAACTAATGAAGACAACGAGGCTGCTAAATAGTGCTCAATAAAAAGAGCAAAATATTTTTTATTATTATTATTTGAGGGTAATCAGTTACATATGGTCGCTAGAAATAGCCATTTGTTTCAGTCAAAAGGTCGCCTGAGGAAGTCTCTTTGACTGAAACAGATGGCTATTTGTAGCGACCATATGTAACTGGTTACCCTCAAATAATAATAAAATATATATATATATATATATATATATATACACATACAGTAGATAAGCAAAAACAACTTTGGCAACTGTTATTTATCAACTGATTTTTTCCTTTTTCGTTGACTATTTGTCCGAATTTAACTTAGTAAACAGCCAAATTAGTACATGCTTATACAGCCTTACATCACAAGTGCATTTAAAAAGTTTTATCACCACACAAGCACAGGGGCCAGGCGTATATGCCCGAATTTAACTTAGTAACAGCCAAATTAGATGTATTTGAATACTAGAACCTGTAAAAACCAATTACATATAACGATTTACAAGTAAGACATGGAGAAAGAAGACAAAGTAAAAATCACTTGAAATAATTACAAACTTTTTATTTCAAGAATGAAAAATAAATTGAAAGGGGAGGGAGAAAAAAATAATAAAAAAGTCTGAAGTTCACCTTTTAACCACATAAAAAGACTGTATTTTGACTGCCCCAAAATGTCCCCTTTTGGCGAACCTTAAAGGTTCTAGTAACAGTTCAGAAGAGAGAAAGAATAGAATTAAAAGTTAAGAAAAGATTAAGAAAGAGGTAAAACTTACTTTGAGGTAAGAATAGTTTTTTTTTTTTTGTTTTTTTAGAAGCAAGGATAATTTATACAGAATTTTTTTTTTAGAGAGAAGAATATGTCAGAATTTATGCCCGCATGATTGCCCAAACCTATTTTACATTAAAATATTTCATTACTATTATTATACTAAATCTGTGTCAATCAACAATGGTTCCCCTAAAGCTCCCCCCCCCCGTATACTTTAATAACACCAAATGCAGGCTAAAATTAACCTTAGTTCTGAGATTATTGTGATTATTCTAATCAACTATAATTTAAGTAAACAAGTTGGCCATCATAATATATGTAGCGAACAGAAAGACTTACCGTGTGGCTTTGTACTCACAGAATCTACCTCGTCTTCAGGAAAAAATGGTAATGGAACATAGTTTCGGAATAAATGCAGTTTTGGTGGCATACGGTCAGCAAGAGCAGCAGTCACAATCACTCTGAAAGAAAAAATGTGATAGTCAAGATTGAAACCAGAAATAAATATTATTAATTATTGTTAAATAATAATTCATTAATTATTATTAATTAATTAATGGTTTCACAAGACTGCTGAAATTGGGAATATTTGGTGGGAATATCTAAAATCTTCTTAAATGAACATACTTGGTATTCCGTTTCGATGACGATCCAGTGTTTGAAAAATGTAATATTTCATTGGATGATTTAAAATAAACATTGCCTGTAAACAATTTTGCGCATACTTTCTATTTGGAAAATTATTTAAAATATAAAACATACCTATGACAACACAATATATATATATATATATATATATATATATATAGCTTAGAGAGTTAGGAGAATAGAGTAAATTCAATTCTATAAGAAGAGACTTATCGGGATAATATAAAGCTCAACAAATTTCATTCTTATTGTTTCCTATATATATATATATATATATATGTCACCCACATACTGTACTGATTCGTTGTATCACAACTCATCAGTGCAGCTAGACATATACCTTCCCCCAGCCGTGGATCGAACCTACAACCGTCGAGTTGACAGTCGGCTGTTCTAACCATCGGGCCACGAATCAGTGCCCTAAATATTTCATGTTGAGTGCGTATTAAATCCACACCCGTTTGTCATTTACAGTGCTCAAAACCATAAGTTTAAAACAAATTAATAATGGGTTTCACTTAATTGCTAAAATATGCATTGGGTGAAAATATAGTTACAAAGTGCTTAACCCAAAGAGGGGGGGGGGGTCTTTTATTTTTATATATATATATATACCCACACACACTAGCGACCCAAAATCTGGGACAGTTTAGTTTTTTTTTTTCAATTTCTCCAGAATATTCGGGATGGGGGGGGGTACAACTAAACTTACACACATTTAACATATCTCTTATATTGATACAATTTTTTTCTATCCTTCATAATAAAGTGTAATTAATACAGTGTATCAACATAAGGGATACGTTAAATGTATGCAAGTTTAGTTGTAATCCTTCCAAATATTCTGGAGAAATTGAAAAAAAAACTAAACTGTCCCAGATTTTGGGCCGCTAGTGTGTATATATATATATATATATATATATACTAGTAGGCCGCCCAACATTGCCCAGTCATAAAATATGCTTAGCACATTCACTATCAGCCATGAGCTATATCAAATTTATTGTCACTGCCAAGCCATTTTTCTGCAATTTCATAAAACTAAAGTCAACAAATAATGCATATGAATATAATATGGAATATATATTAACTTTGTATCATTTATTTTTAAGGGAATTGTTAGTTTTTATCAGTTTGTATGTTTTTTGTAATGAAAATAACTCAAATCAGCTTTTATTCATAGTGGATCATTTAACTTATAACTTATATACGTATTCGCTAGAAAAACAAAACATAATAGATGGCAGGGGCCAAAATAGGAGATAACTCGTAAACATATTATTCAATATGTGTTATTTTAAGATGCCAGTTCAAGTTAAAAACAGTTATCGTACGTGCTGAGCATGCATTGGCTAAATAAATGCCAGGGTACAAGAATACTCATAATTGTCAGCGAATGTGTTAAATACGATATTTTGATAAATGCATATTTAGTAATTATTATTATATCATATTGGGCCCAATATATAGTAATGATTTAAAAAGTTAAAAGAAAAAAAAATGACTCTTGTGCCACCACCGAGAATCGAAACCAAAACGTTTAGCTTATAATTTACTTTTTCCTTTGACGTTAATGACCGTACTATGAAGACATGTTTACTGCAAAGCTAAAAATTAAAACATAAACCAAAAGCTATTATGTCACGCACACATATTCATAATGCCATCATTCGATCTTCACCTGGCAAATTTTATTTTTTAAATTTTCACACTTTTGCACTGATTTTCCCCAACTAAAACCCAAATACAAAGTTTTGCATGGGTTCAAATACCCTATATATGAAGTTTTATGTCTGTAGACAAAAAAACTGATGAGGGAGTTTGATAGGCAACATTTTTCAAACAAAAATATATACGTATACATAAGTATTTATAGAAAGAGGCTTGTGTTTACTTTAAGCTTTTTTATACAAATATTACACAAGTATAAATCATATCTGCATAAATATAATTACACATAATAGTTAACTAAAGATGATCATCCCATAAGAAAACTGAAAAAACTTAGAGGGAATTAATTCAAATTAATGTTTAAAAGAATATGCAAATTAGCTAGAACTTTTTACAGATGAATGCAATTCTACAACTTATATATAACAAAGTTGTATTTTCTTTTTAAATAAGCAGAATGACATATTGTTTAGAATTGGTATGGTATTTAGTCCCTTTTGTCCACGGTGCGACGAAGATAGCTTAGAAACCGTAGAACATGCTTTTTATACTTGTTCCAAGCTCCGTGAATTCTGGGAGTATGTCAGTGAGGTCACGGCTCGCATCGTCCCCGATCAGGTGACGATCCTGGATTTAGCATCCGTTGTCTACAACGCAGATCCCTTGTGGCCTAGGGAGGAACGAATGGTGTTCCTAGCGACCTTGGCCGTAGCTAGACTAGTAGTGTGGGTTTCACGCATAGAGATAGGGCGTTGGGGGGAGCCACCTTCTCATCGGGATCTGATTTTGTATTTTAAACACGAACTTAAAATCAAAATCAGATGCGATAGAAGGAGGTTATCTCGCTCACAGTTTAGTAGGAGGTGGATTCACACCGCTAGTTTATGTGCGTTTGTACGAAACAAGCTTGAGTACGTGTTCCCTGCCTAGGCATGGCACACGCCGACCGTAAAAGCAACCCCCAGACCAGATCAAGATAATCCCGTAGTGGATCAGTCCCTTAGCTAGTTGGTATAAATAAGTTCCATGTCCCCAATTTTTATTTTTAGGTGTTAGGATACCTCCAAAGAAGCCCAGTCCTGATTAATTTATTTTAGTCCCAACCCGTCCCGATGTTATTTTTCTTGGAGGTCACCGAATATCCCTCCCCCCCCCCTTTATTTTGTCCGTAGCTGTGCCCACTCCCTCTTAGGAAGTGCTCCCTTGTTTTCGGCCGATACCGGAAAACAGGAAGCATTTCAAAATCAAATAGGTAAGGGTGGGTCAGTACTAACACATTCACCGTTTAACGTTTTATTTGGTTCATTTATTTTTTATTACTGTTATTTTTCTTTATTTTGGGGTGTTTTTAAGGCTCTCATTATCCCCGCCCATCATCCGCATATATCATACACATCACAATTTCATCCGCATATATAATACACATCACAATTTCCATTTTGTCATTATTTCATTGTAAATATAAAGTCAAAAAGAAAAAAAAAAAAAAAAAAAAGCCATTGTATATAATTTTATTGTTAAAAAAAAAAAAAAAAAAAAAAATTGTACATATTGTCATCTGGGGCTTTAAGTAGATCCAACTCCTAGAGTGAATGCGGTATTGTGGTGATTGCAACTAGTGATAGGGAATAGACAAGTGGACGACCCCCGACACCCATCTTCCCCCCCACACCCTTTCTGGCCTCATGCCACATTTAAAAAGAATTAGTTGCCTGTTTTATATAATTTTAACCCTAAAATTCTGTAAAATTTGTGATTTTTCTTCTTAAATAAATATTTAAATAAGCAGAAAAAAGGCTCGTCTTTTTTCTGCTTGGCCGTCGGGCCAAGCTCTTTTTTCTGTTATCAAAATGTAGTATCTGTTCCGGCAGATGCTGCAATCAAAGTTATATGTGGGGTTGCCCCTACATATAAGAACATTGCTTTTGAGCAATCAGTTTTGGTTAATGTAGTGGGAACCCCTCATACCAATTGTCACTATCCCCCTCCCCTCACTCTCCGCATTAAAAAACGGCCTTGTACCTAATTTGCTCAGTGGGGAAGCAAATAAATAACTAAATAATTAGAAAAAAGGCAAGCCTTTTTTCTATTGTGCTTGGCCTTCGGACCACTCCCCCCTTTTGAGTTGGCCTTGTGCCTAAGTTTTTTGTTCATGTAAACTTTGCCTGAGAAAAAGATTTAATATCTCAAAGGGTAGTATCTGTTCTGATACATATATCGCGCGAGGCAGTGCTGTTTCTGGCGACACATTCTTGTGCCTGGAACACTCTGACAAGCTTTTTGGGTAGCGTTCTGTCCGCACCCCCACTTTGTCCATCTTTCTCTGCTCTCCCCCCTCGCAGGGGGGTGGGTTTCGAGCTGATAATTTATGACCTTCTCATGAGGGAGAGGCGGAAACACTTTCTCTTTTCCCTCCACTAACTTCCCACTCCTTCTCTCAGCACCAGAAAAGGAGGAGAAACCGGCCATTTCGGAAGCCAAGCTACAGCCCGTAGCACCCCAGGCCTCCCTGAACACCAAGGCTTCCTCCTCGACTCCCCAGAGGACAGCTCCCAGGTAGAAGAAAAAGATGATCACAGTGCTTCCAAGAGAACCCAAGATCTGATCGACGCCATTATCGAATCGATCAGAGTACTCTCGGAGGAACCAAGAGCTGAAAAACAAGCAGCTCACGCTCCCCAGGAGGACACACAAATAAAGAAAACCTCCCCAAAATGGGAGGCACAGACAGTTCCAGGGGAAAACAAACCTGTAAGCGGTGGACCACAGCAGGTGACACTCAGGAGCCAACAATCCCCTTCCAGCAAGAAGAAAGAGACCCAGGAAGCAGGGACCGGCAGAGTGGCAACACCTCACATTGATTGGCTGGCGCTCATCCCCCTAGGCAAACCACCGGTCAGCAGAAGCAGCAACAGCAACATTCAAGCCAGACGACAGTGTCCTGAACCCCCAGTGCCAGTGAGGTTCACAAACCCAAATGTCCCCTCAGGAACACTGGGACTTCTTTGAGGCAACTTGCAAGGACCTCATGAAGGGGAACATCATAAAACCCCTCCCAGGCACCGTAGTGGACCTTAAGAAGAGGATAGTGTCCTTTGTAACCTTGGACACAAAGAAAAGAAGTCTCACATGAGTAGATAAGGACAATATGGTAGACCTCCTCCTGGATCTGAAGATCCTAGCAAAATACATATGCAAGAGGTGCTATGCCAAGTGGGACGTCCTACTCCCAAACCAAAAAGAAGCCAAAGAGATGGCTAAGAAGACAAATATGTGTTGGAGAAACATCAAACTCCAACCAGAATACCTTAGTCAAAGTCGCCATGCTAAACATCCCCTGTCTACTAGGAGCCAAACAACTAGGAGCGGTCTTCAACCAGTACGGGGACGTGGTGTCAGTAGGTCCAGCAAGCAAGAAGAGGGACATCCTGACCAGAGACTACATACTCCAGCTGCGCCTCAACAGAGCCGGCTTCAACAAAATACCAGTGACACTGAGGTGCGAGGAGGGGTTACTATCCATCATAGTAGAGGGACAGAGACCAGACTGCTGGCGCTGTCAGCAGCAATGGCACATGACCAAGGATTGCCCCAAAAGAAATCCAACGAAAGCCCCTGCAGCTGCCGACAAGCCTCGTGCCCCAGAGATGACAACCAAGCCAGCGGACCCATCCCCCAGCATTGGATGGATCACAGTAACGTGAAAGGGGAAAACAAAATCCCCCAATTCCGGCCAGCAAACAGACGGAAAACAGGCGCCGCAGAAACAACAATGGCCACCGCAGCCAATACCGCTGAAACGGCCAGAACAAAATGACCAGCAACCACCGCAACCAAAGACGTCACAACCCGAACAGCAGCAGCAACCACAGCAGCAGAAGCATCATTATCATCAACAACAGCAAGAGGTGCAGGACAAGCCACTCCAAGAACAACATCCAGCCCCTGGACAAACTGAATCGGGAGGGGGGCAAGAGAAGGAAGGAAGGACTGCTCCTCGGAAGATGAATCCGCCAATGAGAGGGAGGAACTCCCCCACCGAGAAAAAAAAGGAAAATTAAAACGATAGAAGGAGAAGAAAAGGTGACCCCCACCCCTTGTGAGCATACACTATCCCAAACAACAACAACAACAAAACCCACCCCCACCCCCAAACCAGACACCGCACCAACAATAAACATCACACCAACTGAGCACCAACACCAGACACCACACCCACGACACCAACACCAGACACCACACCCACCACACCAACACCTGACACCACACCATTACGCACCCTCACACCAATGAAAACCGAACCCCCACCGCAAAGAGAAAAAAAAATGAATGAACCTGGGAGAGGGAAGGATCGCTCTGCCTCTCGCGGACCGACCAAAAGAAAAAAACTTTGTTGAATTGACCCTCTGTCTGTCGCAACGGCACTTTCACATCAGCAGAGAAAGACTTTAAAAACCATTGCTGGATTGCCAACAGATAGAGGGAAAAAATGTCAACATCCCCTCTAATCTCCCAGACGCGCCACTCCTAATAACTTTTGTCAGAACTCTGGAGGCTTGCAAGAGTTACTTGTGGTCACTTCTGGAGGCAGTTGAAGGGGCCTATCCGGTAATGGAAGTATTTAAGAAAAACGACCCTTCCTTGACAAACTGTCAAAACAATGCAAGGGAAGGGTCCCAGTGTGGATCCATTCATCTCTCTACAGGGCCCTAAAATTGACCTTTCCCCTAGACATTGGTGGCATTGTGAGAGGCCAGGACCTGAAAAACCTGACCTCCTTGAGCATCGCGTACAACATTGGCATCCTTATGCCAACCGACTTTGGAGCCAAGTGCAACACACCTTAAGGTAGGTAGCATGTCTTTAAATTTGGTCAGTTTGAATGCAAGGGGCTTGAGATCATCGGGCCGGGCAGCTCACCTCCGGCACAACCTCTTGTCCCTGGGAGTGGATGTTGCTGCGATCCAGGAGGCACATTTAATTTCTTCTGCAGACTGTCAGGTGCTGAACCAGGACTTCGATGTTTTCTTGGCATATGGCAGCCCGCGGGGGAAGGGAGTGTCCTTGCTAGTGAAACGAACTCTGTCCACGACGGTCGACATTGTTCATAGAGATATGGTGGGCAGGTTGGTCATGGCTGATGTTGTTGTAAAATATTCTGTGCCTCAGGTGGTCATGGTTCATGCACCCAGCACCGCTCACGAGAGGGTTTCATTCTTCGGTCAACTCGACGTGTTTGTAGACTGTCGGAAGCAGGTAGTGCTAATAGGGGATTGGAACACCATCTTAGATCCAGAGTTAAATAAGGTAGGAGGCAAAACTAGAAGGTCAGAGAGGTGCGAGCCCAGCCTGGCTGATATGATGGCTAGATGCGGTCTGGTTAACAAGTTTCGGGTCAAGCATCCAGGGCAGAGATGTTAACATAAACCAAGAGCGTTTCCTCCTATCCAAATACCTATTTGGACAGGATACTAGTTAGAAGAGGCAAAATAGATTTCCTATCTTGGCCCACGTTCACTTGGTTAGGTCAGTCAGACCATAAACTAGTTATGGCCCAGCTGAAGCTAGGAACTTGGTTTAAATTAGGGAGGTACTGGAAGTTAAACACCTCCATTCTGGAGATACAAGATAAGTTAACAGAATTAATTAAAAAGGCACTAGTGGGGGCGGTTACTGGGAATAAGTGATGGCTAGGTCTAAAAGCCAACAGTAGAAGCTGCTCCGTCAAGTATGCCCAGTGCCTCGCACTAGATAAGGCCAAGACGAGGAAGAGCAGAAACTAGCCCAGGCTACGGGAGAGGGTGATAGGATTAGTCAGGAACTAGCTAAGCAGGACCTTCTATGCGAGTGTTATGAAGGTCAAGTAGTCAGAGCTAGGCTTAGAAAGATAGGAAATAAAGCAGTTAACGCTGACGCTGACGCGCGTCACGAAATTTCTAGGTGTGGCTCGGACAAATACATTGCAAACTTCAGACATCCAGATGGACGCACCCTGGAATCGACTCGGGAGATCTGCGAGGGGTTTCGAGAACATTTCGAGAAGCAATTTACTCAATAACCCCATCTTCCGGTTCTTGAGTTTAGCAACTATTTGGCTGACTCTCCCCATCTTCAAGCGGCTAGAGCAGCTAATTGCGAAGGCCGGGTAATGGAGTAGGAGATCTTTACTGCGCTGAAGCAGGTCAGCTGTGACAGATTGCCAGACTTGATGGTCTGCCATACGAACTGCATTTGAGCATGTCACCCATGTTTCTGCCTCTTCTGACAGATGTGTTCAACCATTGGTTTGCTCAGAGATCCATCCTGGGGCAGGTCATCAAGGGAGTGATCACATTGCTGAGGAAAGGTGACGGGCATGGTGGGGAAGAGTTAGACGATTACAGGCCCATAATTCTGCTAAACACAGAGTTAAAGATTTTGGCAAAGGTCCTATCGAATCAGCTGCAGGTTGTTATCGGCAAGTTGGTTGAACTGAAATAGAACTACGCTGTGAAGGGGAGATTGATTCAGAACAACTTGCACCTGATCCGCACGATCCTAGAGGGGGGAATAGATGATGACACGGAAGCTGCGTTGATCAATTTAGATCAGTCCAAAGCGTTCGATAGGGTCGATCATCGTTTCCTGGCATCTGTCTTAGAGGCCGCCAGTTTAAACCGGACTTCTGCAAGTGGATCTCCGTGATGTATTGACAGCCCACGGCTGTTGTGTAAGTCAACGGAAAGCACTCAAAACCCTTTGCTATCTCTCAGTCGGTTCATCAGGTTGTCCGCTGTCGCCCCTGCTTTACATCCTGGCCTTGGAGTCTCTGCTCCAAAAGATGATACGTGAGGAGACAAATTCAGCCCTGCACAGAATGGCTCTGCCTGGTGGCTCAGCCGTCAAGGTATCCGCGTTCACCAATGATGTCACGGTCTTTGTGTTAAGCTTCAGAGACATTGAGATCATGTTGGAGGCACTTGCATAGTACGAAAGAATCACAGGGGCCAAGATAAACTACAGTAAGTCGGTCGGACTGCGGTTGGGCACCTGGAGTTGCAATGCAAACCTCCCGGCGCTCTTCAGCTGGATGCATTACCCGGTCCGGATCCTCAGTGTTTGGTTGAGACTGGGTCTCCAGCTTGATAAGAGTTGGTTGGAGGTATGGTCAAAGGTGGAGGCTGTGGTCAACTCATGGCTAGGAAACTTTCCTTAAAGGGTAGAGCCGAGGCGTGCACCACATATGTCTTCCTTCTCATCCTTTATCGACTGGCGGTACTTCCCCTGCCTGCACAACACCTAAAAGCTCTTGTTGAACTCTTGTCCTCACTCCTTTGGGACAAAGGAAGACACTGGGTGAGCAGACAGGTCTGTATTCAACATCTGTGTGAGGGAGGCTTGGGAATGCCGGACTAGAATGTCATCGAGACGCCGAGAGGCTAGCCTTCCTGAGCCACTACCTTCAAGATGATCAACCATGGCACCCTATAATTACGGCCGCCTTTCCCGACCTCATTCTCGACCCATCTATTGAGAGTTATCGCGGGCCATCCTGAAAGAGTGCCGAGCTCTGCTAAAACAACTATCAAGGTCCAGCAACCTTGTGACTGCCACCCGTAGGGAACTCCACAGGGATCTAGTGAGGGAGGCTGCCACCGACTCGCTATGCATGCATTTGGGTTGGCAGAAGAGTGAGATCTGCTCCGCATGGAGTTGAGCACCAGGTTCAAGTCATTTGAAATACTCAGAGTTCTCTCTGACCTGGCGATTAACCTGCAACATACTTCCCCTCAACAATATACAATGCAGTTCTGGTTTCTTGGAGTCGCTGGCCTGTTCTCGTGGGACAACGGCCACAGAAACAACTGATCCCGCATTTTTCTTCCAACGTAGTGGGCGATGTTAGGCCGCCGTGTGACCAGGAAAGACAAATGGTCTACATCGCAATCCTGGCTGTGGCGAGAATGGTGATTTGGACATTGAGACTGCAAGATGGCTGGTGGGTACTGCCTTTTTCTGATCAGGATCTGATCGCTTTCTTTAAACACCAACTACGGGTAAAGATCAGATGCGACAGAAGAAGGCTGCATCCATGGCTTTTGAAAGAAGATGGATACAGTTAGCAAGTCTGTGTGTACGAAGAAGGGCCAAATTTGAATACGTGACTGTTCCTCGCTTAGGTGTGGAGCGCATGGTTCCGGGATTTCCATCTGACCCCCACCCCTTTCCAATTTTACTTCCTTCAGCCTCTCAGCCAGCCGAATAAATCTTTTTCCCCTTATTAGAAAGCCTCCAAGATCCCAACCTCCAAAAACAACAATTTTTTCTTTTGCCTCCCCCTCTCGAAATTCAACCCATCTTGGAGGAAATCAAATCTAACACTAACACCCCCCTCCACTTACCACCAACTTTTTTTTTTCATCCACTGTCTAGGACCCCCCCCCCTCCATTTAGAAGCAGCCCGCGAAACCCAGTTTCCTTTACAAACCAGAGTGAAACGGGTGGTCTAGCATTTCAGACAGGGTTGGGAGGGCCTTACTAACCACAATTTTTTTTTCCCTATTTCCTTCGACACACATGAAATTTTTATTAATATTGTTATCTTTTTTGTATTTTTTGGCATAAATGAAAAATGTTTTAAAATTGGGTTTAAGTAGAACCCCCCCACACACACACACACAAATACAAATTTAAAAGATGTTGGCCGAGAGAGAAATCCTTTAAAATTTCCAACAGAGACAAGATTAACCAACCAACCTCACCATCTTTTTTTTTGAGTTAGCCTTGTGCCTAAATGTTTTCTTCATTTTCACAATTGTATTTTTTCCCCTGTGAATAAAAAATTAAATATCTCAAAGGGTAGTATCTGTTCTGCAGATGCTGCAATCCAAGTAATATGTGGGGGCAACCCCACATAGCAGACCATTACTCTTGAAGCAATCAGTTTCGGTCAATGTAGGGAAACCCTTCATACCAACTGTCACTACCAGTTCCCCTTTGGGGGAGCTGATACTCCCTCTCTCCACATTAAAAAATGGCTTTGTGCTTAATTTGCTCTCATGGGGAAGCAAATAAATATCTAAATAAATAGAAAAAAGTTTTTAATATGAATATCAATACATAAAAAAAGTATACGAGTATATATATATATATATATATATATATATATATATATATATATATATATATATATATATATACATATATACACACACACACACAGGTTTTTAAAAATATGCACTTTTGCACATGTTTTTTATTATATACACGAATTGACATTTAGTAAGATATAACGCATATGTAAAAAAAACTTCCAAACTGTATATGGATTCAATATGAGTTTTTTTTTTTTTTAATCTGAGGCATCGCTACATATTTTTCTATTCAAGAATTACTATTTCTTCTGATGAGTCCACAGATGAAATATTCAGTATTGACATACAAATATCAGTTGTTCTTCCATAAATGAAAAAATTTATAAATTTTTGTAGTGAAAAAAAAAATGTTTGGAAAGATAAGGTTTTGGACTGGCGTTAATCGTGACACCTTGCACTGATTATTCTCGAAAGGATGAAACACTAGTGTCTGTAGGTATTTAATAATTATTATAGTAAATAATAATTATATATAATCATTCAGTAGTGTTTGTGGAATATATTTATTTTTTTAAATTCAAGTTATAATATTATATGATCAATTCTTAATGCAATATTTTAAGTTATAAATTTATTATATTTTTACTAGAATATCTTATCCTTTTCTTTTCCAGTTTTAACAACTAGTCCTTTACTTTTCCATGTTTAAGCTTAATCATTATACTTTTCATACTCACATTTTTCTATTGTAATCCATAATTTTTCCAGGCTTCCAATAAATTCACTTGTTCTTTGTTTAATTTCAGTCTTAAATAAATAAAAATACTAATAACGAACAAGATAAATGCAATTGTAGACACCGCACACTTTGCCCAGTCCAAAATAAATGTCTAACAAAAAGTGTAGTTTATCAAGCAACAATATTTGCGAAAGAAAACCCGAATAACAAGAAATATTACATAGGCATGACTTCCTTAGATTTCAAAACCCGATACTATGACCACAAAAGTACATTCAAAAATAAAAAACACTGTATAAAAACAACACTAGCGAATAAATACTGGGAACTCAAAGAAAGCGGACATTCGCTGGTAGTCGAATGGAAAATAATGAGACAAGCTACCACGTGCAGACATTTAGACGACCCATGTAAATTATGCCTCCATGAAAAATTTTCTATCCTGTACTTTAAAGAACCTCAAAATCTATTAAACTGTAGACGAGAAATAGCAAACAACTGTGTTCACAAAAGAAAACTTACTCTAGGATAGCGATACAAAATAGCTTTAAAACTAATAATAACAATAGAAAACAAACAAATAAATAAATTAAACAAACATGAATATACATAAACGATCACACATATATGTATATATATATATATATATATATATATGTATATATATGTGCATGTATGTGTGTACACATAGGTATATTTATATATATAAAAAAAAAAAATAAAAAAAAAAGGAGGGAAAAGATCTACCTTAAACCACTAACCTAGTTCTAAAACAGATCCTTTGTTTGATAAAATGCATGCCCATTGGCTGATAGGAAGGGGCGCGGTGGATACTAGAAAGCTGATTGGCTAACTAGAAATCCTCAACATATATAAAAACAAGAAGCAACCACAGAATTTGCGCATAAACCTGACGAATCCTATAGTGGATGAAACGCAGAATATTCAGTGTAGCTTAATCGCCATATATATTTTATAAATTACTAATATATATAATATATATATATATATATATATATATATATATATATATATATATATATATATATATATAGAGAGAGAGAGAGAGAGAGAGAGAGAGAGATTTATATATAGATAGATATGTGTTTGTTTGTGTGGGCATGTGTTTAAGCTATTATTATTCTTGTGTAATTTTTTGTACATATAAATGTCCACACTCACTTCGGGTGAATGATGGAATCCATTCTGGTATGTTCCCCAAATTCCTTCTTCAAAATCCTTTCTAAGTTTTCAGATGAATACGGGCGTTTTCCACTGAATACTTCATTTTTCATCCGAAAATATAAACCTTTACAATACTGCAATGATTTGCCTGTGAATAAAAAAAATGGGACAACATTAATCATTTATGACATTAAAACGAGAACAGATGAGTCTGCTCAATCGGTATGTTTAGTGATGAAAATTCTATTTAAAACTTGAGTCTGGCTGTAACAAAAGTAAATGTTGGATGATGAAAATAGAGTCGAAAATAGAAAACTTCACATTAGTTAGTAAAGCAAGTTTATTAGAGATCAAGTTAGTTAGACTGACGTGTACAGAATGTTGTGTTATGGGAGGAAGTACGTGGTAGAAACGCAAGGGAGTTTGGTGTCAAAGTGAGCGGATGCTGATTTTGAGACCTTTGCCGTTCTACAGGGGTTGAAATGGAAGATACAATTCATATAAAGGTAAATTACCGTAAAAAGTAAAAAAAAAAAAAAATATGGAATTGTGTTGTTTTTTATTATTCCAATCACAATGAAAAAATATTTTCATGATTAGAGATCACTGCAATGTACTAATGAGAGAAAGAAACTGCTGTTGCTGTTTGCAATAAAAAGCGAAGAACACTCCATATAATGTTACAAGTTGTTTATTGCCATGATGATAATACATATAGAAAGTAGTGATGGGATGATTCCAATATTTTTCCCCTTATTCCGATACAATTCCCGATTCTGAATTTTTATAAGTCTTGAAATATTTAACTATAGAGTTCTTATTTTCTCCGATTTCTGTAAAAAACCACATGTTAAATATGCATATATTTTCCTAAACATAAAATTAGACTTGCAGAGAACTATATAGATTTTAGCTTTACTGATATTTTAAAATCAATATTTATTTTTTGTTATCATTTATTACCAGCAAGGGAAGGTTAATTTTTCTGATTCCGATACCCCCAAATTTGTCGATTTTTCTGATTTCCAATTCTGATTAATTGTCACAACACTAGTAGAAAGATCTTCACAGACTCAAAGTCATATATATGTATTGCCTATGATTCATCCTACGCATCCACTTCTTTGACCAAATCCCAACTCACAACATCCATGCAAGATGACTAGTATCATGAAATCTATTCTGAAAAAGTAGTTTGGACACATTCTTTGATGCCTTAAGGCGGAATTATCCACAAGCAGTAGACCCCAATCGCATCCACAGGCACAGGAAGCACTGAGAAGGCCGGCTGAATACAATGAAGTGAAGACAGAGATTGATCTGGCAATTTGCTCATGCATTTTTTTGGTATTTATCACTAGAAATGGGAATGTTTGTAAATATATGATCTGCATGTGTGGACCACCTTGACGGTGGGGAGGCAGGGGGGGGGGCGCTGTGAACTCATTTAGAACTAGTTCCACTGATCCTGGGTGAATGCTATTACAAATTACATGACAGTCCAATATTTTAAATTACAATGCTGATCACCAATTTTTATTATCATATTCTTGTTTAACGTCCATTTTACATTTTTGGCATGTGTTGGATGGCTTTGCAAAATTGACTTCCAAACTAATCTACATTTATCCAGGTTGCGATTTATCCCTCTTTCAAGTTTATCTGTATCACTTCCTCTCATATTTTTATTGGCCTTCCCCTGAGAACTGACTCAGCTACCTTAATTGGTTTACATCTAATAATCAAAGAACTCTCCCTCATTATTCCAAGGTAGCCATACTGTGTCCGGCTTTGCACGCATCTCCCTATACTGCCCAGATTTAATCTTCCTCCACAAATTTTGTAGATTAAGCAGCAAATATTCCAATGCTTTCAAAAAAGAAATACAAATACGAAAACTATTCAGATGATATAAAATTTGAATATTTGGCATTCCAATTCATACATTTGTGTAGCGATGCATGTATTGGAGCCCTTCCTACAAGATGTCACTGCAAGTATTAAATATGTTGTAATTTAATTGAGTCCAAACTCGATTACTTTTTTGCTTTCATCTACTAAAAAGAGATTCTTATCTTCTTTGTTCTCATCTAAATGTTTTTAAGAGGCATTGTCTGTCACACTTTATTTTGTAGCACAAGGTGGCCCCCTTAAAAGTAGCCCAGAAAATGTAGTAGAGAGGAGGAACATTCTTTTTTTGTTTAAATTGCCTGTAGTGTTATAAAAGATGCTGAAAGTGCTCTCCGTTGACATCTATGCATTTCTAGGCATGTTTAAACAACATTTGCAGATACTGCCTTTAGATCTTCTCTGGTGATTCTCTTGATAGTATTGATAATGTTCTCCTTTAGTTGGTCTAGATTGTGAAGATTGTTTTCATGAACTTCTTTTTAAAGTCCTCTAAAGATAAAAATCACATGATGACAAGTCTGGAGAACGTGGTGGCCATAACTTTTTGCTTATTGTTCTCTCTTCCGTAAACATCTCATGAACGACTGTCAGTGATCTGTGAGACATGTGGCATGTAGCGCCATCTCGTTAGAAAAAGAATTGCATTTTATGGTGTGGTGCCAGTTGGTCGGTAAGAGAAAGATTAGAGAGATAGGGCTACTTTTAAATGGGCCACCCTGTAGCATTACTATTGAGCTGTCATGTAACTTTTAATGGCATTCAAATACCAAAAACGCAGAAGTAAGCTGTCAGATCAATTTTTTATTTGTAATGTATTGTATTCAGCTGACCTGACCACCTCTGTGCTTCCTCCAGCATGGTTGGAACATAAGACAGAAAAGAGCAGATCTATACAAATATCTGGCAAGTCTACCTTGTATTATATTCATGAATATCTAATTTGCGCATGTGCAAAAGTAACAGCAGGAATAATGTTTTATTCGACTTACTGTGCCAAGGTTAACTGCTTTGTTTTCAATTTTGACCCTTGAAAGGTGTGTATATTTGGTGTATTACTTTTAAACACAAATAAATCCTGTTTTATCTTTATAAGTTTTTGCAGTGTTTCCTTTTTCTACTCTTATTCAAGCCTAATATGGCACAGTATCACTTGGACGTAAGGGGATACTATTTGGGACCATCGTATGAGAATGAATAGGAGACTGATAATTCTTACAAAGTTTTGGATTATTTTCTCAACTTGTCAGGTTCACAACATTTTGACCGTTGTGTACACCGGCCTTTTTCAGGAACAGTTATCTGAGAAATTCGGATAAAACCCTTTATTGAAATCACCGGGCGTAAAATGGTCTTGTTCTATGTTTCATGTATTTTAGGCATGCTTGGTGTAATTTTTTTTTTTTTTTTCAAATATCTGGTTGTGGGTTCAATGTAAAGTGAAAGAACTTCAGAAAACAAACTATAAATAAAATATTAAACACAAACTGAAAGCAGTCTGTCTAAAAATGAAGGTTCAATTTGAAATTACAGTTTGTTACTGACTACGATATAAGATACTTGAATAAAGTTGAAGTGAACAATGACCAAAATTTTGTGTACATAACAACGATTGAATATTGGGTATGGAGTACTGGAGGTAACTCCTGACTGAGGGAAGCACAACACGTGGCTGTTTGACAAAGAAATATCTGTAACAAAAAGTAGAAAATGGACTTTAGGTTTACTTTTGGCATCCGCGTAACTTTTGCTTCCCTTATCTTGTCCATTATTCTTAACATTTCATGAGCAATGTTTCTAGCAAAGGGGGGATTACTGTATTTTGAATCGGAATCTATTTCATCTAACACTTATCATTAGCTAGCTTTTGACCTTGAAGTAGTATTTTTTTTTTTAGCTTCTTACATCAAGTGGCTTTATGCCTTGTCTGGAGCGATTTCCATAAAAACCAAACAAAAAAAAAACACATATAGACGCAGTGAACAAAATAATCCATTTGCAACATAAATAATACAGTTAGTTACAATAGTTATGCTTCATAGGGGTAGTACCTACATTACATGCATAGATGAAATCCTAGAATGGGTGTGGCAGTTTAGAATGTGTTGGTATCCAAAAATGCTATATTAACAAGGTTGAATTGGGATCAACAGAAATCAGCTGAGTAGCAAATTAGAGAGATTAACTTCCATGCATCCCTTACAAATCTCACTAATTCTGCTTGTTTGCCACAACAGAACACTGAAGTTTTAATATTATATTTTTATACGAGTGTTTGTTGCCATTTAAGCACATTAGGTTGGATAATTTGCTGATGGTGGGATCCTCCTACTGCTCCAGTAGGTATCTCACTCCTGATGCAATTCTCTACCTATATAAAAGCCAGGTACGATGCAGTACTCTTGCCACATCTGGGCAGAAGCTGCTAGAAGCAGCTTATTCTGCCTTGACAGTTCAAAATAGATTTTGTAGCCTCTTTCTCACAGAAGAGACGTAGCGAGCATGTCTCTGCTTTATTGTTATTTTTATGGCAAGTGCTCGTCTGAGCTTCAATCTATTTTCCCCCTTGCTAAACTTTCACGAAAAACAATCTGGTCAAAACCACTATCAATAATTTCCCACACTCTTTATCTGTGCCTAAACATAAATGTAGATTCTACAAACAAAGCTTCTTTCTTAGAACTGCATACCTGTGGAACTCTCTTCCGATTACCTGCTTTCCAGCTGACTACAATCCGATTGTCTTCAAGTCCAACGTAAACAAGTTCTTGATAAACCGTCCCCCCAAGTAATCCAATTTACAAAATTCCCACTACTTATGTTTACTACGCTATAATCACATTGACTAATGTATACCCATTAACCCTTATCCTTGAGTTGCCTCCGGGGCTTGATAAGTGGTGATTCCTGCGTTAAAAAAAACAAAAAAAAACACTACATCTACCCAGCATAAAAGTAAGTTTTCCTAGAGATGAATCAGATATGATATCATCGTGCGACGCATTCATCCTCCTAGATAAACTGTTGCAGAAGCATGGATGTCTTGAATTGCAGGAAGGTTGGTCGGCCAAGCAAAACTAGGAAGCAGGTGATTAGACAAGACCTTACAAAATGGAATTTAGAAACTTTGGTTTGGTTGTTTTGTTTTACTGCAAATCAACCCTTTTCGGGTTATTTAATGCCGAATCCAGTAATTTTGGAAAACGATTTTATGCTTCAAGTTTTTTTATATCTTCAAATATTTATTCATGGTGTTTGGTTTGATTATTTTGTAGAGGAAAATTGTTTTTGTAGAACATGATTGAGTTTTACAAAGAGAAAGAAAAAAAAACAATAACATTAATGTTTGATCGATTTTAAGTCACGAGGCCAGTATTTTCAGACAGCCTGATCTGGTAGCACTGAATTTAGAAACAGTTGACCTATTGAGTCGTGGGGACTAGAGAGTGAGCTTGTGAAATATCAAGAAAACGTCTAATTTCTGGATAAGTGAAAGAGACATTAAATGAATATATATATATATATATAATTAAAGATAGAGGAAGAGAGGGAGAGGGAAAGAGAGGAGGAGAGAGAGAGCAGCATTACTATACAACACTAGCAAATCGTGCGGTAGTGCCCAGTCATAAAATACACATAAATATATTTTAATTAATGCAGTTTTCATATTTATCATTATAGAACTAATTCTCTATCAATTTTGATCCAATATATAGTAATAATTTCAAAAGTTATTAAAAAAATATGACTTAGGTACTATCTTCTAGAATCGAAACCAAAACTTTTAGCGCTCCAATTTCAGTCATTATTTATCGCTCCAGTTTTGTTACGATCTGAGCTAATGAGAGATGGATACAAAAGGTTAAAAAGTAAGTGACTTTGAATATCTAATTTGCGCATGTGCAAAAGTAACAGCAGGAGTAATGTTTTATTCGATTTACCGCGCCAAGGTTAACTGCTTTGTTTTCAACTTTGACCTCTTAGTAGCAATTTTTGCCAGCTAAAAACCAAATCGAAAGTGTGCTACAGATCCAAATACCTTATATATCAAATTTCAACTCTGTAGACTTAATATACAGAGAAGAGTTTGGTAAGGGAGATTTTTTTTTTTTTTTACATGAGTATCACCACTTATCAAGGCCCAAAGACCACTCGAGGATAAGGGTCAAGAGTATACAGTAGTCAATTGAACAATATAGTAATTGTTAGTAATGGACATTCAGTAAATTTGTTAACTTAAGTGGAACGGCTCATCAAAAACTTGTTTATGTTGGACTGGAAGGCAATCACATTATAGTCAGCTGGAAAGTAGAAAAATGGAAGACAATTCCACAGGCGTGCAGTTCTAAGAAAGAAGTTTTTTTTCATGGAATCTACGTTCGGTTTAGGCACAGATAAAGAGTGGGGGGAATTAGTGATAGTGTTTTCTGCTAGACGGGTGTTACTTGTGAAAGTTTGGTGAGGGGGGACTATAGATTGGAGCTCAGCCGAGCACTTGCCATGGAAATAACGATAAAGCAGAGACAAACTCGCAACATCTCTTCTGTGAGATAGAGGTTGCAGAAAAGAGAAAAGGACATCTCCTACGAGGCTATGAAGTCTATTTTGCACTCTATCAAGGCAGGACAAGTCCTTTCTAGCAGCTCCTGCCCAAATGTGGCAACAGTACTCCATCCTTGGACGTACCTGGCTCTTATATAGATAGAGAATTGCATCAGCAGTGAGATATCTACTGGATCGATAGAAGGATCCCGCTATTTTTCCATCGACCTTGGCAACAGATTTGATGTACGTATTCCATTTAAGATCAAGAGTAAAGGTTAAGCCCAGAAGCTTGTCAAAACATGAGGCCTCCCCAAGACGAGAGCCATTCATTTCAATTGATGCCAGATGGGGATCAGAACGTTAATGATGTAAAGATAAAAACTTGGTTTTAGATGCATTAAAAGTAACCAGCCACTCCTTTCCCCATTGTACCATGTGCTCAAGATCAGAGGAGAGAGAATCGGAGCGCACACACTGACAAGATCACTTTTATATATATATTTTATTTTAAATTCTATGCAATTATGCAGAATGCAGGAACTATGCATAAATAGAATTCAGCCTAGTAGTGAAATGAAACCAATCACCCACTAAGAAATCATGAAAAAAACGAATAAGTAATTAATGCTCATTTTTCTAAAGGGACATGCGAGTTAAACTTCATGTAGTCACTTGCATATCCAAATTAAGAAATTCATTTTTATAATTTTTAAATAGAAAATATAGACTTTTAACATCAATGTTAGAGAGAGAGAGAAAAAACTCAACTTTACAGGTATAATAGATAACAACGAAGCTGAGGATAACAGTTTGAAACATGAATTACAAGTTGTTTTTTGGGGTTTTTTTTTTAATTACATTTTCACCCCAAACAAGGTACATTGCCACTTTGGTGTAGGGAGCTACTATCAGGGGCAACAACTACTGGGGTACTATGTAGGGATTTGGGCAGCAAGATGCCAGTTTATCTTACACTTGGACTTCTGCACGTCAGTACTGTTGGGGAAGCAGGGACCTGGAATGGAATTCCAAAGTCTAGCGGTTCTGGGGAAGAAACTATTGAAGTAGAAAGATCTTTTACATCTAGGGATCTCTACAGTGTGGGGGTGGGATTTAGCAGCCTGTCGGGTTTGTCGAGGGTGCTCACGGCGTGGGAAGTACAAGTGATTGCAGTTCGTCAGAGCATTCACCACTAAAATACTTGTAGTTGTAGAACAGGCAGTTTGATAAACAAGAATAACTTATAAATGCGCAATGACTAACCCTAACCCTAACCCGACTCACCATGCACAATGACTAACCCTAACCCGACTCACCATGGGCAATGGCAAGGGCAAGAATTCCACCTGTGCTTGTGCCTCCAATCCAGTCAAAACATTGTCGGATTGGACGTTGCATGCGGTTTTCAATCTCCATCAGTAATTGGATCAAAACTAGACCTCGAATGCCACCTCCATCCAAACATAAAACCTGTGAAGAAGAGAAAGGGACAGAAGGAGTTAAGATGTAAGTTAATATTTATTGTTTTCAAATAATATTAAATAGTGTTGGGACGACTAATCAGAATTGGAATCAGAAAAATCAGAAGTTTTGGTAGTATTGGAATCAGAAAATTTTGTGCCTATTTTCTGATGACAAAAACGATTCTTTTAATTGCCTTTCTTATTTTGATTCTGTTTAAAGCAAACTCTTCCATTGCTGATAATAATGACAAAATAAATATTAATTTTAATTTTAAATTTAAACAACCAGTAAAACTAAAATCGAAAAGTTATTCCCACAAGTGCTTTTTTTTTTTTACGCATGAGAAAATATTTGCTCATTTAACATGTTTTTATTGTAATCGAGAAAAAATAACAACTCTATAGTTAAATATTTGGAAATTTATAAAGAATCGGAGTCAGTAATTGTATCAGAATCCAGAATTTAGTATGGAATCTGTAATTGTATCAGAATTGGGAAAAATATTGGAATCGTCCCATCACTAATATGAAATAAAGTATTTTGAAATTGGGTGTTAATCAAAAAAAAAAAAAGAAATCCATAAAAATAGCGTTTTTTGTTTTGTTATAATTTATTTGTTATAATTTCAACTATTCAAAAATATAATGGGCATTACATATATTAAGGTGAATATCTGAGTATTTAAGAAAACATTTTCTTTAAACTCTTCCCATTTTTTCCTTCATATTTCCTGTGGAGCTCTTTAATGGTGAACATATTTCTATGAGTAAACTGCCAGCAAGACATTGCAATAGCCTTTTGTCTTGTGGAACTCATTCCTCATTTAAATGCAATCAACAAAATACAATTAAATTCAACAAATTTATTGTAACGTAAATAGAAAATGGACCATGGGTTTAACTTCAGCAGCCTGGTTATTTTGTCCTTTAGTCCTCACATTGCATGAGCAATGTTTCTGATAAAGGGGGAAGAATTGTCGTTTCCTGGCTCAGAATATATCCATGTAACACTTATCATTGCCTAGTTTTTGGCTTTGAAGTAGTATATTTTTTAGTTTTTTATGTATGTAGATTCGTTTTCATATTCCATGTCCAAACAATGCAACTAACTATGCAAATAATTTCTCCCAATATAAAATTAAAAAAAAAAAATCCTGAATGCTGAAAACAGTCAATGCGTAACAGAGCACGGATGGTAGCTGCATGCAAATGCTGAGTCATATGCAAAATGACGTCACGGTAAGGAAAAAGAAAAAGACTATAAAAAGAATGTGTGCACAGGTCGATGAGTACGTTAGAGAAGACGATCACATTCGGGGCATGGGTGACGCCACAGCTGTAACGAGGAGTCACAGGCAGTGGGAGAATAAAGAATAAAGGTCTTTCTTTAAAATCTGAAACAACACGTTGAAGTTCTTTCCTATTCCTTTTGTCCTTTGCGACCGAGTCAACAATGTGTTGAGTCCCGAGTGTCTAAATGCGTGTGTAAACATATATGTACTACGTTACAAAGGTAACCAGGTGAAACTGAGTAACAATAGATAAAAAATGGCATCAAGGCAAAAGACAAGTAGACGTAGAGATAGAGCATGTTAATATGAATTTAATGGGGATAAGACTGTAGAGTTAGGGGTGATTAGATACTTATCAGAGATAGCTATTCTTTAGTAGTATCGCTGCATCTGTAGCTTGTTTTAGATTTAAAAAAGATTCCAGTTAAAACAATTTATATTAACTTTATTTAACAATTTCATTAATATAGGAACACGATAATATTTAAAAAAAAGTTGATTCAGCCAGTACTATAGAAGAAGAACAGAACTTTTTTATAGTTAACTGCGTGAAGCGTCCTTACTGGTGAATGCCGATGAGGCTGGTCAGGCAATCTTTCATACCTATTGTGCAATGGCTTATCGCTCTACCTTCTGGCTTTGTGTCACATCTTCCGGGGTGGGAGGGAGGTAAAAACAGCCGATGACAAACATTTTTTCTTAATCTGGTATAATCAATTGTAAAAAAATTGAATAAACATCTTTTTTAAAGTTTGGATCAAAAATTAAAAAAAAAAGAAAAGCAGCTTTCTTACCTTTTTCCCATACTGATTAGATGTTTCATGAAAAGTTTTACTATTCAACATTTCGTCACAGAAAGCTGTGTGTGAGAAAATATATAAAAATAATATATATAGTAAATGTTTATTTAGATGGACATTTGTTTAGGTCATTTGCGAGCACCAACCCCTTTGAGCGAGTCGGTAAAACTGTTGACTATCTATAGGTTCAATCCCTGGCTAGGGAAAGGTGCTAGCCTAGCCGCACTGATGAGTTGTGATACAATGAAACATTACTGTATGTGGGTGACTATATATATAAGTGAGTCTGTATGTGTCTGAGGACACTTCTTAACCTATAGTCTCAACGAAATTTTGATCTACAGACTTGGAATTTGGTATATAGGGTATTCAGACATTTGAAAAACTTTTTAATCGGTTTTCATTTGGAAAAAAAGGCTGCTAAGGGGTCAAAATTGACAAATTGGTATGTGGGAGGGGGTCATCGGATTTTATTTGTTTGTCAACTGTTTCATGAATACTTATGCGTGAATTGATTACATAACAGATTACTTATGTTAAGAATAAATAGGTTTAAAAACATTTTTTTTTACTTATGAGGTGAACGGTTTAGAAAAAATATAATTTAAGGTAAATGCCGGGCAATGCCAGGTAGAAAGTATTTATCCAATTACCTATCTACCTATCTATCCGTCTAGCAGAGTAAATAACAGAGATTGAATCGTGGGAAACAATAAGTTGAACGAGCATGCAGGTGCAGAAAGGGTCAAAAGGTCATGTTGTGACATGTATCAAACTTGGTTGACCAGTCAGTTTTCACCGGAAGTATCCAAATGGGGATAGGATGTGATGCCTCAAGGGTTTCGGTTTGAATAAGCTGAGTTATGTTTAGTGAGTTGGTTTTGAGGAAACAAGATAGGTTAAACAGGTCTCCCCACAAAGGGGCAATGGTTTCTAAATGGATTCAGAGAAGCCAAGATTCACTCTAGTTCTGCTGTGACAAGATGCCCGAGGAGTGAATAAAATATATAAAAACACTCATTCATCTTAGGTCCCTGTTTTGAAGCGTTTACTTTAAACAGGTTCCAGCTCCCCCAAAGATGGTTGACGAATCCCCCAGAAGCGAGTAGCAGAAACAGGTATATTGTCATGTTACATGTAGTATATGTTCTGACACACATGTACCTACAAACACTGGATGAGTCACGGGCTATTAAGCCATTAAGGATACAAGGACAATAGTCTGTTAAATAATACATGATTAGATAACACACACATTTTTATAACAATAATACTCGCATTACGTTTAATCTCTACAGTATTTCTGTTTATAATAAATAAGAATTCTGCATTAATTAAAATAATATTTATACATATTTTATGGCTGGGCAACGATGGCTTACTTGTGTGTTTGTATACACATTTATATATATATATATATATATATATATATATATATATTAGTGATGGAATGATTCCAAAATTTTTACCGATTCTGTTGTAAATTTCTGATTCTGATTCTTTTAAAATTTGTAAATATTTAATTAGAGATTTGTTGTTTTATTTTGGAAATTTTCAAATCATTACATAAACCCCCAGGAAATTTTTGTGTATATTTTTTATAAAATGCTTTCCTTGTAATTGATTGTAAATTGTAAGACAACAAAAGAGTTATTTTGATTTAAAACAAAGCCAAATTGTATCAGTTCGTCGTTAGTGTACAACATGCTACATGAAAGTTTTCATAGACAGTTGGATATATTCAACGATTGATAGGCAAAATGAGAATTCTGTGCCTTCTCTCTATGAATGAAGTTAAGGTTTATTTTAATTATAAAAATTTGTTAGACTTGCTTTGTCATACATCGACTTCATCTCCGTTATTGGATTTAAAAAATAATAAACATGTTTTTTTACATGTACTTTTATGTTTATTCGCTGGATAAAAATGTAAAAATAAGGTTCTTTTTTATTTGTAGAAATTCGTTTTTATGACAGAATGAAATTTGGTGCACTGCTGTACTTTTTGGTGAACCAAAATTGTGTATTGAAATTTGGCGTGCCAAAAAAAGAATTACCCGACAGTGTAGGAAGAGAATAGTAAAGAAAGCTGGTCTCATGTCAAGAATGATTTTCTTTTTTTTTTTTTTTTTTTTTTTTTACACGGTGGTCACCACTTATCAAGGCCCGGAAGCCACTCAGGGATAAGGGTTATTGCAAGTACAGTACGTTAGTGTGGAGATTTAATGAAGTGTTTACTTAAGAGGGCGGTTCATTAGGAATTTGTTAACGTTGGACTTGAAGGCTTGTAGTCAGGTGGGAAGCAGGCAGACAGAACAGAGTTCCACAGGCGTGCAGTTCTAAGAAAGAAGCTTTGTTCATGGAATCTACGTTTTGATTTAGGCACAGATAAAGAGTGGGGGAAAATTTCTACATAATAACGTATTATTTAGAAAAGCATTTTTGACCTTAGGAGGGATTTCTGTTAACTATTCTTTACCTTCCCTCGTTGAAAAAATGTTCATATTTTCTCCTCGCAATTATACACATTTGGTCGATTATCAGATTGATTTGTGTTACTGTAAAAAAAAAAAAAAAAAAAAAATTACACATACTACTACTACTACTACTACTACTACTAATAATAATAATAATAGCAGCAGCAGCAAATATTTTAATCTCTTTAGCTAAATCACTTCCCCAAAATGAGATTCTATATTTTTAAATTAAATTTTAAAATTAAAAGAAACAAAAAAACAATTATTTTAAAATTTCGCCTAGAAAAACAGTTTTGCACATGAAATTAATATAAAATAAAACTCATTTACAGTTCATTCTTGCTTAATCGCTCAAAAATCGAAAATTAAACAAAATACTCATACAGCATAACATTTTCGATCAATTGTTAACATTTATTTGCATGTTTCTACGAGAGTTTGTTTAATTTTCAATTTTGAGCGATTATCAATCATCCTTTTGTTATTGAGCAGCCATTTTTTAAACTCAAAGGAGACACTAAGTTTGTTTTGAACCAAAAACACACTTTAAAAGAAGTTTAATCATAAATAAATTTATTGAGGTATGTAGACGAGTCTTACTTTTGGTAACATTTATTTGTTGCATATTTGTTTATCATTTCTTTTCTTTTTCTTTTAATTACAGTATAACTGTCCCAATCCCATTCTTCTTTTTGATGTACGTGTATAAGTTTAAAAGTAGATATAATTCACTGTTTAATTAAGAAAATTTTCAGTATGTTTTCTCTTTAAGTATCTTATCCAAGATTTTCATAAACTCATTGGAGATTTATATGTATATTTTACATTTGCGTCCAAAGAGAAGTGCCATAAAACTTTAATTATTTCAGAAGAAGCCGATGTCAGATACCGCCAATGTACAGCTGGCGCCAACGAAATTTAAAAACTCCGTTCAGAGCAATTAAAACCTTTCAATAATCAAGTGAACTCCTTCGGATGGGAACATATAGACATTTAGTGAATAATAGATGCGAACAATTTATGAAGGGAGTAAACAGATTATCTCTCGACAAATAACCAATAAATAAAATAAATTAAACGCTGTGGATCCATGTTAAATCTGTAAATGATATAACCCATTCTGTGGCCCTTCTCAGTCTTATTTTGTAAATGAACAATTTCTAATAAAAACAAATTGTGCTGGTTTCATTTTTTATTGTAAAAAAAAAAAAAAAAAAAAAAAAAAATAATTAAAAAATTCTGATTCCAATACTTAAAAAGTTCCAATGTTTCCAATTCCCGATTCCGATTAATCGTCCCAATACTAATATATATATATACATACTAGCAGGCTGCCCAACATTGCCTGGTCGTAAAATACGGTTAAATATGATATTTTGATTAGTGCAGATTTCATATTTATTATTATATTATATTGGACCCAATATATAGTAACGATTTTAAAAGTTAAAAAAAAAAATGACTTACGTGCCACCACCGAGATTCGAAACCAAAACGTTTAGCTTACAATTTACATTTTCCTTTGATGTTAATGCACGAGCTATGAAGACATGTTTGCTGCAAGGCTAAAAATTAAAACATGAACCAATAGCTATTACGCATACATATTCATAACGCTGTCGTTCGACCTTCACCTGGCAAATTTAATTTTTAAATTTTCACACATTTGCACAGATTTTCCCTGGCTAAAACCGAATTATAAAGTTTTGCATGGGTTTGAATACCCTGTATATTAAGTTTCATGTCGGTAGACCAAAAACTGACAGAGGAGTTTGGTAGCAAAATTTTTTAAACAAATATGTATATGCATACATAAATATATATAGAAAGAGTTTATTATAAGCTTTCTATGCAAATATTACACAAGCATAAATCATTTTTTAAACAAATATATATATGCATACATAATCATTTAGAATATCTCATGAATATAATTACACATAATTAAAGATGATCATCACATGAGAAAATCAAAAAAACTAATAAGGAATTAAGATGAATGTTTAAAAGAATATGCAAATTAGATACATCTTTTGCTGATGCATATATAGTTTGCAGATATATATAAAAAATTATCTTTTTTAATAAATAGAAAAAAAGGAGTGTTTTAATATGAATATCAATAGATAAAAGACCCAAATTTATAGAAGTATTATATATATATATATATATATATATATATATATATATATATATATATATATAGGTAGATATATAGATATGATTGTTAAGCTGGATTAAATCTAACAATATGAAAATAGAATGGAGGTGGAAAGACCTGAATACTCCAGTATTGAGTATTTAGGTCCTTCCACCTCCATTCTATTTTCATTCTCTCTCTCTCTCTCTATATATATATATATATATATATATATATATATATATATATATATATATAGAGAGAGAGAGAGAGAGAGAGAGAGAGAGAGAGAGCGACCGAGGGGACGAGTGTTTTTTTTGTTTTTTTTTGTTTTTGAGGTGGCAAATTTTAAAATATATCACAGAAAAATATTTTTATTATACAAATATGCGGTTTATTCCTAAGATTAAATTTGGTATTCATAATTTAAATACAATTACAGGTACATGACGCCTACGGCTCACGTGAGGTCCAATTTTCACAAACTCTATGCATTAAATTAGGTTGTATTTCTGCAATAACGTGTTGAATGCTGTCTTCCATATAGTCTATTGTATCTGGTTTATCAGCATAGACATGGGACTACGCATATCTCTAAAAAAAAGATAAAAAATAAAAAATAATAATACGCTAAGAAACAAATTTGCCAATTCACAGGTCCAATTTGTGAAATTATTCGTTCATCAAATGTTTCTCACTCTAACTTGATCATATCATTTTAATTTGCAAATGCTGCTTGGATGTCAATCTCTTCATGGAGACTCGCCAAACCAAACTTAACTCAAAATAACTGATAGTTGTCAAATGTACAACTAAAGAATAAAAGATTGTTAATTTAAAGGTTGTTGCTTTTAAAATAACACTCTGTATATAAATTTCATTTTATATATATATATCTATGTCCAAATGACCTACATCTAAAATTAATAAATGTTAGAGACTTCTCTAGAAGAGGGTGCAAGTGGACGCTGCTATTAATAAATGGTACAGGGTTTTTTCAGTTCTTTAGATAGGGTTGCAGTTTTTTCAGTTCTAAAGATAGGATGCACAGTTTTTTTTTCAGCTCTTTAGATTGGGGGTGCATTTTTTTTTTCAGTCTCTTTAGATAGATGGTGCAGTTTTTTCAGTTCTTTACATAGGAGGTACAGTTTTTTTTAGTCCTTTAGATAGATAGTGCAAGTTTGACAAATTATTTAGTTAGAGGAGAAATGCTTGTTTTATCTTTAGATAAATGATTGGGAAGAATGCTTACCGTCCATATCAACTGAATCGTTTGATTTTTGGTTCACAGACCCATTATAATTACCCTCTGCCACACAGCCTCTCATGCAGCCCTTCGTGTCTGTATCACAACGTTTAGCACCACATTCATGTAATATATACAGAATCTCTCCACTGTAAAATAGAATAGAAAAGAATATTAATGCAATGAACAAAGTAAAAAAATAAAGCACCAACAAAGCTGAACAGATTGTTTTCGTTGTTGCTTGTATTTTCAGCCCTTTTTAATTATATAACGAATGAGCACTCTAACTATTCTAAATGATTCATTTATTGGTTTGAGTCGTCTATTTTATTGTATCATTCAACCACGGTAGTGGTTGAATATATGCTTAAGTCCGAAATTGAATGAATCGAGACACATTCAAACACCCACCACTAATTCCGTTCGCAACCAAATCTCAAACAGGTTATATAGTTGGATAGAACACCTCATTAGCTACATTTTGAAAAAATTTTTTCGAAAATTGGTTCAGTAGAAAAAAGTTACAAAATATGTGGGTTCACAAACAGGAGAGTAAGTACATACATAAGTGACTAACGCTTTTTTTTTATTTTTCATAACTTTTTTTTGTATATAAATATTTTTGACTGCGATTTTGCCAATATGACATGCTAGCGTAACGAGTACCGGGGGTTGGTGGAAAGATTTTAGGTTCAATCCCGTGTATCGGTTTTTTTTATAATTAAAAAACCGAACTTTTTTTTAATAATTTTTTTTTAACTCTCCTTATGATTTTATAGCAAAAAATGGTGAATTTATCGATTAAAAATATTAGTGAATTCTATGATATACATATTCTTTGAATGGACTCAAATTTTTCGTTATCACATTTGATGAAAAATGTAGTCATTTCATAACAACTACTATGATTCGAAATTAAATTGAAAATGTTATATGTTACCGTAACGGGTATAGAGCCGGGGTTGGTCGAAAGATTTTAGGTTCAATCCCGTGTAATGGTTTTTTTTTTTAATTAAAAACTGATGAAAATCGAACTATTAATATGCTAATAATTTTCCGGTTCCAAGTTATTATTATAACTACTACTCTTAGAGCTGCTGCTGCTGTGAGATCGTGTCTTGTCCATATTATCATCAGCAGCAGTGAACCTGCTTGCCTAGTTTCGGAAGTAAATAAGTCGAATAATACATGTGAACTTAAAAGACTAAAAAGAAGAAAATACTAGTGAGAGTGGCAGAGACAATCAGAAGAAACCAGAAAAAAAAAATGGATAAAATAAAAGGTTTAGTTTTTATTTTATTTTAGTAGAAGAAATGAAAGAAAAAACAACACAACTTTATTTAAACTGACTCGGAAATACTGAAAATAGTTTAAAGATTTTTAAAGGTAAATTAAAAAAAAAAAAAGGATAAAAGCAGACGTTACTTTAAATGTCGATGACAATGAAACTTGGATAAAATAAAAGGTTTAGTTTTTATTTTATTTTATTAGAAGAAATGAAAGAAAAAACAACACAACTTTATTTAAACTTACTAGGAAATGGTGCCAGCTCATGACTGGTGTTTGGTGTTGTATCCGACGATACCTGTATGGTGAAGACTTCTGCCTGGACGACCGTCCTCAGTTTACCAAGATAATAAGATTTTTGACAGGTGAGGTGGTTTGAGTATTCTATATAAACACTCACACCAATCCTATCATTCATTTTAGATCCATCAGTAGTGGTAGTTCCTTCCTAGCCTCATTATACAAATCCACGTGACTCTTTGTTTTTCCAGTAGTCCCAACAGATCTTGACCACCACAGACCCATGAGATCTGTTCTATAGGATCCCCGTATCGCTTCTGCCTTCAGGAATTCTTTAATCGGAGGGATATTCAACAGCATCTCCAATGCTCCAGTAGGTGTGCTCGGATATGCTGAAGAAGTCATTAAACAAGCAAGTCTTTGTACCTTCTGGAGTTTCTTCCTCAAGTACAGTTTCTCTGTCCCGCGGATCCAGGAAACACATGCATACAACAAAATGGGACATACCATAGCAATGTATATCCACCTCATTACATGCGGGTTAACTGCCCAGGTTTTCCCCACAATTTGTTTGCATTGCATAAGGGCTGCAGTCGCCTTGGAGGAAATCTTTTCTATGTGGCTTTTCCTGGTTAGCTTACTGTCCAGAATTACCCCTAACAGCCTTGCCTCCTGCGAAAGTTTCAATTTCTGTCCACTCAGAAAAAGGTCACCAAGTTGGCAATTCCTTTTATATGTAAACAAGACCATTTCTGTTTTACGGCTACTGAATTCTAATTCATTTCGATTAGACCATTTATTAGGAATATTTAATGCCATTTTGGCAATGCGTCTGACCAATGATGCTTTTGAATCCGCGACCAGCACTGCGATGTCATCAGCATCAGCCTGGGCATAAATATTCCTATTTTTAAACTCCTTTAAAAGAGGATTCAGCATACAGTTCCATAGTAAAGGTGATAAAATCCCACTTTGGGGGTTTCATTTAACTACTTCCCTTTTAACAGTTGCCCTCAGTAGTTCTACTTGAACTGTTCTGTGCCTCACCATATACTCAATCCATCGGATGAGTACTGGTGGCACATTGAGTTCTCGTAGCGACGAACATACTACTGAAGGGTATGTTGTCAAAAGCTCCAACGATATCTAAAAAGACACCGAGTGCCATCTTCTTTTTTGTTAGTTTACGCTCTATACAGATCACGAATTCATGAACTGCAGTCTCGGTAGAGACCCTGGCTCGGAACTACTGTGATTGAATGATAAATATTGCATAAATGTGTGTTTGAGAGCTAATTTTTTTTAACAATCATTAATAAATATTATAAATTCATATATTGATACAATAGCAATGCCTGGAAAAATCATGGATTATATGGAAAAATGCGCGCATGAAAAGTAATATTCTTAAGATTTTATTAAACCTGGAAAAGTAAAGAACAAGAAATTCAACCTGGAAAAGTAAAGAACAAGATATTCTAGTAAAGTAAAAAATAAGAATTTTTTAGACTTAAAATATTGCAGCTAAAAATAAAATTTGAATATTGATAAATATTTTATTTATTATTTGCATATGTTGTTGTTTATTGTTGAGTTAGAAAGGGTGTCAGTCGCTGGATTGAACTTATTTCTCCCCTATTATTTGCATATATTTATGTAGTGAAAATTGTTTGATTAAAATTAATTCGTTAGTTAGTTAGTAGATAGAATTAATAATTTTATAATTTACATAAAAATGAATTAAATGATCCTAATTATGATATAATAAAATTATTAACTTTTATGTAAATAATAAAATTATTAATTCCATCTACTAACTAACTAACTAATGAATTAATTTTATTCAAGCAATTTTCACTTCATAAATATATGCAAATAATAGGGGGGAAATAAGTTCAATCCAGCGACTGACACCCTTTCTAACTCAACAATAAACAACAACATATGCAAATAATAAATAAAATATTTATCAATATTCAAATTTTATTTTTAGCTGCAATATGTTAAGTCTAAAAGATTCTTATTTTTTACTTTACTAGAATATATGTTCTTTACTTTTCCAGGTTGAATTTCTTGTCCTTTACTTTTCCAGGTTTAATAAAATCTTAAAAATATTACTTTTCATGCGCGCATTTTTCCATATAATATATATATGTATTTTACTGTATATATGTGTGTGTGCATTTTACTGTATATATATGTATTTTACTGTATATATATATATATATATATATATATATATATATATATATATATATATATATATGTGTGTGTGTGTGTGTATTTTACTGTATATATATGTATTTTACTATATATATGTGTGTGTGTGTATTTTACTATATATATATATATACATATATATATGTGTGTGTGTGTATTTTACTGTATATACACCATTTTCAGGATTATTTTAATACAGAATCATAACATTTATTGTAAACCATTCATTTGTTGATTTTTTTGGTTTAGTGGCATATCAACCTTTTTGGAGGTTATTTGATGCCAAAGAGAAAGTTTTAATCTCTGGTGTTGGTTTCAAACTCTGGCAAGATTAAGAATATTTTTTATTAGTTCATCTCTGACTATTTATAAGAAATTATTTATACAGCTAAACAAGATTAAAATGTGCTTACCTTTTTGGAGATGAAGATGTTGAAGCGATATGACGAGCAGACTGTCGTTTCTGATTAAGTTGATTTACGTCTGATCCAAAAATTACTAGCGCTCGAACTAGATCAATATTTCCACTCTGTAAAAATAAAAATAAAATCCTTTAAATGGAACCCATAATAAAATATAATACAACTAGTACACACACACACATTATATATAGGTGTGTATATATATATATATATATATATATATATATATATATATATATATATATATATGGGACATAACTTTATTAGAATTTCAAAATTCTAAAATGATGAAAAAGAAATGGACCATATTCAGATGTTATAAAATAAATAAGTCGATTTAAAAAAAAAATTTTTTTTTTTAATCACGAATTGTAATAAAACCCGAAGCGCTTTTCATCAGACAAACTTTTCAAAGATATATATCTGAAAGAAGGAACAAACTTTTCCTTTTGTTTTTTGTTTTTTTGTAGAAATATTTATACGAAACTTATATTTTTATGGGTTTTTTTTTTCTATCCCTTTCGTATAAGTATTTCTAGAAAAAAAGAAAAAGAAAAGAAGTTTGATCCTTTGAAAAGTTTGTCAGACGAAAAGTGCTTCGGGTTTTATTACAATTTGTGATTTTTTTTAATCGACTTATTTACTTTATAACATCTGAATATATATATATATATATATATATATATATATATATATATATATATATATATATATATATATATAGCCCCCTCCCCAAATGTGAGCGATCGTTCAAATCTAAGGAAGACTACTTCCCCGATCCGAGGAAACAATTGACACCAAATTTAATTATTATTAAAATTAGCAAAAATGGCCATTATATATATATATCACTGTAAATAAATGTATTATAACTGCAGAATTATAACTAAGGCAATCAACTATGCAATGTTAACGACTTATGCTCGTGTGAGCACTCTAGATTGGTGCCCGGAAAACTCGTCCCAGGAAAACTCGTCTCCGGAAAACTCGTCCCCTTTCGCTAGGTAGGAAAACTGGTCCCTTATTGAATAAATATCGATTGAAAACACATTTTATGATCGTTCTTGAAGGAGATATTGTTTTTTTTTAAATAGACTATAGCCCCCCCCCATAATATTTAAAAAAAAATATTTTTACTTGTTTAATGTTTTTTTTTTTTTTTTAAAATAAAATCGATTTTCTAAGTGTCCGTTTTCTACCTAACTGGCTAAGTTCTTAGTGGTTTCACTTATTTTAAAGCGTGGGTTTGTATTACTGTACACATAGATTCGAAAAAGTAGTTAAAAAACAAATATATAACAAAAAAATGTTATCAAAGGCAAGATAAGTTACTTTTCTACCAAACTGGATATAATTATCATGTTTTTTTTTTCAATTTAACATGTTTATTCAGCTCGAAAAACATGCAGTGTTTACCGATGTATTGGAAAATTCAAAATGGCGGCCGACTCTCTCTTAAACACGGTAAGTTCGGGAAAAGGTGTTATAAATAATAAACTAGACAAAATACTATTAAAAAAAACACCGAATATATGTCAACCTACGTCACGGTAATATATATTGAGCGAATTTCTAACAGTATTTTGTCTAATTTATTATTTATAACACCTTTTCCCGAACTTACCGTGTTTAAGAGAGAGTTGGCCGCCATTTTGAATTTTCCAATACATCGGTAAACGCTGCATGTTTTTCGAGCTGAATAAACATGTTAAATTGAAAAAAAACACGATAATTATATCCAGTTTGGTAGAAAAGTAACTTATCTTGCCTTTGATAACATTTATTTGTTATATATTTGTTTTTTTCACTACTTTTTCGAATTTATGTGTACAGTAATACAAACCCAAATTTTAATATTTTTTAAAATATAATTTAGAGAGGGGGGGGGGTTAAAACTATATCTCCCTCCGAAAAACAACCAACAAAAAATGAAATTAAAAAGATTCTTGATAAACGATAGCGGAGTTTTCAATAAAATTTATTAATAAATTTATTTAGTGATAACTTTTTCTCTGAATGATTGATTTTAGAATTTTGAAGTAAAAATTTAAAAAATTAAAAATGAGTTAACGAGAGATTGTTATGGCATCTCTCTCGCCAAAAAAATATTTCGCTTTTAATTTATTAGTTAATTTTTGCAAAATTTGACAGGACGACAATAAATGTGGATAATTGATAGAATTATAATTTTAAATAACGCATGAGTGCATTTGGTATGAGAGAAAACGAAAACATAACAACAAAAAACTATCATAATTAAAAAACCAAAACAAAAAAGTAACGCTCCCAGATTTTAATTTTTTTGTTTTGTTTTTTATTATTGTTTTTATGACCCCAAAAAACATCGTTAAAATAAGAACCAAAAAAATTGTAATTAACTTTGTATGAACATAATAAACGCTTTAAAATAAGTGAAACCACTAAGAACTTAGCCAGTTAGGTAGAAAACGGACAATCGATTTTATTTTTAAAAAAAAAAAAAAAAAACGTTAAACAAATAAAAATATTTTTTTTAAAATATTATGGGGGGGGGCTATAGTCTATTTTAAAAAGCAATATCTTCTTCAAGAACGATCATAAAATGTGTTTTCAATCGATATTTATTCAATAAGGGACCAGTTTTCCTACCTAGCGAAAGGAGACGAGTTTTCCTAAATTCCTCTAGATTACCTAATGCACTCGCCTGAATTCAGCATTTAATAGTTCTTAGTTCCCTTTATTCCTGTGGCAATTGTTTGGTGGCCGCGAGATAGAGGTTCAACAAATGGAGCAAAAGGTGGCTTCCTGGCTGGGTTCAAATCTCATGACCAGTAGGAATCTACACTGATGATTGAGTAAGCATGAAACACTAGTGTCTGTAGGTAAAAATGAATAATTATTATCTGAGATATATATATATATATATATATATATATATATATATATATCTCAGATAATAATAATAATAATATATATATATATATATATATCTCAGATAATAATAATAATATATATATATATATATATATATATATCTCAGATAATAATAATAATAATATATATATATATATATATATATATATATATATATATATATATATATATACTGTAAATTTATATTCCAATTACTTCCAATATTCCAATACTGAAAAAAGTTCATTCACAATCATATTTATTTTTTATATTCATTTATTTATTTTAACATAGACGAATTTTAATATTTACTTTTTTCCATAAGCGTCTTACACGTGTTTCATTGTACTTATAGCCGATACTGAATCACAAAAAAAAAAAATCATCAGATTATAGATAGGTGGAATAAAAAGAAGAAAAAAAAATGGAAAAAGTTTGCTTCAAGAAAAGAAAAAACAAATTCCAAAAATTCAAAAACATTTACTAAGAAATGATATCCAAGGAAAAATATGTCTACAATGCAAGTATAGTCAATCGCATGCGGAAAACATTTCACAGTGCCATTTGGAATTCAGTATATAGGTTTTTGAAGGCGATAGTACATTTTCATTGAACTTATTATTTTTAACAATTCTGACCTTAAAAAGTATAGTCACACAAATATATATATATATATATATATATATATATATTGTTACATATAGGTAAAACAAGCTATAATATTAAAAGCCATTTAAGGCTCTTTTCCAAACAAGCAGATGAAAATGTTTCATCATTTTCATTTTTAGAATGACAGTTTGTGAGAGGCCCCATTTCCCGAACGGACACTCAGAAGGAATCATTTCATAAAGTCTATTTTTAGATCACAGTGTGCAAGGAAATATTTCATCAGATCCGTTTTGGTTGGACAGTGTAAAGTGGTTTTATGATGGGAAGAAGTGAAAGACCCATCGCTGCTTGCCAGGAGTCCTTCCCCTAACCATATTTCGTTTCAGCAAGAAAAGGTTAGTTAACCAGCGGCTGTCGTTGAGGTCGGTTAGCAGACTCAAATGCGAAAAGAGAGAGAGAAAGAAAACAGGAATTAAATGGATCGAACAGAAGAATAAGGAAAAGAAAGAAAATCCCCCCTCTGCCGAGGAAGAAGCCAGGAATAAAAGCGACTCGTCACAAACTTGGATATTAAACAATCTCCTGTCACCGCCGAAATACCCGAAGACTGTATTGCACCGACTCGTTCAACAAGACTTATATTCTATTGTTTCATCGAACTTTCATCTGGATTACCCCCTCTATGTCACACGTCGATCGTGTAAGTTGAACTTTCTTTTGCACACTGTTTTTTCGATGTTAAAATGAAACTGTTTTTCTTCCTTTGTTCGTTTTGGCATAAGCCAGACTCCCCTCCCCTTATTTGCATCTCACTATTCTTTTTTTGTTGTTGTTATTGTTTGTATTATATTTTCCCACATCATTTGCTGTTAAATAAATATCTATTTTTATATTTACACTTTGGTCGTTTTGCGTTGTCTCTCTCGCATGCTTGTTCTGTTTATTTTTCTATACACGAGTTCTGAACAGGAGAAAACCCCTCCCCCGTGTTCTGCTGTTAATTTGGAACCCAGGGACCTTACGAGCCATATCCCGGATTATTTTTATTGTTATTTTTTTTTTTTTTTATCATTGTCACGCATGCACTATTGTCGTCCCCAACAAACGCCGAGTGTGAAAAGATATACACACACACACACACACACACACACACACACACACACACACACACACACACACACACACACACACACACATAATCGCGTTGACACACCGGTTCTCATCAGATCACCGAAGTTAAGCAACGTTGAGCCTGGTAAGTGCCAGATGGGTGATTATTTGGGAATAGTAGGCGCTGTATGTGCTCTCTGCTTATCTTGGCATTTGTTTCCAGTTGTCCTGTAAATACACTTCACTTGCCACTGGTATTTAACAATGTCGGCTCAGGAGAGGTGTGATTGAAGATTGCGCACCTCCTGGCAAAAAAAAAAAAAAAAAAATTTATGTGCAGGCACCCCTTCGTGGGTATTCATAGTCTGTCAAAGACTGAAGGAACTTGTTATATTTCGCCATCTGTGGCCCATCAGCATGACTGAATCTAGCAAGATTGGAAACTGGAGCTCTAGTAACTGAGGTTCAACACTGTTATTATTGAGCCACAAAAACTTGCTATTTTTTTTTTTTTTTTTGCAGTATTGACAATTGAACGTATTCAAATATCTTTTTATGGGGGAAGCATTACCAAAACACACGCACACACACACACACATATATATATATATATATATATATATATATATATATATATATATATATATATAAGTAATAATTCTTTCTTCAAACTTCTCAGCTGAACATTCACGGACAATATGAACTGAAACACAAATACCTTAATGACATTGTGAAAGCTGCTGCAAAGAATGTGGGTTCCCTCTACCATGCTAGAAGGCTACTCACACCTAAGAGTATCCACCATTCGCCCATGCATGGAATATTGTTGCCACATCTGGGCTGGTGTATCTACCAATAGTCTCTCTCTTGAATAGGGTCCCAAAAAAAAGAGTTTTCAATCTAATAGATCCCACTTTGTCAACTAAGGTCCAACCCCTGCCCCATCACCGCAATGTCGCACCTCTGTGCCTTTTTTACAAGTATTTTAATGGAATGTGCTCTGATGAACTCGTTGCACTTGTGTCCCTTGACGTACACATCCCCAACAAACCCTCTTAGCAACAAAATCACACCCCTTCACTGTTGAGGTCCTTAAATGCCAAAAAGCTTTCTACTCTAATAGTTTCTTCCCTCAAACAGCTAGACTTTGGAATTCCCTTCCTGCTACTTGCTTCCCTGACTGTACTGATATGCAGAAGTTCAAATGTAAAGTACCTACTTTACTATGCCTCCTATTTACTATGCCTCCCCACGGGACAGAGTTAGACACCAGGGTCGTTTTTTAATGTGGAGAAAAGGTACAAAAATAAAAAAAATTGTCTCAGTCGTGAAGGACTGATCCTCCACCGAAAGAGAACAAGAAATGGAAGTGCAGCTGCAGCATCTGAAGAACAGATGGTATTTATTTGCTCCCCCACTGAGCAAATTAGGCACAAGGCCGATTTTTAATGTGAGGAGTGAAAGGGAAATGGGGACCAACTCCCCGGGGAGTAGGGGAGCTGGATAGTGACAATTGGCATGAAGGGGTTCCCCCACACTGACCAAGGTCTTACATGTGGGGTTTCCCCCACATACGGTCCTTGCTCGCAGTATCTGCCGGAACAGATGGTATTTATTTGCTCCCCCACTGAGCAAATTAGGCACAAGGCCGATTTTTAATGTGAGGAGTGAAGGGAGGGGGAAGGGAAAAAGGGGACCAGCTCCCGAGAGATGGGAAATGGGAGATGGTTAAAGGTCAGGCATGTAGGGTTGCCCCCACATCTGGTCTTTGCTAGTCATAGCTGGTCTTTGCTAGTCATAGCTTGCAGCATCTGCCGGAACAGATGGTATTTATTTGCTCCCCCACCGAGCAAATTAGGCACAAGGCCGATTTTTAATGTGAGGAGTGAAGGGAGGGGGAAGGGAAAAAGGGGACCAGCTCCCGAGAGGTGGGAAATGGGAGCTGGTTAAAGGTCAGGCAGTGGGGTTGCCCCCACATCTGGTCTTTGCTAGTCATAGCTAGTCCTAGCTTGCAGCATCTGCCGGAACAGATGGTATTTATTTGCTCCCCCACTGAGCAAATTAGGCACAAGGCCGATTTTTAAAGTGAGGAGTGAAGGGGAAATGGGGACCAACTCCCCGGGAAGTAGGGGAGCTGGATAGTGACAATTGGTATGAAGGGTTGCCCCTACATTGACCAAGGTCTTATATGTGGGGTTTCCCCCACATATGGTCTTTGCTTGTAGTATCTGCCGGAACAGATGGTATTTATTTGCTCCCCCACCGAGCAAATTAGGCACAAGGCCAATTTTTAATGTGAGGAGTGAAGGGAGGGGGAAGGGAAAAAGGGGACCAGCTCCCGAGAGATGGGAAATGGGAGATGGTTAAAGGTCAGGCATGTAGGGTTGCCCCCACATCTGGTCTTTGCTAGTCATAGCTGGTCTTTGCTAGTCATAGCTTGCAGCATCTGCCGGAACAGATGGTATTTATTTGCTCCCCCACCGAGCAAATTAGGCACAAGGCCAATTTTTAATGTGAGGAGTGAAGGGAGGGGGAAGGGAAAAAGGGGACCAGCTCCCGAGAGGTGGGAAATGGGAGCTGGTTAAAGGTCAGGCATGTGGGGTTGCCCCCACATCTGGTCTTTGCTAGTCATAGCTAGTCCTAGCTTGCAGCATCTGCCGGAACAGATGGTATTTATTTGCTCCCCCACCGAGCAAATTAGGCACAAGGCCGATTTTTAATGTGAGGAGTGAAGGGAGGGGGAAGGGAAAAAGGGGACCAGCTCCCGAGAGGTGGGAAATGGGAGCTGGTTAATGGTCAGGCATGTGGGGTTGCCCCCACATCGGGTCTTTGCTAGTCATAGCTAGTCATAGCTTGCAGCATCTGCCGGAACAGATGGTATTTATTTGCTCCCCCACCGAGCAAATTAGGCACAAGGCCGATTTTTAATGTGAGGAGTGAAGGGGAAATGGGGACCAACTCCCCGGGGAGTAGGGGAGCTGGATAGTGACAATTGGTATGAAGGGTTGCCCCTACATTGACCAAGGTCTTATATGTGGGGTCGCCCCCACATATGGTCTCTGCTTGCAGTATCTGCCGGAACAGATACTACACTTTGATCTTGTTTATATATTTTATTGAGAAAGAAAAAATTGAACATAAAAAACGTACAAAAAATTCAATTACACAAAATTAGGCACAAGGCCCTACAAGAAATTGGGAGGGGGAGGGTACAGGGTCTTTTTGACTATGTAACAGATGAGACTTTGAAGTCTTACTCTTGACTGGCAACATTTACCAAAATACCTCAATCACTCTGTGGATCCTAATCTAACTAATAACCCCAGCGTTCAATGTAAAATTTAACTATGTACAATTTGTATATTCATTTCTGTATGTTGTGTGTGCATTTTTTTTTTTTTTTTTTTTTTGTGTGTGTGTGTGTGAGAAAATAAAGTTCGATTTCATTAGAAAGAGTTCTTGAATTAATTGGCATAAAATGTTCGTGGAGTGGGAAAAAACCAATGAAAATGTTCATTTAAAAAATAAGGAAAAAACTACTAATGTGTTGTTAGTAAGACCCCCCTGTACTATTCTATGTGGCTAGATCCCCCACTGTTTTCCGGGGAACCGAAAACAAGCAGAGCATCCCTAATGGGGTTTGGGGAAGTCGCCTTAATGGAGGTGGGAGAAAATAAAGCAACGGATGGAGGGGGTAGGAAGGTGACCTCTGAGTAGGGGGATGACCAGGGGCATCAGAAAATAAAGATGAGGAGCAGGGGGGTTGGGCAGACTCAGAGGTTCTCTAATACCAAAAAATAAAATCAGGAACAGGATCTCATTTGTACCACCAGTCAAGAGTTACTTTACTGAACTTATAATGCTAACCTAGGCGGGATGGGTTCCGTAGGACCCAGCACCACCCATGCCATGCCTAAGGAGGGAACACGTATTGAAACTTGGCTCCTCGACGGATGCACAAACTAGTGCTGTGCACCCACCTCTTGTCAAATTCCACTCTAGGCAACCTCTTCCAATCGCATCTGATCTTTACTTTAAGCAAATGTTTAAAGTAAACGATCAGATCCCGATCAGGAACAGATGTCCCTTCGTGGACCAACTTGAGGCGCGCGATCCAAATGGTCATGCGTGCTACTGCTAGGATCGCCAGGAAAACCAAACTTTCCTCCCTGGGGAACGGCGGCTCCATGTTGTACACAAAAGTTCCTACGTCGAGATCGAGCAGACACTCGGCACTGATGCGAGCTGTTACCCCCTCGACATACTTTAATAGGGGCTGTATCCGGCTGCAACTAAAAAACGCGTGCTCGATTGTTTCGGGCTCGCGTTCGTCACAGCACGGACAGAAGCGACTGGTATGTTCTTTATACCGGAAAAAGACCGTCGAAGAGGGGCAGCGCATTTCGGACCAGTCGCCAAGTCAGGGAGAATTCCGAGTTATTCAGAACCTCCCGTCCCGGCGCCCAACACCATTGAGAACGGACAACCTCCATCGACCATCCCATCCGCCTACAAAGTGGATCCTTCGCGGTCCCCTCCACTAAATCCCGATACAGTTTCTTCCTTGGCTGATCGAGGACATTGGTCCCCGGCAAAGCTCTAAGAGCGGTCCGGCATTCGGAGAAGAACTTGGACTCCCCCTTCGGTCTACGACGACCTTCTACCGAAGGGTTGGGTTTGAGATTGGGAAACGAGTTCTCAACCACAGGGACCCAAGGAGCGTCTCCTTCAAGCGAACGACCCAGGAAAGCCAATCTCTCGGCATTTCTATGACACAAGAGACTGGGCTGACCCAGGCCTCCCTCGCTCGGACTTTGAACACAGACCTCTCTGCAGACATAATGCTTACCCTCGTTCCACAAAAGTGAATCGAGGCGCCCTTGTAAGCGGGTTAGTCGTTCTGCAGCGAGAGGAAGTACAGACAAACGGTAAAGGATGAGCGGAAAGACGTATGTAGCATACGCCTCCGCCCGACCCTTCAAGGACAATTTCCTTCCAATCCAAGTCTTTACTGACGATTTGACCTTAGACTGTACTTCCGACCAATTCTTTTCCAGCTGAAGTCCCGGTCCAAACCAGACACCGAGAATGCGGACCGGTCCATCGGTCCAGCTGAAAATACCTGGAAGCGAGTTTACCCCGGTCCAGGCCCCCAACCGCAGGCCAACAGACTTGCTACGGTTGAAGATGGCCCCTGTTACTTCTTCGTATCGAGCGAGCGCCTCGACCACCGCTTGAACGTCCGTGAGGCAAGACACGAACACGGTGACGTCATCGGCGAACGCGGAAACCCTGGCTCGTGTGCCTCCAGGGAGAGCTATTCCACGCAGGACTGGTGTAGCCGCCTCGTCCCTTAACTTGCGAAGGAGGGGTTCCAACGCCAGGACATACAACAGAGGCGACAGCGGACAACCCTGTCACACCGACCGAGAGACAGCGAATGACTCCGACAGCTTACCGTTGATCTGCACCGCTACCGTCGGCCTGTCATACAGAACAAAGATCCACTTGCGGAAGTCTGGATTAAATCCGGCGGCCTCTAGCACAGATCCTAGGAACCGATGGTCGACCCTATCGAATGCCTTGGACTGATCCAAACTGATCAGCGCGGCTTCGGCGTCGTCTTCTGTCCCCTCTATGATCGAGCGTATCAAGTGCAAATTGTCTTGAATCGATCTCCCCTTCACAGCATAAGTCTGGTCCGGTTCGATCAAGTCAGTGATGACAACCTGCAAGCGATTCGCAAGAATCTTTGCCAAAATCTTTAACTCTGTGTTTAGCAGAGTCAAGGGCCTAAAATCATCAAAGTTTTCCCTCCCACCATGCCGTTGACCTTTCCTCAGCAATGTGATCACACCCTTGGTCACCTGTCCAGGGATGGAACCCTGGGCAAACCAATGGTTGAACATATCCTTCAGAATAGGGACCAACATGGGCGACAGCCTCAAGTAAAACTCGTAGGGTAAACCATCAAGCCCCGGGGATTTGTTATAGCCGACCTGCTTCAACGCAGTAATGACCTCATGTTCAGTAATAAGACCATCACAGCTAGCCGCCCGAGCCGCCGTGAGGCGGGGCGAGTCAGCCAAATAGCTGCCAAACTCATCAACCCTGAGTCCGGGTAGTTGGGTGAAGCGCACCGATAGATGCTCCCGAAACCCCTCGCAGATCTCCCGAGTCGATACTAAGGGGTGTCCTTCCAGGTTATGTACTTTACGAATGTACCCATCCGAACCGCGCCTTAAAGCAGCCTTACGCTCAACAGCGTCAACATTCACAGCCTCGTTAGAAACTTTGTTTAACCTAGCCCTAACTACTTGACCTTCATACCGCTCGCTAGCCAAGCGGTTGAGATCTTGTTTAGCTAGTGCTAACTCTAGGGGGTCCCCCCCCTCCACCGCCCGGGTCAGCTTATCCTCTAAACGCTTCTTTGCCTTAGCCTTATCTATCGCGAGGCGTTGGCTATACTGGACAGAGAAGCGCCTAATTTTGGCCTTGAGACTAACCCACCACTTACTCCCTGTAACCGCCCCCACTAAAGCCCGCTGAATTAGCTCAGTGACCTTCAGCCGGTAGTCCTCCAGCTCCAACAAGGTGCTGTTGAACTTCCAGTATCCGGCCAGTTTAGGCCTAGCACTTAAGTTCAAACGGGCCATAACAAGTTTATGGTCCGAGTGTCCTAGCAAGTGGAACGTGGGGCAAGATAGGAAGTCTACATCGCCTCTTCTAACTAACATCCGATCCAAGTAAGTGCTTGGATGGGAAGGCACTACAGGATGCCACGTCCACATCTCCCGCCCCGGATGATCCAGATGAAATCTGTCGACGAGATCGCACGAGGCCATCAGGTCAGACAGACTGCTGTCACACCACGCCGACCCGCTAGTCCCCCCGACCTTATCTATTTTGGGATCAAGGATTGCATTCCAATCCCCCATTAAAACTAACCGTTCCGGATCCACTAAGAAGCCCTCCAACCGTCGAAAAAAGGTTGCCCTCTCTACAGCAGCATTGGGAGCATAAACAGCAACAATCCGAAAAACACTACAATTAACAGCAACATCAACAACAAGCGCCCGCCCGTCCTCGCCTGCGTGAACAACATTCACCGACGCTGACAGGGTGCGACTCACTAGCAAGGAGATTCCACGACTATAGGTATTGCCATATGCTGAGTAGACATCGTAATCGTTTACCAGCACCTGACAATCCCCGTCACAAACAAAGTGGGTCTCCTGGATAGCGGCAATATCTACCTTGAGGGACACCAAGTCTCTCACAACGCGCGAGGCCTTGCTTCGACACCTGATGCCCCTCACATTCAATGTAGCCAAGTTCAAAGACATGATCACTTACCTCAAGCACTGTCACAGACGGGTCTGAAATCCTGGGCAGTGAGGACATGGCAGGCCTGGCCAAGGCTGCCGGTAAGTAAATCCGATGAAGGTGATCCATCCTTGGCCACGCCCCCCACGTCCAGGGGGAAGGTTAGTTTGAGTGCCCTGTATAGCGATGGGTGTACATACATGGGGATTCTACCCTCACATTTAAAGAAAATGTTGGTCAGTGAAGGATGCTCCCTATCCACCAGCTGCTGGCCTGGGATCGCATTCTTCGCTGCCTTAATCATTGCCCACATTCCTCCAGTCCTAGCGTCCTTGTTGACCCTAACGAAAGTGGTCAACAAGGGAGCGTCCTTGAATTTAGTGGGGTCTGTTACTAGGTCTCCACCGACTTTTTCAAAGTTTTTAAGTTTATTGTACCGGACCTTCTGTTGTCCTTTAAGGTCCGGAGCCGGTTGGAGAGGGTCTGTTTCACAAATCCTGCTTCCTGGCAGGAAGGGGAGCTTTTTGGTCCGTTCAGTGCGGACTTTGGGAGTGGGGGAGGGGATCTCTTTTGGTTGATGGGGAGGCTGAGCGCTTGGGGAGGGGGTAGCCTGCTCGTTTTCTTCTTTTTGGCTCCTGTCACGGGATGAGGGGCGGGAAGAGTTTCTTGGGGCCTTTATAGGAGAGGGGGAAGGTTGTTCGGGTTGCTGGGGTGTTGGGATCACAGGGGGCTCATCCTGTGTTGTTGTGGCGAGGGAGTCCTTCTCAGTCTCAGTGGGGGTAGGAGGGTTTGCGCGTGTCTTGCGGCTTTTCCTCCTCCTGGCCCTCCTGATCTCTGTTGCGCTCAGGGCCATAGAGACTGTTGTTGTCTCTTCCTCTGCCTCTGACGCGGCCTCCTCCTCAGATTCTGGTAGTTTCCTCTTGTTTCAGGAGGAGGGTGTCTGTGTGTCCATTTTCTACGTCTCGCTCTTCGGTTGTTCTTGGTCTTGGGTGACTGTCTGCAAGGATGGCTGTTTGTTGATCTTGCCTTTCTTTACGACCGTCACCCAGCCTATCGGTGCCTCTGGAGGTTTTGCGGCCGGCGCGGGAGCAGCGGCTTGATTTGTTGTCACGCTTGTTCCCGCCACTTTTGTGGGCTTCTTCCCTCCATTCCTCTTTGGACAGTCCTTCGCCATATGCCCTTGTTGTGTGCACAGCCAGCAATGAGGCCTCCTCCCTTCCACTATAAGGGAGAGTGTCCACTCTCCGAACTTGAGTGTGGCTGGGATGGCGTAGAATCCAGCCTTGTCCAGGACCATCTGTACTTTGTAGTCCCCGGTCATGATGTTTCTTAATCCGCGGACCGGGGTGACTTCCTCTACGTCTCCATACTGGCTTAGGATAGCCCCCAGTTGTTTGGCCTCCATATAGCAGGGGACGTTTAGAGCAGAAACATTTGCTCTCCTCTTGTTCATATAGATGGGTTGGAGCTTTATGTTCCTGCTCTGATGGCAGGTCCTGGACAGCCTGACTGTGCGTAACTCCTTCTACAGATGTAGTTGGCGGGAATGTTCTGCTCCAGCAACACGTTCATCATGGTGTCCTTGTTGACGCCCGTCAGACCCCTTGTCTTGGTGTCTGAAGTTATCAGCGAGAGCACTCTTTTCTCCAGAACTTCCACTTGACCCGGGAGGGGTTGGATGTTGTTCCCCTGGGTATACTCCTTGTAAGTGGAGTCGAAGAGTGCTCTGTAGTCTTCGGGCGTCAACTTCCCTTGCTGCTCTTTGGGGCCCCATGCCGGTCCTCCATCCTGGTGGGTGTCAGCTGGACTCGGGTTGGGGGGGCGTAGCTGGTGTTGTGGGGCTCTCCATTGTTATGGGCATTTTTAGTTTTGGAACGGGGCCGTTACCAGGCAAAGTAGGCCATTGTGTCTTTGGCGTTGTTTCGTCCTGGCTTGGTTTGCTCTCCGGGCCGCTCCCCTTTCTTATTTTCTTCCTTTGCTGGGTGGCTGTCCCCTTGGGGGATGGAGGTGTCTCCCCTTCTGGTGCCGTGTTCCCAGCTGGAGCCTTGGTGGGTACTGTCAAGGGTGTCTCTCCTTCCAGCTTGCTTTTGTTACCACTGGCCGGAGAGTCACCCCTTTTCCGTATTTGGTCCTCTTGGGGAGTGTTGGGGGGCCAATCACTGTCTTCCCCGCCGAATAGTGAGCAGATGGAGGCTATTACATCTTCATCCAGCGCCTCGGTTTGGTCCGCGGTGCTGTTTTCCTCCTTTTCTGTTGGGGAGTCGCCCTTTGGGGGAGCGGGGGATGGGTTCCCCGGTCTTCCTCCCTTGGTTCTGCCGTCCTGGGGTGCAGCTGGTTGGCTGGGTTCTGCACTTTCCCCCAGCTAGTGACTTGACGGCAGCTTTTTCCGCTGGGTTGCCCTCGTGGGGAGCGGTTGCCGGTGCTTTTCGGGGGGTCGCCGCGGGCTGCGGCCCTACCCTCCCGTTTTCTTCCAAGGTCGCGGCGCGCCAGGGCCCTACCTTGTTTCCTGGCGCCGTCTCGCCGGGAGATGCATCAGCTCCCTCACATAGGGAGTCGTTCGCAGTTGAGATGCTGCGCATTTGGGGTGACGTACCCCTCCTGCCTGGCATCGTGGCGGTTGCACTGGCCGCTGGCGCGGACCAAAGTGTAGTGGGGGAAAAGAAAACCCAGGGGAATGGAGGGGGAGGAGGGGGAGGAGCGGACTTTGAAGAAATTAGAGTTTTTGACTTCCCCTCACGGGGATGTCGGGTTAGCAGCTCAGATCCCCCCGCGAGGGGGGGGAGCAGAGAAGAAAGACGCAGTGGGTGCTAGCGGGTCAGAGTGCCGCGTCGCAATTAAGAGAGAGAGGGGATAGGCATCCCTGCCCACAGAGGGGAGCAGAAACGAAGCACCCGCCCTACCCCACGTCACCCTACCCACTAACTTACCCCAACGGAAGCGAGAAAGAGAACCCTGTCTGCTCGATCCACTGGGAGAGCAGCGAAGATAGACAAAGTTTGGGCCTGGCAGGTCAGAGTGCTGCTCAGGCAATTAAGTGTGGAGAAATTAGACCATCCCCTGTCTCTAGAGGGAAGAGACCGGAACGAAGAAAAAACGCATGCAAAAAAAAAACAACAAAAGCAGGTCTCAACTACCAGCTAGTGGTGCTGGTCCCGAGATTCCAGTCTCCCAAAAAAGGGGATCGGTTTCCGGGTCCAAGCTCCCACAAATGTGGAGTCGGTCCTTTAGGTCCTGACTCCCCAAAGGAGGGGGTCGGTCCTTGCTAACGAAAGTTAGTATGAAAACACCTTAACCTAGCCCGAAAGCCCGGTGGCGGAAAGTTTAGTAACTGAGAGAACAGATACTACACTTTGAGATATTAAATCTTTTATTCATGTTAAAAAAATACAGAAAAAAAATCAACGATGAACAAAAAACTTAGGCACATGGCCAACTCAAAAGGGGGGATTTTGGGGGTCGTTGGTCATCCTTGTCACTCCAGAACTAAACAAAGTCAAAAGTTTCTCCCAGCTAGTATCTTCTTTCACCATAATACCGCATTCACCCTTTCATATTGGGGGCTGTCCTAGTAACTCCCAATTTTTAAAACATTTTTTATTGACGTGTAAAAACAAAAAAGATAACAATAAAATGGTAACAATAATTCATTTGTGTCGAGGGAGGGGGAAGAAAAAACAAAAGGTGATTAGTAGGACCCTCCCAACCCCGTCTAGTTGATAGACTGCCCGTTCCACTAGGTTTGTAAAAGGAACCTCGCTTCTGCGGGTCAGTCTCTAGGTGGGGATGCCCTCTAGATGGAGGTGAATGGAGAAAAGAAAATTTTGTGGGTAAGGGATGGAGGTTAGATTGTATTTCTTTTTCTCCAAGATGGGTAAAATTTAGAGGAAGGGGTGAGAACAAAAATTGCAGGTAAGAGGGGATGGGGATCTTGGAGGCTTCCTAATCGGGGAGGGATGGAACACACACTCAGCTAGCTGAGAGACTACTTGTTTAATTTAACTTTACAGAACTGCGCGTTCCACACCTAGGCGGGGAACACGTATTCAAATTTGGCTCCTCTTCGTACACACAGACTTGCCACATGTATCCATCTTCTGTCAAATGCCGCGCGATGCAGCCTTCTTCTATCACATCTGATCTTCACCCGTAGTTGGTGTTTAAAGAACGCGATCAGATCTTGATCAGAAAAAGACAACACCCCCCGGCAACCTTGCAGACGCGACGTCCAAATCACCATTCTCGCCACGGCCAGAATCGTAACGTAGACCATTTGTCTTTCCCGGTCCCACGGCGGCCTCACGTTGTCCACAACATTGGATACAGTAATTGGGCGAGGATGCTCAGGATCGATGCGAGCCGTCACCCCACTGACATACGACCAGTACTGGCGGAGTTCGCGGCAATCGAAGAAAGCGTGATCCGTAGTTTCCACAGCCGTTGTCCCACAACGGGGACAATCAGGCGACTCCAGAAACCCAGAACTGCATTGTATGTTGTTGAGTGGAAGTGCATTTCGGGCCAATCGCCAGGTCAGAGAGAACTCCGAATTGTTCAGATGACTCGAACCTGGCGCCCAGCTCCACGCGGAGCGGATCTCACTCTGCTGCCACCCCAAACGCGCGCATAGCGGGTCGTCAGCGGCCCCCTTCACTAGATCCCTGTGGAGTTCCCTACGGGTAGCAGTCACAAGGTCACTGGACCTTGGTAGTCGTTTTAGCGCGGCTCGGCACTCTTTCATGTAGGCAGATTCTCCCCGCGGCCTGCGACGGCTCTCGATGGAAGGGTCGAGAACGAGGTCGGGGAAGGCGGCAGTAACCACGGGGTGCCACGGTTGGTCCTCCTGCATATAGTGGCTCAGGAAGGCCAGCCTCTCAGCATCTTGATGACACTTCAAGTCCGGCATTCCCAAGCCTCCCTCACACGGACGTTGAATACAGACCTGTCTGCTCACCCAGTGTCTTCCTCTGTCCCAAAGGAGCGAGGACAAGAGTTCGACAAGAGCTTTTAGGTGTTGTGCAGGCAGGGGAAGTACGGCCAGTCGGTAAAGGATGAGAGGAAAGACGTAAGTGGCGCACGCCTCAGCTCTACCCTTTAAGGAAAGTTTCCTAGGAAGCCACGAATTGACTGCAGCCTCCACCTTTGACCGTACCTCCAACCAATTCTTGTCAAGCTGGAGACCCGGTCCGAACCACACGCCGAGGATCCGGACTGGGCCATCTGTCCAGCTGAAGGGCGCAGGGAGGTTTGTGTTGCCACTCCATGCGCCCAACCGCAGTCCTACCGACTTGTTGCGGTTTATCTTGGCCCCTGTAATTCTTTCGTACTGTGTGAGTGCCTCCGACACGATCTCAATGTCTCTGAAGCCCGACACGAAGATCGTGACATCATCGGCGAACGCGGATACCTTGGCAGCTGAGCCGCCAGGCAGAGCCATTCCGCGCAGGGCCGAATTTGCCTCCCCATGTCTCAGCTTGCGGAGAAGAGGCTCCAAAGCCAGGACATAAAGCAGGGGCGACAGCGGACAACCCTGACGAACCGACCGAGAGATAACAAAGGGTTTTGAGCGCTTTCCGTTCACTTGCACGACAGCCATGGGCTGTCGATACATTATGGAGATCCACTTGCAAAAGTCCGGTTTAAAACCGGCGGCCTCTAAGACAGATGCCAGGAAACGATGGTCGACCCTATCGAAAGCTTTGGACTGATCTAAGTTTATCAGCGCGGCTTCCGTGTCGTCATCTATTCCCCCCTCTAGGATCATGCGGATCAGGTGCAAGTTGTTCTGAATCGATCTCCCCTTCACAGCGTAGTTCTGTTCCGGTTCAACCAACTCGTCGATAACAACCTGCAGCCGATTCGACAGGACCTTGGCCAAAATCTTCAACTCTGTGTTTAGCAGAGTTATGGGCCTGTAGTCGTCTAACTCTTCCCCTCCATGCCCGTCACCTTTCTTCAGCAATGTGATCACTCCCTTGGTCACCTGCCCTGGGATGGATCCCTGAGCAAACCAATGGTTGAACATATCCGTCAGAAGAGGCAGAAACATGGGCGACAGCCTCAAGTACAGTTCGTATGGCAGACCATCAAGTCCTGGCGATCTGTCACAGCTGACCTGCTTCAGCGCAGTAAAGACCTCCTGCTCCGTCACCCGGCCCTCGCAACCAGCCGCTCTAGCCGCCTCGAGGCGGGGAGAGTCGGCCAAATAGTCGCTAAACTCAAGGACCGGAAGATCGGGCTGCTGCGTAAAACGCTCCTCGAAATGTTCTCGAAACCCCTCGCAGATCTCCCGAGTCGATTCCAGGGTGCGTCCATTCGGATGTTTGATTTTTGCAATGTATTTGTCCGAGCCACGCCTAGAAACCTCACGGCGCACGTCTGCATCAGAATTGACTGCTTCGTTGCCTATCTTTCTAAGCCTAGCTCTAACTACTTGGCCTTCGTGACGCTCGCTAGTCTCACGTAGAAGGTCCTGCTTAGCTAGTTCCTGACTAACCCTATCACCCTCCCCCGTAGCCTGGGCTAGTTTCTGCTCTAGCTTCTTCTTCGTCTTGGCCTTATCTAGTGCGAGGCGCTGGGCATACTTGACGGAGAAGCTTCTGATCTTGGCTTTGAGACCTAACCACCACTTACTCCCGGTAACCGCCCCCACTAGTGCCTTTTTAATCAATTCTCTTAACTGATCTTGGAAGTCTTGTATCTCCAGAAGGGAGGTGTTTAACTTCCAGTACCCCGCTAACTTAGGCCTATTTCCTAGCTTCAGCCGGGCCATAACTAATTTATGGTCCGTCTGGCCTAGCCAAGTGAACGTGGGACAAGATAAGAAGTCTACTTCGCCTCTCCTAACTAACATCCTGTCCAAATAGGTATTTGGATAGGAGGAAACACTATTGGTCCACGTCCACATCTCCCGCCCTGGATGCTCGAACCGAAACCTGTCGACCAGACCGCATCTAGCCATCAGATCAGCCAGGCTGGACTCGCACCTCTCCGATCCTCTAGCTCCGCCTCCTACCTTATCTATGTCGGGGTCTAAGATGGAATTCCAATCCCCCATTAGCACTACCCGCTTCCGACAATCTACAAACGCGTCAAGCTGACTGAAGAATGAGACCCTCTCACGAGCGGTGCTGGGCGCATGAACCGCAATCACCCGAAACACAGAATCTTTTACGGCAACATCGGCCACAACCAGCCTACCCACCGCATCTCTATGGACAACGTCGACCGTCGCCGACAGGGTACGTTTAACCAGCACGGAAACTCCCTTCCCCCGCGGGCTGCCATATGCTGAGAAAACCTCAAAGTCTCGGGCCAGCACCTGACAGTCCACAGAGGAAACGAAATGCGTCTCCTGAATCGCAGCAACATCCATTCCCAGGGACAAGAGGTCGTGCCGGAGGCGAGCCGCCCGGCCCGATGATCTCAAGCCCCTCGCATTCAGACTAGCCAAATTCAAAGCCATGGTACCTACCTTAAGGTGTGTTACACTCAGCTCCGAAGTCAGCCGGGGAAAGGACACCGACGTTGTGTGCAATGCTCAAGGTGGTCAGGTTTTTCATGTCCTGACCTTCTCTCACAATGCCGCCGACATCCAAAGGGTAAGTCAATTTAAGGGCCCTATAGAGTGACGGATGGACCAACACGGGGACCCTTCCCTTGCATTGTTTTGACAGTTCATCAAGAGAAGGGTCATTTTTTTTCACCAGTTCAATTCCCGGAAACGCCCCTTCAGCGGCCTGCAGCCTTGTCCACAAGTTGGTCTTGCAGGCCTCTGGAGTTCTGACAAAAGTTATTAGGAGTGGGGCGTCCGGGAAATTTGAGGGGATATTTACATCTTTCCCCTCTATCTGTTTGTAATCGAGCAGAGGTTTTAAGTTTTTCCTCTGCCGATGGGAAATGTCTGTGGCCACAGATAGAGGGTCTACATTACATAGTTCCTCAGGGGCAAGGACCTTTGGTCTGCAAGAGGCAGAGGAGTCTCTCCTCTCCCTCGGTTCATTCTTTTCATTTTCTTTTTGGGGTAGTGGCTCAGTTTGCCTTGGTGTGGGGACGGGTGTTTGTGTGGTGCCTGGTGTTGGTGTTGGTGTGGTGTCTGGTATTGGTGCGGTGTTTGGTGTTGGTGCGGTGTCTGGTGTTGGTGTTGGTGTTGGTGCGGGATCTGGTGTTGGTGTGGTGTCTGGTGTTGGTGCGGTGTCTGGTGTTGGTGCGGTGTCTGGTGTTGGTGCAGTGTGTGGTTTGGGGGTGGAAGTGGATTTTGTTGTTAGGGGTGGTGTATGTTCACAGGGAGTGGGGGCCACCTTTTCTTCCTCTTTTCTTCTTTTGTTTTTCTTTTTCATTCTTTCGAATGAACCGGGGAGAGGTGAGGTTGAGTTCCTCTCCCTCTCACTTGCGGATTCATCCTTAGAGGAGCAGTCTTTTCTCCGCTTGATCCCCGTCTCGATTGGTGTGGGGACCGTTGGTTGTGTCTGCTCCTCTATTTGCTGCTGCAGCTGTTTTTGTTGTTGCTGCTCTCGCTGGTGTCGTTGCTGCTGCTGCTTCTACTGCACTTGCTGATTTTGCTGCTGCAGTAGTTGTTGCTGCAGTTGTTTCCGCTGCGGTGGCTGTTGGTGTTGCTGCATTTGCAGAGGCTCCTGCCTCGATTTTTGGGCTGGTGGTGGGACGGTGGCAGAAGGGATTATGTGTTTCCGCTTTTGTCTCACTACCGTGCTCCATTCTTCCACCTTGGCCTCCTGGGTGGTTTGGGTTTTCCTTGGAGCTGGGGTTGGTGTTGCAGTTGCAGGGGTTGTTGCCGCCTGTTTTGGTGCGGGCGTTGTCTCAGGGGTTGTGGCCGCCTTTTGGGTTGTTGGATTAGGGGTTACCCTTTGGGGGCAACTCCTAGCCATGTGGCCCTGCTTTTGGCAGAACCAACAGTGTGGACGACGGCCCTCCACCACTACCGTTATGCTGGCGTCTTTGTATGTCAGCAGCGGTGGTATTGCTTGAAAACCTTCCCTCTTCAGCCTCATTGCTATTGTGTAGCAGCCCAGGTGAGTCCCAGTTTTTGACCGTACTGGGGTCACCTGTTCTACCTCACCGTACTGGCTGAAGAGGCATCCTAATACTTCCGCAGGTATTTGGGTTGGCACATTAAATACCTGCACCCGAGTCCTTCTCTTGCCCTGGTATTCAGGTGTTAGTTTGACTCTCCCATGCTTTATTTCTTGGAGGGAGAGTCTTTCCGCATCATCCTTGGTGGGTAGGAGGATGTCCCACACAGCGAAGCTCCTCTGGTACAGGTATAGTACTGGGATGTTAAGTTTGTGGAGAAGCCCCGCCATGTCTTCCTTCTTCATTCCTAGGAGGCGGTTTTCCGGTATATCGGAAATGGCAAAGGACAGGACTCTGCCCTCAATCGCCTCCCAGGCCCCTGGTATGGGTTTTATATCTGCCCCCTCTATGTATTGTCTGTACTTTGTCAGGTACAGGTCTCTATACTCTTGAGGGGACAGTTGTTTTTCTACGGTCTTCCCCCACGCAGACCCTCTTGTTGGTGTTGGTGTTGGTATGGGGTCTTTAGTGGGGTTAGATCGTTTTTGGTCTTTTATGGAGGTCGCCCCTGCCTGTTTATTGGCGACGCTTCCTGCCTCCCCAGATGTCTTGGTCAGTCCTTTTGTGGGAGTGTCACATTTTTGGGCGGCGGCTCCCTTTTTAGTGTCTTTTTCGGGAGCAGCTTCCCGTTTTGGGGAGTCGGCCTCTTGGGGAGCATGATCCTTTTTGTTTACTTTGAGGCCATCTGCCCCTTCCTCGTTTGTGAGGTCCAGGCGGTATGCCCCCTCATTTTCTTGATCTGCTCCCCTTTTGGGAGAGCAGCCCTCCTGGGGAGCGCTGTCCCCTTTATTGTCCTTTTGGTCCGGCACCTCGTCCTTTTTGTGGTTGGAGTGAGATGCTACGACCGATTTTGGTTTTGCTCCCCTTTGGGGGGAGTCGCCCTCGGGGGGAGCTGTTGTTAAATTTTCCCCCTCCTGGGGAGCGTCCAATGGTGTCATACCTGGGCGGTACGCCCCATCAGCAGTTGTTTTTTCTCCTGTTGGGGGTTCGTCCTCTTGGGGAGCAGTAGCTCCCTGGCTGGGGGTATCCATATTGGTGGGCCCCTGGCTGAGGGTATCCATATTGGTGGCCCCCGGGCTGGGGGTGTCCGTTTTGGGTCACTCTTTTAAAAAATTCACTGAAAAAAGTGACGTGGAATCAGCGTCCAAAGTGGGGAGCCGACTTTGGCGCCAAAAAGAGGTGGCGCCAAAAGGCGGCAAGAGGGGAGATAGTACTGAGAGAGGGAGTGGGAAGTTAGTGGAGGGAAGAGAGAAGGTGTTTCCGACCCTCCCTCGCAGGAAGGTCGTAAATTATCAGCTCGGATCCCCCCCCCCGTGGGGGAGGGGGAGAGCAGAGAAAGACAGACAAAGTGGGGGTGCGGACAGAACGCGACCCAAAAAGCTGGTCAGGTGTTCCGGGCACGAGAATGTGTCGCCAGAACAGCACTGCCTCGCACGATGTAGGTATCAGAACAGATACTACACTTTGATCTTGGAATGTGACACTTTGATCTTGACCAAAAGGCCAAGTTGAGACTTTTCAAATGTAAAGTAAACCAACATCTTGTTAATCTTTCCTAGGCATGGTTCCCAATAGTAGCCCTTTACGTCCAAGTGGAGATATGCCTTGTTAGGGGTGAACATGAGTAAAAAAAATAAAAAAATAAATAAAGAATACAGTGTAGTGAAAATTTGATTCATCATAATGATATTAGTGGTTTCAAAAGATGTGAGAAATCTGTAGGTCTAGGACAATTCACTACAGCTGCATCCCTAGTCAGCAAAACAATGGCAAAATTTGTGGAATATACAAATCTTTATAAAAATTCATTAATGGACATATACTGATGGTCCACAAGAACTGAGGTCACAGACTAAATGAGGGCAAAGGTAATTACTAAAACAAAAGGGTCATATATAAGAAATTTATAAACGATAATTAAGGGTGAAATGTTAAATTCAAGATTAACATACAGATTAAGTAAAAAGTGACAAAATTAAGAAAACTAACGATTAACAACAAATAAATAGAAAAAAATTAATCTATCCATCTATATATATAAAAGTGAAAGTGTGTGTGTGTGTACATTTACCTACACAATAACTGTCAATTTTAAGCCTACAGATTCAAAATTTTATATACAGGGTATTGAGATTTGGGAAAATCGATGTGATTGGTTTTCGGACAGAAATTTGGCGTTTAAGGGGTCAAAGTTCAACGATTTGACTTTTGAGAACTCTACCAAACTCCTCCTACAATTTTGGGTCTAAACACGTAAAATTTTAGATATAGGTTCCTTGGACATGGATCTAACTTAATAATTTTATTTGAGCCCTAAACAATTTTAAGGGGTCATAACAGGGTCAAAGTTAAAAAAAATTGACCGTTTTTTTTTTTTTTTTGCTCAGCATACACCTTCAAACACCCGGCCAACGCCGGGCACCCATTGCTAGTATATCTATAAAAGGGAAATTGTCTGTGTGTGTACATTTTCCTATCAAAAAACTCTGTCAATTTTCAGTCTACAGACTCAAGATTTGACATAAGGGGTATTGAGATTTGGGAAAATCTTTTTAATCAGTTTTCGGCCAGAAATTTGGCTGTTAAGAGGTCAAAGTTCAACGATTTGACCTTTGAAAACTCTACCAAACTCCTCTGCCAATTTTGTATCTAAACACTTGAAATTTTAAATGTAGGTTCCTTGGACATGGATCAAACTTTTTAATTTGATTTGAGTCCAAAAGAATAAATGTTAAGGGGTTAAAATTGGGGTCAAAGTTTAAAAAAATTTGACCTCTCAACCAATTTTTGGTTTAAACATTTGAAATTTTACATAAAGTGTATTCAAACATAGGACAAGTTTTTTAATCAATTTCTGGCCGAAAATTTGCCTACCAAGGGGTCAAAGTTCAAAAGATTTGACCATTGTGGTCTCCAGCAAATTATTCAGTAAATTCTGGGTCTAAACATTGGAAATTTTGCATAAAAGATATTCAGACATGCAGCAAGTTTTTTTAATCAGTTTTGGGGCAAAACTTTGGCTGCCAAGAGGTCTAAGTTGAAAAAGTTGACCTTTGCAGACTCCTCCCCGAATTTTGGGTCTAAACACTTGAAATTTTAGTTGTAGGTTACCTGGGCATGAGTCAAACTTTTTAATATATATATATATGTGTGTGCGTGCACATAAAGTTATAAACAGTACATAGGGCCCGACCAAAGCCGGGCTGAACTGCTTGTAAAGAATAAACAAAGAAGATCTAAATTAAGTGTAGTTATTGTAAAACCTTGTGGATGCTAGAATAAGAAGCTCGGGTGACTGAAGTGTACTAGATTGGCAGGTTCCTGACTAAAATAATAGGAATGTAGGGTCCAGGAGTCTAAAAGTGGAGGGGTGGGTATATATGTGCCTAAAAATGTACTGAAGTGAAGTGGATGGGAAAGGGGTCAAGTATATTTTCCTTTGTAAAATCACATATGCACATAAATGTATACAGGCACACTCACATAGCAGTATAACATCTGTGGAACCTGTTTAAAACCATGTTCCCAAGATCCTGCGACATACTTCGATGTAGAGAGGATAATATCTTTCTTTTCAGGGCCAAATCACAATGAAGCTTTTACTGTAGGGTGCACATTTCCTGAATATTTGATGTTAAGTGACTGGAAAAGAAATAGTTTGTAAAATGTTTTTCAGCTGCATTTCTTGGAATCTGGGGTTTATGAATTTTTGTGCTCTTGAATTTTAAATTCAATTCTGTATGTAATAATTTAGTCTTTCAAATTTCAGATGCATTAAGGTGTCTGGAAAGTGTGTTGGAAGTGTAATACTATTTAAAGCTCTCTTTAAAACTCCCATATATTTTAGTAATCGGGTTGGGCATGGTTAGCATAATTTCTGCATGGTCTGCAGAAATTTGTGGTTATAATTGGAAGTTTATGTTTACCAGTTATTTTAGATGTCATGAGCAACTTATAGGAGTAACTTGTGATTAAATTTCTATTAAATAATTTGAAAGCTAATGTAGTGGGGAGTGTTTGTCTAACAGCTGTAAGAATAGCTTACCTACATTGGTTCTGATTTTAAGTGAAAATGGAGAGGTAACCCAAATGATATTTCCCATCTTGTGTTCTTATTATGTGTTCTGGGATGTGGGGTTTGGTGTATAGTAAATCTATCTAAAGAATTTGCTTCCCTGGAGTTCTCTTTTATAAAAAGGAACGGATTGATTAAAAATTTCTAAGATCGATAACATCTTCAAAATTTTATAGCTAATGTTAGATATGAGATTTTTGAATGCTAACTGTGGGTGGAATGATTCGATATTAATGTATCTTAGCTTCTCATATGTCTAGATTTACAATAAGAAATATGTCCCATGAATAAATCTATACTATTCTTAATCTGTTAGTTAATCCAGTTTAGTATGTGTTTGCTGGCTATTTTTTTGCAAGGATTAGTTGTCTGTATATGGATCTGTTGCTAAAGATTCTCCTGTGGTCCTTTAGGGTGATGAAAGCCTCCTGTTTAGCTACTTGTTTGGTTCTTTTTTCTATCAAAAAAATTTTGTCAATTTATTTTTTGTGTGTGTGCAGTAATCACTGTTTTCATAATTAATCCCTAACCCACCTAACGTTTACAAAATCGAATATTTAAAAAACAAATAACATAATAACACCCCTCCTATTGTTATTTAAAATAATAATAATAATAATAATAATAATAATAATTTGGAGGAATAAAAAAAATGCCCCCACTCTAATTTCCCTGTCCCAAAATTGAGAACCATTTGGTTATACATGTCAGCTTACCAATAACTGGACAGGAAATGGGTGCTCATTACTTGTTAAATTTTTATAGGAAAGTGATCCCCGACATTAAAATGTAAGTAAAAAAAAAGAGAATTTGAAGTTTTTTTAGAGGTTAAAGTATGTCAAGATATAAGTAAATATCAGATTTTCATGGAAAAAATAAATAAGTGTTATGAAAAAAGCATAAAAGTTTGATCACAATGAAATTATAAATTAAAACAAAATTTTAAAGAAGCAAGAAATGACACCACATCAAAGGAAGTATAAATACTAGTATAAATATACTAACTATTTTTTAACAAAAAATGTGTATCAACTTTTGCAAACCAATAATGATTCATAAATAATTGATTTCAAAATATGCCATTAATCGTTTCTGATAAATCGTAGAAAATATGAAATAGTGATGCAAAAAAAATAAATATCAGATACTCAATAAAGAGAAAGAACAATTATTAAGTTTAATGAAATTAAGTGAAAAACATCAAATATTTCAGGGGAAAAAAAGATACTCCCTACTGCCATAGGTGTGATAGTACAATAATGTTTATAAGTCTTATTGCACTACTGTCATTGAGAAATAAATAAAAGCTTAGTAATACTGATTTGTCCAACGAGCAGACCCCTCCCCCCTGAGATACAGCATCAAAAATTAGTAACAAAATACAGTACAGTATATAATACATGTATAATACACATGTATATAATCAAATAACATAATAATACTGTAAGGCGAGGCAAATACCATAACTAGGGGCTGGAAAAACATCAGATTTCACATCATCACCTGATAAAACTGTATTCTAGGGCTAGCATATCCCGGGGGTTCTGCTTTAAATTCATATTCTGGTAACCCCATACACAGAGGATAGTCTGATTTTTTTAAGTAAAAAATAAAACAATATTAATTAAGTTAAAGATACTTCTACACAAGATGAAGCAAATTGTTTTACCCCTTTTTTTTTAACTCTAATTGTAAAGTAAGTTTTAGGTTTAGTTTGGTTTGTCTTGTGTAGAAGCAGAAAGTTATATTTAAGTAAATATATAACATTTTTAAATTGTCCATTGTTGGTATTTTTTGTTATAAAAGAGATTAATTAAAGTTATATTTAACTAAGAATATTGTTTGTGAAATTGTTCCTTGAAAGAAATATTATTTTATTTGCTTTGTAATAAATGTATGTTACCTTTCAGAAATAGTTATCAGCTTTTTAATGTAGGAAGATCCATCCCACAATAGGACTTTTAATTGGAAACAAGTGAAGCATGCATGGTCCCCCGTGAGTGCACAGTGAACAAGGCATAAAAAAAAAAATGACTAAGTTCAGCATTCCTCCCCCATTTAACCCAAAAGGGGACGTTTTAGTCCTTAACATATGTAAATTTGAGTTCTGCACCATGCAAAAAGAGAAATGACTAAGTCCATCATTTGCACCCCTTCCCCCATTTAATTAGGCCATAACATCTTTAAATTTGAGTTTAGCACCATGCAAAACTGCTAAATAGACATACACAGAAAATTTTGGACAAATACGGTAAAATAGTCCCAAAATGGAGTGTTTTTATGAGCCCTAAAAAAAATCCCTGCAGCACACACCTAAGAATTATCATGAAGTATAGGCAACAAAAAAAAATAGAAATCAGTATATAGAAATCAGTTGGTTACAACTTTTCAGCAAGTTTTATAAAAATCCAAGACATCAATTTTTTTAATGAGCAAAAAATTGTCAATTTTAGCCATTTTAACATGAAAGGCACCCCTGGGGGGGGGGGGTCAACCGGAGTTTTCCTGGAAAATGCATTCTGTTACTTTTTTACTCAAATCAGGTTTCATGTTTGTCCAATATTTCTTAAAATTCCAAAGTGTAGTCATTGAGAAAAGTGCAGACAGATGAACAGACAAGGGTGCGTTTACAGGCCCACCCTCCTTTTATTGGGGGACCAATAACAATTGCCACAGTCTAAAAGGATTTATCATTCATTGACTGAGACAAGAAAAGGTTAAGTATAATATCAGAACAGTTATCGATCTTTATCAAAGTAGCTTCCTTTTTGTCAACCAATTTTTCACGCATATGAAACCACAGCTATAAAACAGAGACTAACTACAAGAAAATTAAAATATCTATGGAGCCAGTAACTTTTTTCCTTTCTTTTCCAGACAACAACCAACATGCCTGAAGATGGTCAAAGACCAAACCAACCGAAACGTTGCACAAATAACACTCAAGATGAGAACAATAGTCCGATCAATACAAATAATATGAACAGTCAGCCCTTATCTAAAAAATTCAGAACTTTAATATCAGAACAGATACAACACTTTTATGAAAAGTAAAAATAGATAAACAAGAAAAAAAAAACAGCAGTTTTAAGAGAAACATTAATTTTATGCTTAAAACTTTTAAAAAGAATGGAAAGAAAAAATGCAAACAAATTGTTGTACTTATTTTCTCTAACAAATATTAAAGCAAATAGTTATGTATAATTGTTTGGAATTCTTACAAATAAAAAAAAAACGAAGTTTTTAGTACTAATATATAATTAGTTTTATGAGAGATTTTATGTATTTTAAACAAGCAAAAACTGGGTGAATAGGGCCATGTATATAAAAAGTTGAAAAAAGAAAATCACTATAAAGATGAGCATTAGTAGATGAATTTAATTTATTTTTTGTGCAGTAAAAATCATGTTAAAGACCAGTATCATTTAAATAAATGAAGTATCAAAATCTAGGAAAAAGTAAGTCTGGAGAAAATCCTATTTCATCCAAGTTTAGTACAGTTGTATTATTACTTATTTCTTTAATTGCTGCATTTTGGAACAAATTTGCTTGAATAAAAAATAAGATGACATTTACATGATTATAGTAATGTGAAATAAAAACCCGCTTTTGTAAAGATTACTTAGTTTTAATGAAAAACATACAATATCTAACACTATGTTATATTTATTAAAACAAAACCAATAACCATGTAATAGAATCAGGCTAAGACACCATCTTGTATATGATCTGAATTGTTCGATAATTTACTCAAGCATTCTGAAGAATATTTAGATGAACGTCCTGAAAATTAAGTATTCCTATATTCACTTATTCTTCAGATATACCAAACTGTAAGGGAGCGTTCATTATTTAGTATCAAAATCTAATGTTGTATGTTGCAATTAAGATGAGTGAAAAAATGAGTAAATGGTGACTTCAAAATAATTTTACCTATTAAGGAATTAACCTAGTGATGCGAGTGGAATGGGTGGACAAAATGGATAGAGAGTAAAACCATTTACAATCTTCTTTGTGGGACTAAATATTGGGGAGAAGCAGTTTGTTTGGAATAAATGCAATAATTTTTAACAAAGATAAAATGTGTTGTATAGAGCACTTTGATTGTCAGGATTTCACCAAAATATAATTTATGTTAAGAATTATGTTTTGATAATTTAGTTACGAATTTTAACATGTATCAACATTCTTTCAGAAACTATTAAAAATAGAATTATGTTTATAGTTGTGATAATCTTTAGCTGAAAGAAATAGAATAAACATTAGGTTAGACCTGACAGTTGATGAGTTAAGCATATGTGTGATTTAGCATATGACATAACAGTCAGCTGATTAGGATTTTGGAGTTAGTTAGATCCAAGATTGGAGAGAGTTAGCATCCAAGATTCGAGACGGATGGATGTGTGGAAAGTGCCCACAATTGAAGAGATGGGGTAGGAAGAAAGCGTTTGCAAGCCTTTGAGGATTTGGGACTCAACTGGACTGGAACAAAAGAATAAATGTATATATTTTGTAACCAGTGAGTTGTGTTATCTGTTCTGAGGAAATGCTTCTTTGTTGCAGCCGTCTGGAGGATCGAAGAAATGAACCATCCAACAGAAAAAGGTTAGTTCCAAATTAAGGTACTATGAATTGTCTTTGTATTACAACCTGTTCACTCAACAACATAGCAGACATTCAGCTAGGCCACATGTACACGATTCAAATGTGTACATACATATCACAAGCAACACAATAGATTAGGGTTCAAATAGTGAGGAACCACTATAGACATTTAATGACACATACACACATTCAGATGAACTCTGTCATAAGTACATATCTCTGTATGATGTTAGTACTCCATTATTCGACAAATGTATGCACAGTTTTGTAAGACAGGCTTTAGGAAGTACTATAAGTGGTAAGTTTTAAAAATTTGTTTAGTTAGTGCTCAGGTATTTTCCTAATGAAACTGTGTATCCAAGAGAAAATGGAGATTACATAGCATGACTAAATTTTTCAGAAGAAGGTATTGTAGAGTTATATATGAAGGTGTGCAGAACGGATTATATTCGTTGCCTGAAGATGTCATGCTTCTAACTATGAATAAATATGTTCTGAAATGTATATCAAGCTATATTTGTATAAATAAAACATTTTTAAAATTATATATACATATTTAAATGAGTGGGGTCGCCAAGAATTGTTATGTTTTTTTATACTTGTTTTATTATTTGATATTTTCATTTTTTAAATTATTGAATAATTTTTTTAAAATAGTTTTAACGCATTTTGGATGATCTTGTGTTTTTTTAAAGTGTCCTCTTCAGAAAGTTTGTAAGGGAATTATTATTTAATTTTAATTTTTAGATTTTAATTTCTTTCTTTCTTTGATTTTCGTTTTTAGTCTGTTGGGATGTTCATAATATTTAAAATTTGATAATCATAACAAAATAGCTAATTATATGACTAATTATAACATTCCAGATACTGTTATTTCCTTGTGAGGTATAAATTAAAATTTCATAGTCCGTTCTCAGTCCACGCTTCTATATCTATGTAGGAGCATAGGCCAATAAAAATCAGAACACCCTACACCCTACAGTATTGATTAAAGGCATTTGTTGATGAAAGACCTTTGTTGATAAAAAGGAGCGATATTTATGAATAAAGATAAGGTATTTCTTAGTGTTCCACAAGGGCAGAGTTAGATATAGGATCGGTTTTTAATGTGGGGTGGGGGGGGGGGAGTAAAACACTTAAAATACATAACAAAATAGTAAAAAGTCAAGCAATCAAAAAGTAATCAAAAACAGAAAATAATTCTGGATGCAGCATTTACAAGGAACCTCTACAGTACAGACATACATTGTGTACGCTTGATATACTTACCATAACAGACAAATGAAGGGCTGTATTCAATTCTCTATCTGATAATCTGGTGTTGGCTCCCAAGCACATAAGAGCCATTGCGCATGCTATTCTATCCTTCAAGATCATCACGTGTAAGGCAGAGTGTTGTGATAGGCTTGCCACAGCATTAATATTATAGTTGTACTGATTCAGGAGACTAATCGCCTGAAAAATAGAGGAACAAATGTACATATATCTATATAAATTTTAATGCATACAGGGATAGAAAACCTTGTCAATAAATTATGTGCTTCATTTACGCAGCTATGATCACAAGTTTCATGCCGTAGTTTATTCACCAAAATATTAACACGTTTTTTATGCTTCATTTACTTTTGTTTCTATGCAATTATTTCGCACAGAATTGCAGTAGAACACTGATTTTAAGTAATCTCACACACACACATATATATAATATAAAGCTGAATGTCTGTGTGTGTGTGTGTGTGTGTGTGTGTGTGTGTGTGTGTGTGTGTGTGTGTGTGAATAGGCTCCTGTATGGTTGACTATTTTAAAAAACTGATTACATATGATGATAGAAGATGTATCGAGACACAGGAATGGGTATGTTTGATCTGGCAGAATGGTGGTTCATTAAAATTGTGGGGTCTGCCTTCGCGCATGGCCCTCAAAGTATGGAAATAAAAAATGAAAAAAAAAAAAAACGTTTATAAGGGTTTTTGATATAGATGTACATAATAATACTTTGATAAGTATGTTTTAACTTAAATAGGGATGGTATAATAAAATTGTGGGGTCTGCATTCACGCCTGGACTCCATAGAATGGAAATAGGCAAAAACTTTAATAAAGACTTTTCATATCTATCTGCGTAAGTATACTTTGATAATTATGTTTCAGTTTGAAGAAATATGGTATAATAAAATTATGGGGTGTTCGTTCGCGCATGACCTCCATAGAATGGAAATATGTCACAAAGTTTAACAAGGTTTTTTAATATAGATCCACAGAATATTGTGATAAATGTTTCAGTGTCAACAGGTATGGTATAATAAATTATGGGGTTTATCTATTTTATTTTGACTTTCATCATATTTTGCTTTAGTTTTGATAGTTTTGATACCCCCCAAATTCGAAGCTATCTCATTACAACCCTTCCTTTTCATAACCTATCATACTTTAATAAATCAGAGTCCATTTTCTGTACGCTGTTTTTGAACCCTGTCAACGACGGGTACTTTTGCTAGTATATATATATATATATATTTATATATATATATATATATATATATATATATATATATATATATATATATTATCATTTTTTTCATTAAATACTAATCTCTAAATGGTCATCGATCTGATAGCATAATACTTATATAAGTTTGTTGCACCTTATCTTAACTAATGTTCCTACAAAATTTGCCCTGTAGTTTCTGAGAAAAAGTGGAATGGACAGACAAAGAGATATATATATATATATATCAGATGGATTGAGGGTTTTCATACAAATCTTGCAAATAGAAACGGAGCTTCAAAACGGTAGAGGAAGATTATAGACCAGTTGCATACAGGGTGTTCTGCATTGACTTGGTTTTTTTTTTCATGTTCTTAAATTTCAGAACCATTTGAAGTATTTAATAGTGGTAAAGCGCAATGAATAGGTGTTTCTGTGTACTATTTGTGGGTTTGGGAACTGGAGACCATGGACAGCTGAAAATCTCTAGAATGCAGGAAGAGACTGATCTGCATCACAATGATTCTGACTGAATTAAAAGTTTGGGAGATCTTTGCTGTAGCTCAATGTTTCCTGAATACACTGAATGCTGTGAGCTGGAGAATTGCGATGGAAATCTGAAAGCAGTGACTAGGATGAAAGATCATAGTTTTGAGTATCTGTACAATAGAACGTATTCAGAGGCTGCATGTAAAGGTGTATTAAGATTAAAGCAAGGCCATGCAGATCTGAAATGGTATCAGACTGGAGACTATGAAGAAATCAATGACCGAGAATCAACTACTTCTTATACAAAAGTTCCATGAGTCAACTGCTCATTGCCAAGGTCCAAAAAAAAATCACCTTAAAAAGGCCAAGAAACTTTTCAACATCTAGTTGAACTGGGATGCAACAAGTTTGTAATCTTCCCACACCATTTTCTAAGCCCCATTTCTATTTGCTGGGTCATGCATACCCCTAATCCATCATATTTTAATATATATACATTTCTCTTTGTCTGTCCACCCATTCTACTCTTTCTCAGAAATGACACGACCAATTTGATTGAAATTTTTTCAGAATCAGTGGAACAATGTGCAAAACAAGAATTGGCTACCTTCAAGTTTACAAAAAGTATTGCAGGTCATGAAGATCAAGTTTTCTGAAATTTGTTCTCATCCTGAGTGTCATTTTCACATGGTTTCAGTCAATGTAACTTTCAACAGGTTCGAGCCTGCCTGCTTACCACCACTTTTTTTTCTTTTTGTGCTCATAATTTTCCTTTTTCTATGCTCAACTAACACCCTTACAAACACCTCCATTTTCTTTTGCACCTTTGTGTCACGGGTTCGAGCCTGCCTACCTACTACAACTTTTTGTTTTTGCTCAACACACACCTACAAACATCTGGGCAATGCCAGACAACCAGGCTAGTTTATCAACATGTAGAAAGATCAGTCAAATACATATAACAGGGTTTTATCCCAGGTTCACCTATCTTTATATACAAAATCTTATTGGTTCAGTTAATCATGTTACAGTAAAAATTTGAAGTGACATATGCAGTTTCAGTTACAAATTTCGAAACAGTGGACCATCATGTAAAATCTGAATAAACCATAGCTGCTTGAATCTTCTCATGAACCTATGAAAATAGCCACCAAAAGCAACTTCTATACATATGCAGGGCGAGTTATGAGAAATGTTTTTAGAACGCTCCTTGCTCTCCTTGAGTAAGGGATAGGGAGTGAGGAAGTTAGTCTTTAAACCTGCTTAAGATGCTGTTTAGTTTGTTGTTATTTGTTTATCTTTTATCAGCAAGAGCATCCATGATTGCTGTTTGAGCTGCATTCCCTAATCATGTCATTTCACACTTTGGAGATCTCCCGTGGCCTCTGTGCTCACCCAATATTTCCATATGTGATTTTTACCTTACAGATTTTTGAAATCACGCATCTATGCTGGGAAACCTCACAAACTTGGAGAATTGAAGACTGCAATATGTGAAAATATCCAAAAAATAGGTGAAGAAACTGTAATGAAAGTGGAGGCTAACTTTAAAAAATGGCTATCATTTGTCTAACATAATTTTTTGCTTCTAAATATTCCATAGTTTAGTAAATGTTTTTATACACATTATAACATTTTTGTTGAAATATTTGGAGAGTTTTGTTTTCCTTAAAAACATCCGTTTCCTGTGACAGAAATCGATCCATAGTTAATTGTAAATAATATCTTAAGTAAAATGGCGTCTTCCTTATTCTTTTTAAATTAGGTTAGCAATTCAAAAAAATGTATTCAGCCCATATTATCACTACTGGCCCCCAAGCAGACAAAGGCAGGAGATAACTTACCTCTTCAGTCTGTGCCCAATGGATGGGATAGCCACCATATGTGCTATCTTGAAGTTCCATTTGGTTGGAATTATAATCACAAAGCAATTTTACAGATCTGAAATGTACATCAATTTTATATGAAACTAGCAGAAGTACCCAGTATTCCACAGGTCAAATATTCATAAAGATTAAAATAGATATATGTAAAATGTTAAGAGTATATATAAATTATGGTAGTCACTTAGATCTTCAAGGACACCAAACTCTGCAGCAACGTGTCTAGCAAAGGCAATTAAGGGCACTGAACTCTTCAACGACTTGCATTGAAAAGGCCGCCAAGAGCACCAAACTATTCAGCAACTTGCATAGCAAAGATTACCAAAGACACTGAACTTTTCAGCAGTTTTTACAGCCAAAGACAGAGACTCAACAGTTATTTTAAGAACATTTTGTTATAAAAAAGAAAATATATTAAAGATTAAAAAAATTTCATCTTTAATATATTTTCTTTGTATGTGCTGAATAGCAAAATTATTTCAAATCAGATCTAATATTTTGCTAATGACTTTTCCTCCGAGGAGATGCATCTATATCAAAAATCCATGGGTTAAGGAAAGTACTCTGAATTGTATTCTTTGTTCAAATAATACATTTTTGGTTTGAAAAATGATATTTTCCTGAATGAAATTGAAATATTTAAAAAAACAAAAAAACTATAAAATTCATTTGCTCTATCAAGTACATTGAGCTATTCTGTTTTTGGCTAGTCTTTGGAAAGTGCTTGATCACAAGTTGGTGAGAGGAAAGTTTAATCTACAAATCCATAAGAAAGTTCATCATAGTGGCATTAAAGCGCCTAGCCGTATTGATGTCGCCAAGTTAAAGTTGCCTGAAGTTCAAAAGAGTATGGTGAAAAAGCTTGATAATCTTGCATTTGATGGCACATGAGTGAATTTCAGGACTCGGGTTTATTCTGCTGGCGCTGAAGTTCTTGGCTTCAAAAGGAATAGGAACAAGGATTGGTTCAATGACAACAATCTTGAAATTAACCAATTGCTGATGATGAATAAACAAGCTATTTATGAATCTTTACTTTGTGAAAATCATTCTGATCACAAAACTAATTTGCAACAATACAAAGAGGTCAAAGCCACATAGCAACGTGAACTAAGAAAAATGAAAAACCAATGGTGGATGAATATAACAGCAGATCCAAAAGGCGTTTGATACAAAAAATTTGAAGGAATTTTATGGACTCTAGCGCCAAGTATTTGGTCCTCCTACTTCTTCACCTGATGTTGAAAGATGGTTCCTTTGTTATTAAGGATCCAGAAATATTTTGAAAAGATGGGAGGAGCACTTTACTGATATATTTCACAATCTCTCATCCGTGGATGCGGATGCAATTGATAGCCTACCACAATGTGAAGTTGTATTCAGAATGGATTGTTTGCCTAGTCTGGATGAGGTACAACTGACTATCGCACAAGTCAGCAGTGGCAAGGCATCTGGTTTGGATAGTCTTCTGGTGGAACTTCTTAAGATTGGAGGTATGAATATTGCTGATGCTATCCTTTGTTTTGTTGAGATCTGGGCAGGTGCTCCCGTTCCACAGGAGTGGATTGATAGGGTCTTAGTTTAAAGAAAAGCGAAAGAAGAACATTTGTGACCACTACCGTGGGATCACGCTGTTGGAAGCTGCCGGGAAAGTTCTCACATGACTTCTATTAAACAAGCTACTGGACGACGTTTGTCCTAATGCTATTCCAGAGCCACAAAGTAGTTTTAGGTTTGGAAGATTGACTATGGATATGATTTTTTCAGCCCGGCAAGTCCAGGAGAAATGCATTGAGCAACAGATGTCTCTGTATTTGTGGATCTGACCAAAGCATTTGACACCGTTAACAGGGATGCACTCTGGTTGATCTTTGAGAAAGTAGGGTGTCCTCTAACTTTTGTTAGAATATTCAAACAACTGCACAGGGACATGAAAGTTAGCGTTTACTTTAACGGAAAATTGTCTGATGAAATCCCAGTTTACAATGGTGTCAAACAAGGTGATATTCCTACCTCTACTTTGTTTTCTATATTTTTTGCTGCTCTAATTGCTCATGCGTTTCAGGATTGTGATAAGGGTGTCATGTTAAAGTTTAAAACCACAGGTCACATTTTTAATCTTAGAAGGTTTAATGCCAGAACCAAGCTGCATCATGTCTTAGTTAAGGAACTACTATATGTAGACAATGATGTTTTTTTGTCACACACTAAGTCTGATATGCTGCATATAATGGTTCGCTTTGACTTCTGCACTACCTTTGGTTTGAAGATCAGTCTGTCTAAAACAAAGGTGATGGTGATAATCACTCCTGCACCAGGCCAGTCATACACAGATCTGAACATCATGGTCTGTGGTGCATTTCGAAATTTTATCACTGCACAAGCAGAAAGACCCAGCTACAGATTCTTTTATAAGACAAGGATGTGTTCTTTTTAGAGCCCAATTGAACCATGATACTTGACTTTTATACGTTAAACTTTAATTCAAGTGATTATGTAAAAATAATTTAATAAAATCAACAATCGGTTCTTTGATAAAACAGCAACACATTCAAAATGAATGTTTTTGTTGAGAGCACAACTGAACCAGGATACTTGACTTTTACATTTTAAACTTTAAGTGAAGCCATTATTTACAGATATAATTTTATAAAATAAACACTAGATTCTCCACAGTGCAATGTAGACTACAATGTATCGTGAACTAAGTCACTGCAGGAAAGCATGTGAAGTTTCTTTCTGGTATACTGCAGATGGGTGAGTGTTCTAATTAGAGCAGGCAATCAATTAATTTGATTAAATGATGTCACCGATTTCGGTAACAATGAAAATATGGAAAAGTGAAAAATTTGTTGATCCTCAGTCAATCCTGATCAACATCAGATCTTTCTGCCAGTTAGTGTATGCATGAAATGGTAATAAAAATCATATATACATACTTTAGATCTCCAGTCTTTAGTGCAGCATGAATAGGAAAAAATCTGCCATTGCTAATACAGGGGTCAGCTCCAGCACGCAGCAAGAATTCAGTGATGATTGAGAGGCTTTTAAGGCAGCACAAGCCTAAGGCAGTTTCTCGCTGGTTATTCTTATAGTTAATCACTTCTCTGGCATCAGGATACTTTGATAAAATCTATAAGAAAATGGACACAAAAATTAGAAACTTTAACAAACATGATAAAACAGTAAGAATGATAAATATATGATGTACTTACAGGGTGGCATAATAAAATTGTCGCATTAGAAAAGACGACATGATTCCATTTTTGTTTGAGGAAAACAGGTTTTCTTTTTTGTTGCAGACCATCTACTAGTTGGCCCGTTGTGTGCAAATTCCAAGAGAGATAGGAGTTTTCTATCATGCCTGAAAGTGACACAATGTTTAACGAGCGAGATTGGACATGCACTGCTGTACAACTCATACTCTCTACTGATCTAAGTTATGACAACAGGACCATTGCCAACACCCTCAAAATGCATCCCTAAATTACCACAAATAACGGACATGCCCAGGGTGATGGAAACAAAGTTTACGGCCAAGGTTATACTCTTTGGTGTGGTTTCAAGTGAGGGCCACATCATACCACCTCACATCTTCGAAGTCAGTTTGAAAGTCCACAAGTGTACCTGGATATTCTGAAGAGTGTGATGATACTCTGGTGCAATCAAGTGGTCGCTGGCAGACCCTGGGTGTGGTAGCAAGACTTGCTGCTGGCCCATGTCCAAAGAGACCCAAGCTTGGCCTCGGAAGTAGTGCTACGACTTTGTACCCTTCTCTCACTGCCCCCCCCTCCTTCCCTGACCTGAACCCACTAGACTACTTCGTTTGGTCATACACTGAGAACATTATCAACATGACCACCCACAACACGAAAGCTAGCCTGATTGCCACCATCTGCCGAGTATTCGCCGAGCTCCTGCCGGTACTTATGGAAAAGGCATGATCCAAGTTCCAGAGCTGAATCAAGGCGGTGATTGAGGCTGAAGGTGGCTACATTGAATAGATATCAGTTCTACTACATAATCAAATCACCTGAATTGACTGTTTCAATAAAAGTTTTAAAATAAAGCTGTAGTGTTGTTTACTTTAGGGCGACAAATTTATCGTTCCACCCAGTACAAGTAATGATGAAAAGCCGAGTTTTATATTCACAGATGATGAAAATAACATCATTTTTTTTTTCTATTTCTATGATTCTTAAGCTAATGTGTTAATATATATATTTTTAACACATTTATACACCTTAGACAAGGAATATTGCCACTGAGACCTAAGGGACTGGTGTGAATAGGGCCAACATTTATAAGGAGAATCCTAAGTAGGAAGTTGTGTAGCAGGATGTTTGTTCACCTTACATGTAAATTTCTATAGGTTGGTACAGTTGTGAAAAAACAAAAGCAGGGAGAGATCATAGTTTAAGAAAAGAAGCTATTGGAGTAGAAAGTTTTCCAGTACTAGCATGAAGGAGTGAAATTTTGTTGTGGAAAAAAAAAAGAACAATGATAAAACATTTCAGTGATGGGTCAGATGTTGGGGCTTGATGGACAGTACGGGACCTATTAGGCCAGAAACTCCTTTAGTTCATCTGTGTGGAAAAATATGTGATCCGGCTGATACACTTTTATTTTTTGAATTTCAGAATGATAAATAGCTAGCTTAGTTTAGGTTTATTGATATCTTGCGAGATCTAAATTGTGGGCTTTAATTTATCCAGGAGTTTCTGATACAATGGACTTATTATGGGTGAAAGGTGTTATGGGGTGACACTATGGTATCATGAATGCATGCAGCCAGGTGCATATTGCAGTGAGGGTGAGTAGAGGAGTGCAGAGAAATGCAAAGACTTAGCTGGAAAAATAGAACCAACTGCCGAGCTGTCAGTTTGGGCTTGTTACAAGCAACCAGATGGTATATTGTCTCGAAAATGGAGACCGATTTGGAATTATCTATGAGATGTCAAAGGAGATGTTTGAATTAGAAGTAACATTAGATGATAAGGGCCACACACAGTGCTGGGCGAAAGAAATCCAGGGGACTGCCAATAGATATCAATGTGAGCAACCACCCCACTTCCAGGAAAGAGAGAGGGAGGTATTGAGTGGTCGAGACAGGGGGGGGTGCGCTCTGAGAGGAAGAGAGAAAGAATGTTTTTAACTACTCTCCAAGGGAGAGGGGAGGAAAAAGGGTTGGATTCAGAAAATGGAATTTTAAAAAGAGTAGAAACTGAATTGCTGGGCTGGTCAAGTGCTCTGGACTTGGGGGCCCTCAGGGCCTGATGTTATGTTAACTAGCCTGTGTTAATGAGAAATCTGTGACTTTACTGGTCTGGTCATACATCGTTCAATGTTATAGTCAGTCACCTCAATTTAGACAGTAGCTGTTATGAAGTAATGAAATTAATAAATAGTTTGTTATTATTATAAACCGGAGTTCTGTTTGTGGTGAGGACTCTTCATTTTGCAGCAAGCCGCAAGGACCAGCGGAGTAATTGATGTACCTGGAGACTACACAGGATAGGAGACGATTCAGTCGAGAGGCGAAGCGCCCCACTATGGAAATAAAACGTGTGGAGACGATCAACAGACCAACTTGTGATGGGACAACGTACAATCAAAAGAGCACCTGTCATATCAGGTGCAGTTTGACGAGGTTAGAGACACCCAGTGTGGTTGGTGCAGTGCCAGTCCCGTTATAATGGTAGTCTGGGTTAGTGGACATGATGATAGTTTTATGTATTTATGTGGAGTCAGTTTTTTGGATCTCAGTGTTAGAGAATGTTCATTGGCTTTCACATATAGTCTTCCTACTGGTAAAGTATTATATGCTATGATTCTTTTGGTATCTAATATACAGTTATAATCCAGCTTGGTTCTTATAAGTGTTAGATATAATTTAAAAAGAGTTTTTGGTCCCCTGACAAAAGGGGAGTGGACCTGTAAATTCACCCTTGTTTTATCTACATCCCAGTCAGTGTGAAATAGAAATTTAATTAGCTGTACAGATTTGCTGCGTTTAGACATTAAGTTTTGAATGTGAACTATGAATGAGAATTTACTGTCGAATATGATACCTAGGAAATAGTACTATTTCATAGTAGGTACTTCAGTACTTTTTTCATTTGAGTAAGGCCCTTACTGAGTTTACTTTTAGTTTTTGTTTTAGAGTATTTGAATCCATTTTTAATGATAAATTGATAATTTTATTTAAGCATAATTGTAATATTGTTTCTATCGTGTGGGGGTTTTGAATAAAACCGGATGAGAAAGTAATCTATATTGCGATAGTCCTAACCCGACCGATATTGAATGACTCATTGATCAGACATTGTCACATCGTCTAAACTTTTCTTAGGACACCAGCCTGACTACAGGCAGCTGGTCAACCAAATTAACCCATTCATTGTGTACGTAGACAGGCACAGGCGTAAAAGAAGCACAGGTGTAAAATAGCCACAAGCAAACAGCGATCAAATCAGCAATTTGAGACTGACTTTTAAGCATTGAAAAGTCCTTTTCTCGAAGTCGCCCACTTGTTAGACAAGGTAGTAAGCAGAAATATTAAAGGAAAGCACAAAGCCATTATTTGAGAGTTGTGAATTCAATATATTAAAAGACGGCACAAGACGATTATTTGAGTCATAGATTTGATTCATTAAAGAACGGTATAAAGTTGTTATTCGTGAGTTGTGGATTTTTATTCATTGAAGAAGGAAAGAAAATAAAAAGAGAGAGAAAGGAAAAAGAGCAACGTATGGTGCCACACCATTGTGTATTTTCAAACTGATCATCTGAGGACATTATTTGCACCTTTACTGGTGGACTCCCCTACTCACATTTGTGCAGATTTCTGAGTAAAGATGTAATAATATTAATGATAATCTAATCTTATAGTCTGTATTTTCTTTTTATACAATATTATTAATTTCGACATGAAATAAAGTAATTTACAGTATGCAGTCATTGTAAAAAATTTCCAAGGTTGAACAAAAGAAGAAACATGTCAGTTGATTTTTTTCACTTTGTCACACTTAAACTTCAATTAGTACTAGCATTGGTCTATGAGGTTTAAAGTTGAAATTTTTGTTTGTTTGTTTCAGTTAGATCCGAAAAATATGGTTGTCAGTCTGTTTGACCTAAGTAGAAATATCATTTTAGTGTGTCTATCATGCTTAATTTCAAATTAGTACTTGCATCAGTCATATACGTTTAAATTTAAAATAGAATTTTCCTTGGTCTGTCACATCTAAGTTTGAATTTATTCAAATTTATGTTTGAATGTCCACCCTGCTGAAGTTTGAAATAGCAACTTCGTTGGTCCTTCACACTTAAATTTAAAAGATAACTGTCGATTCATCTTGTTTCAAATAGAATTTTTGCTGGTCTGTCATACTTAAGCTTCATTTAGTACTTGTATTAGTCTGTAATGCATCAGTTTCAAAAAGACTTTTCGGTGGTCATGCATAGACAGAAGAGAACAAGGAACATGCCAGCATGCTTCAATATCAGATAAAAGAGAAGAAGAAACAGGTTAGTACTTTTCAAGGTGAAACAGAAGAGAAAAGAAAACATTTTGAGAATCTCAAAGATTGAACCAATGAGAAAAAAAGTAAGCAGGGCTCAAAATCAGACAAAAAAGAAAACAGGACATGTTAGTAGATTTCATAATTAGACAGCACTAGAAACACATCGAACATGAGATCAGACTTAATTTGTACAGAAATTAAATTTTTTATCAACATTTTTATACTCTATTAATACTCCTCCCCAAACAATTCTTTTTATATAAAAACTCACAAATACACAATTACCAAAAATAAAAAAAATGACTAAAAAAAGTAACCCTGCAAAAATAAAATAAAAACATTAAAAAAAAAGAAACATATTTCCAATATGAAATAGCATAATTATCTATGTTTATTTAACTAGACAATTATACTAAAAACTTAAAAAAAAGAAACATATTTCCAATATGAAATAGTATAATTATCTATGTTTATTTAACTAGACAATTATACTAAAAACTTAAAAGAAAAAAAAGAAAAAAAAAAAAAGAATAATCCCACATTATGCTGACTGTTCCAGAAACATAAAAAGGTATAACAGTAAGAGAGGAGGGGGGGGGTAGTGTTAAAATGGACATACCTCAATAATTTCTGCAGTGGTTTCAATCGCATAATGAAAGACAGTATTTCCATCTTTGTCTCGACTCTCCAATGTTGCTCCACAGTGCAATAATTTGGTCACAGTATTTTCCTGTTTTGCTTGAACAGCAACCATCAGCGGAGATTGTTTTGTCAACGCACTTCGCTCATTAACTTTGCTGATTAAAAATGAAGATAAACCAAAAACATCTTATCACTTCTGAGTTAGAAACAAGACAAATACAGGTACCAATATTTTCGCAATGTAAATTGCCATTTATTTTATGTGTATGTGTTGTGGTGTGCCTACCCTACCAGATATTAACAAACTCTTCTACTTATTGTAAAGATCAGGAGAGTATGTCACTCAGTGTTAGCACACAGGTAATGAGTATTGCATTCATGGTAGTCAAACTGACGTATACCCACACTCTTTATTTGTTGTATTTGCTTGTCCATTCAATATATTTTGTTTCCATGAATTATTGAGTTGTCTTTTTTCCGGAACTTTATAGGACCATAACAGTATGCATATAGAAAAAAAATAGTTCATAGGATTTTTCAAATTAAAAGGATTAAAAAAAAAAAAAATTAACCACAGAAGTTAACCAGTGATATATTATTTTAGGATCAGGTAAAGAAAGAAATTCCCGAAAAGGATAAAGTTGTTTTATTTTTGAATCTCATCTTCTCGACCTCTCCCAAGCAGCAACAAATTACCCTATCCTCAACTCACGAAGCTAAACCTTTCCTCTCCATGATAGAGGTGGTAGCTAACAAGGATATGGTTAAAATAACAGGAGTCAGCTTCAAGATCTATCGTTCTCAGATCAATAGTACCTCTGTGTGTGGCAATCAAAATTATGTGTCAGATTCAGAACTGCAAATCCATAGAGTTAGGATTACAACGTTGCTTCTCCAGATATGCAACTGACATTCTTTGTATGTTTTTGATCAAACCTTCCCTGACTTTGTATATAAATGCCGAGCCTTGCTGCTTTGGGTGTTAGGGGTTAAAATCTGCAATCCTGTAGGCATAATAAATAACTATGATCAATGATGGGGACTTCAAGCAAACCATGAAGTTGGAAGAGTTTAGCCAGAAGATTGGAATTGAATTAAAAATTCCTGTCTATTTCAGTGTATAAGACAACCCTTAACGTTAAAAAAATCATTTTTAAAAACCAATACTTGATAAGATACCGGGTGTTGCAATCTTTAGCTTAAGCTAAACAAAAATGGTTTTGTAATTTCGTAGTCGTCTTATACAACTGATATATGATAAATTTATGAAAATTTGCTCGAATTTTGTATCTCGTCTTATCTGACGGTCGCCTTATATGCTGAAATATACGGTAGTTCCTAGAGAACAATTGTTTAAACCTTCAAGAGAATTTTGGATAAAAATTCTTCTGTTTTTATTTCACTTAGAAAGTGACTAATTTATAACAATTAGTCACTTATCTTTGCCATCAGCTGCCAAAAGTGATATATACAAACGTCTGTCCATATTAGCTCCCTCATTCTTTAAAGCTATGTAAAGAAACAACTCAAAATTTGATATATAGACATTTTTTTAAAACATTATAAGGCATCTCAATTATTATTAATGACCTATTCTTAAGTTATCAACAGTTTTGTTAGCTCATTGAATCTACTGTTTCCAGCTTATTCTAATTGTAAGCATGCTGCATGCTTAGTGGTATGCATATATGTATAGTGCAGAAGGCAAGCCTTCAATGGACACATACTTGATGAAGAGAAATGACAACATTAAAAAAAAAAAATGTCTTTTTAGATGCACGGTTCCATCCTGTGATTGTGATTTACTTGAGATTTTGTAAAAGTAATGTTTACACCAGATTTTAAGCTCCATGAACAGTCAGTTTTTATGCCCATAGATTAAGAACTGATAAATTTTATGTAGTTTCGTGGTGTGATCCAAGTGATATTTATATATATTCCGGTAGGAGAAGCAGTTGGATCTCTGTGGGTCTCAATAATAGATAAGCCTCTGGACCATAAGCTAAAGTTCTGTTTGTCTTTGGTTGGGCTTGTGTTTTGGTTTAGAGTTCTTACTGCACATCTGTCGTTCAGTAGAAAAACAAGTACTATTGTAACATCTAAAACTAAAGCATTATTAATTATTTTAAACTTGAGCTGTTATTTTGTCTAAAAGAAAATCCCTTTATTATAGCAGCGACTAAGAACACCTGATTGAGTCAGGCACAAAAATTCAGATGAATACAGTGGGTAGACGATCACAGCCTGTGCACTGAATATACACGAACCAGGTTCAAACAATAACAGTTTGCACCTGAGAAGATAAGAAAAATTATTATAGGTGGTTTGTAAACATCATTGATTCTTCATAGAGCACACAATGCTCACATGGATCTTATCATCAACATTGTTGACATCAATCAAAATCTATCGTATCTGAGAGCAGTTCCATCAACCAAGGGCTGTCTATTTACCTATAAATAGGTTGGATGATGCAAAAGCTGTGGGGTAAGGATAAGAATTAATATTAGTACTCCCATAGTGCTCCCTATCTTTTTGCTATCTCATTAACCATTAACCTCAAGGGTTCCCTAACCTTGATAAATAGCAACTCTAAAGTAAAAAAAAAAATAATAGAAAATTGAAATTTCACTTTTATCTTTATTTGTAGAAAATCATTCCTAAGTCCGAAGCTTGTTCTGCTTCAGACACCTATACTGCACTTCTGTGAAATATACTGCACTACTGTGAAAATATACTGCACTACTGTGAAAATATACTGCACTACTGTGAAAATATATTGCACTACTGTGAAAATATATTGCACTACTGTAAAATATACTGCACTACTGTGAAAATATATTGCACTACTGTGAAAATATATTGCACTACTGTGAAATATACTGCACGACTGTGAAAATATATTGCACTACTGTGAAAATATACTGCACTACTGTGAAAATATACTGCACTACTGTGAAAATATACTGCACTACTGTGAAATATACTGCACTACTGTGAAAATATATTGCACTACTGTGAAAATATACTGCACTACTGTGAAAATATACTGCACGACTGTGAAATATACTGCACTACTGTGAAAATATATTGCACTACTGTGAAAATATATTGCACTACTGTGAAATATACTGCACTACTGTGAAAATATATTGCACTACTGTGAAAATATACTGCACTACTGTGAAAATATATTGCACTACTGTGAAAATATACTGCACTACTGTGAAAATATATTGCACTACTGTGAAAATATACTGCACTACTGTGAAAATATACTGCACTACTGTGAAAATATACTGCACTACTGTGAAAATATACTGCACTACTGTGAAATATACTGCACTACTGTGAAAATATATTGCACTACTGTGAAAATATACTGCACTACTGTGAAAATATATTGCACTACTGTGAAAATATACTGCACTACTGTGAAAATATACTGCACGACTGTGAAATATACTGCACTACTGTGAAAATATACTGCACTACTGTGAAAATATACTGCACTACTGTGAAATATACTGCACTACTGTGAAAATATACTGCACTACTGTGAAAATATACTGCACTACTGTGAAAATATACTGCACTACTGTGAAATATACTGCACTACTGTGAAAATATATTGCACTACTGTGAAAATATACTGCACTACTGTGAAAATATACTGCACTACTGTGAAAATATACTGCACTACTGTGAAAATATACTGCACTACTGTGAAATATACTGCACTACTGTGAAAATATATTGCACTACTGTGAAAATATACTGCACTACTGTGAAAATATACTGCACTACTGTGAAAATATACTGCACTACTGTGAAAATATACTGCACTACTGTGAAATATACTGCACTACTGTGAAAATATATTGCACTACTGTGAAAATATACTGCACTACTGTGAAAATATATTGCACTACTGTGAAAATATACTGCACTACTGTGAAAATATACTGCACGACTGTGAAATATACTGCACTACTGTGAAAATATACTGCACTACTGTGAAAATATACTGCACTACTGTGAAATATACTGCACTACTGTGAAATATACTGCACTACTGTGAAAATATACTGCACTACTGTGAAAATATACTGCACTACTGTGAAAATATACTGCACTACTGTGAAATATACTGCACTACTGTGAAAATATATTGCACTACTGTGAAAATATACTGCACTACTGTGAAAATATACTGCACTACTGTGAAAATATACTGCACTACTGTGAAAATATACTGCACTACTGTGAAAATATACTGCACTACTGTGAAAATATACTGCACTACTGTGAAAATATACTGCACGACTGTGAAAATATATCTTTTCAGTCCTTTCTACCATCTTTTTTTTCTGCCTGTTCCAATTCCAAACACACGCTAACTGCCAAGTGTCCCTGATACAACACAAAACTTGATGATGAAACCCCAATTTGCGAGCTTTAAGAAATTCCATTACTTTTGCATCTATTATGGTGAGGAGTGATAGAACCTGTCAGGATCCAATCTATGGATCAAACAAAATCCATCATTTACCAACTATTTATTTACAAAATATACACCTACAAAACAAATCTACAAATTATTTGCAATATTTTTAATATAATGGGGTATGATTACAGAAAGTTGAAAGGTTCTACTTATAGACACTGGTGATAGGAACTGACCAATCAAATGGAGCCACATTCTGATAGCAACCAATCAGAAACCAGAATTGCTCCATAAAAATATTGAATCTTTCAGCATTCCTGCACATAATTTTTTAATGTCCATACGAGGAAGATCTGTTGTTCTTTATCTGAAAAACTTTAAAGTCTGAAACTTATACAGAGCAGCTACCCATCGAAAATTCTTCATTCCCAGGACTTGTACAGAATAGTTACCCATTGGAAACTCTTCTGAAGTTAAACATGGCTTTCAATGTAAGAATTTGTATGCAAAACTATTGCAGACAAGATGAGCCAGAAACCAAATTAAATGGTGAGAGTAGAGTTGTATTTAATTTATCGCTGCCATAAAAAGATGGCATCTCTGCTTGACATGCAGAAGATGAGAGAAAGTACAAGTGCATGCTGAAACAAAAGTATTGATCATGTGTGACTCACGTGCTTGTCATAATAAATAATATAAAGACAAACTTAATAAAATTTGTCAGTTGCATTTTAGCACTCAAAGAGCTAAAATCATTGAATGATACAGATAAATATTGTTGTTGGAGGAAAGTATACCACATAATGTAATTCCAGTGTTGAGCTCATTAATCTTGAGTTCAGTATTGAAAATTTATGCGATAAAGATCTAGTGACAAATATGTTGTTGCATTGAATATGGTGTCATCTGAGAAAAGTATACCACATAACAAAGTTCCAGTAGTGAGTACATTGTTTCCATTAACAGAAACTAACTCTCCCTCTTTTTTTTGCATTTTTTTTTTTTAAATTTCTTCAAAATATGTGTACAGTATGAATAAATATTTGAAGATATTAAGGACTTGAAACATAAAACCGTTAACAAAAATGACTAAATTTGGCATTAAATAACCCAAAAAGATTGATATGCCATAAATCTAACAACATAATCAGGCTAATCTTTTATCCATCCAGCCATCCTCCACTCTATAATACGTGCATGTATTATGCATTTATGTGTATTTAAATTTAACAAGTAAAAAAACTTCCAAATGAAACACTTTAAAGTGTTTAGGGAAAGGAAGAAAGCATATAGCAAGTCAGACAACTCTCTACTGTCTAAAATGAATTTGGAAAAAATCTCTTCCACTATCCATTTTCTCCACTCTTTTCTTTACATCAATTGATATACATTTTCTTTTTTTTGTTGTCATTTTTTAAAAACTTTACAGCTCGAGACGTTTTTCTTTCTTATTTCAACTTCATCGATTAAAAGGCTATTTTTTATGGATATGAATATTAACACAAACACAGGCGAAGCATAATTTTTTTCCAGTATTTTTGATAAAAAGTGTACACTGATATTGTATATTACCTGCGGATGTGCTGGCTGTAGAAAGCTTCACTGAATCCGACATAGGCAGCTACATGCGTCGCTGACCATATAGGTTTATCCCGCAGACAATCGCAAATCTTCTGCAGCAAGTTGATATCTATGGATGTGGTGACAAAACTTGTGAGCTCGGAAAGGCGTGTTGAATAACATTTGAACTGTGCAAAGGCCTCTCCTCGATCTTTCAATCGATATAAGCTAAAAGAAAAAGACAAATGACAAGATTTGTTATTGCAGAGAAAAGAAAAAGTCTTACATATTCAAAATTCTTCAAGTTATTTTATGAAAATTGTCTCATTTCTTACTAGTCAAAGTCTCTGTCTATACCAGCTAATCCCTAACATAATACGTAGTTTGTTTATATTTCAATAGATATTATGCGTCCATATTTAAATATGCATGTGCACCTACAACAGTCAGATAGATGTTTTTAATAGAGCTTGACGACGGTTCATTTTAGTCTACAAGTTTATTTCTATTTATATAAAGTTGGGTTTCCCTTACACACACATGTTACATAGCGTTATCATTGAAGTTATCACTAGGGTTATCATAGAGGGGCACCAAATTGATGTTTGGTGTATAACATAAAAGGGGAGGACCATAATTGTATTTGTTGTCATGGAATGATAATTATTAGAATGAAAGGAGATTCCGCGTGCGTATGATCGTCTAGTTTCATATGCGGTTGTGTGTGTTCATCTCTAATTGTTCATATGCTTTTGTGTGTGTGTTACATGCATTTTCTTCGACATACCTTACTTCATGTGTCGTCGATGTGATCCATCTGGAATTCATCTTCTCTTGAGCGGGAGACTGGTATCTGTTAGACGAAGATTTATCACTCCAAGACGATGAATGGGGTTTATAGTTTTTTATTTTCCTCCCAGATGTCGACACAGAATATGGAAGTAAATCTTGCTTGCTTTGAACACGTCAGTGTCCCCCACTCCCAGTGAAGGGGAGGGAACAGCTATTAAGCCGTCCGTCTTCTTCAAAACCCAAATCCAGTCTCACAGATCTAGCAAACCTGACCACGTCACTCATACGTAATCTGGTCAGCTGGCCCTCGGTTCTGGTAAACGTGTCTACACTCCACGTTTACTCACCTCTCTCTCTCTCTCTCTCTCTCTCTCTCTCTCTCTCTCAATCTATTCTATAACACACACACATATAGTATTGGCTTCCTTTCGTTTAGCAGACTACGGATACCCACAGTAAGGGTACCTGTGGGTGAAATGTTTGAGGCAAGAGTTGTACAATTTCCAACCACACCTCTCTTGAGTCAACATAGTTAAATACCAGTGGCAAGTGGAGGTTCAGAACGGCTGGAAACAATGCTGAGATAAGCGGAAAGCACATACAGTGCCTAGAATTCCCAAATGGTCACCCATCTGGCACTAGGCAGGCTCAACGTTGCTTAACTTCGGTGATCTGACGGGAACCAGTGTGGCAATGTGATTGTGCCGTATATATATATATATATAAGAAGTATGGCATAGTTTGCTTGAAGCATTGTTAGAGAATAAAATGTATTTTTAGAAGGCTAGAACAATGCAGGAGTGTACAGTCGTTGTGCGAAGATAAATAAATAAATGAATAATAAATAATTCAGTTTTTTTTTCTTTTTTATTTATATATACTTTTTAATATATATTTATTCATTTAACTACCTGAATTTTAACTGTGGGTCGTATTTGATTCCAAAGGTCCATCATCAGTGGAGAAATGAATCCTCTCTCTAGGATGTAAATTGCAAAATGGCCATTTTATTTAGATTTAAATCCAAACGCTCAACGACTAAATAATGTTGGTAAATGTTCAGGGGAAATAATTGTATAGATTTTAAGATCAAATATATATATATATATATATATATATATATATATATATATATATATATATATATATATATACAAGACGTGTGCTTGTGCGTTTATTCCCTATGGACTCTAAAACGGCGGGATCGATTCTTTAAAAATTTTAGATAAATGTGCTTTATGTGCCTGTGAGTGTTTTTAGATAGGTTTCATATCGGAATGCATCCGATAAGTATAGAAAATCAATAATCGATAAAATCTGATTAAAGAAGTAAGTCCATATATATAGCTATGATATATATATATATATATATATATATATATAAGAAGTATGGCATAGTTTGCTTGAAGCATTGTTAGAGAATAAAATGTATTTTTAGAAGGCTAGAACAATGCAGGAGTGTACAGTCGTTGTGTGAAGATAAATAAATAAATGAATAATAAATAATTCAATTTTTTTTCTTTTTTATTTATTATATATACTTTTTAATATATATTTATTCATTTAACTACCTGAATTTTAACTGTGGGTCGTATTTGATTCCAAAGGTCCTTTCAGGTAATACCTTTTCTGTATATATATATATATATATATATATATATATATATATATATATATTCACACTGATGAAGATCGAAAATTATGTGCTTTTGAAAGAAACATTCTTGTTTTTTTCAAAAGACTTTTTATATTCCTACACGTCAACACATCGGAAATACATACTGAAAAGATATAAACATTTATATTTTTCGTATTGATTTTTTATTCATACACACACACATATATATATATATATATATATATATATATATATATATATATATATATATATATATATATATATATAGGCAAAAAAGCTTTGAGGAGGAAATTACTAAATCAAGAAAAACCAAATTCCAAAACTAAATATAAATATATATCTTAATCCCATCCAAATGAAAAAGCTCAATACATTCACTGACGATAGTAGAGCTTACGATAAGTAAGAAACAGAGCTGTAAAGTAGAAATTTATAAAAAGTTTTTATTGTTCGGCAGAATACTCTAAAGCTGGATGCTTCTTAATCTGTGGAGTTTCAAAGAATGCTATTTCTTCTCATCAGAGGAAAAATGCTTAGCAAAATAATTAGATAGTCACGTTAAAAATTTTATTGGTTACTGCATGGGATGAAACTTAAAGATTTATGATTTGTAGTCACAAAACTGAAAAAAGAACATGCATGTATACATATACACACATATATATATATATAACTTTTAACTTTTTCTCTTGACCTACTCTTTTGTCAGGAAGTGATTTCTAATGGAAAGAAATTTATTCATAAATTGATTCCGTATGAATTTCTTGGATATTTTGTAAACTAGCAGTTAAACATGGTTTTTCTCAGACCCTATGTACTGTTCATAACTTTATGTGCATATATATATATATATATTAATATATATATATATATATATATATATATATTAAAAAGTTTCACTCATGTCCAGGTAACCTACATCTAACATTTTAAGTGTTTAGACCCAAAATTGGTGGAGGAGTTTGGTACAGTTTTCCAATGTAAAATCGTTGAACTTTGACCCCTTGACAACAAAATTTCTGGCGCAAAAACGATTAAAAAGATTTCCCCAAATCTCAATACCCCTTATGTAAAATCTCGAGTCGGTAGACTGAAAATTGACAGAGTAGTTTAGTATGGAAATGTACACATACACACAATTTCACTTTTATAGATATACTAGCATTTCAGCCCGACGTTGCCCGAGTGTTTGGAGGTGTATGTTGAGAAACAACCCCCCCCCCCCCAAAAAAAACGGTTAATTTTTTAAAAGGTTGACTCCCATTATAATCCCTTAACATTTATTGTTTTGGGCTCAAATAAAGTTATTAAGTTAGATCCATGTCCAAGGAACCTACATCTAAAATTTCAAGTGTTTAGACCCAAAATTGGCGAAGAAGTTTGGTAGAGTTCTCAAAGGTCAAATCGTTCAACTTTTACACCTTAACAGCCAAATTTCTGGCCGAAAACCAATCACAAAGATTTTCCCAAATCTCAGTACCCTGTATATCAAATTTCGAGTCTGTAGACTGAAAATTGACAGAGTTATTGCGTAGGGAAATGTACACAGACACACAAACAGACACGTTCACTTTTATATGTATATATATATATATATATATATATATATATATATATATACTAGCATTTCAGCCCGGCGAAGCCCGGGTGTTTGGATGTGTCTGTTGAGCAAAAAAAAAAAAAAAAAGTGGTAGTATAAAGGCAGGCTCGAACCCGTACCGCGAAGGACGAAAAGAACGTGGAAAAAAAACTGGACGTCTTTGTTGTTACAACCACCGCCAAACCGGAACTTACGTAGGTTTTAATTAAGGCTAGACAATAGAAAGGAGAGGATGACTTTCAAAAATATCAGTGGGAAAAGCGACCCCCCTCCCCGTAGAAAAGTGCCCAGTTGAAGGTGAAGATATTAATGTTTTTAGCCAATTTTTCGATATTTGTCGTTTAAAGGTCGATCTTCAAAACGATACTGATCTTGTAAAAATCCGTCGCATCTGTCGAAAGTTTTAGGCACACATGCAAACATACATACATTTATATATTGGTAACTAAAAATTTTCGACCCAAATCCATTAAAACGCTTGCCCTATCTATTAATACCCTTTATGTAAAATTTCAAATGTTTAGACCAGAAAGTAATTTGGTCATAGGTCAAATTTTTTAAAACTTTGACCCCTATTATGACCCCTTAACATTTATTCTTTGGGGCTCAAATCAAGTTATTAAGTTAGATCCATGTTCAAGGAACCTATATCTAAAATTTCAAGTGTTTAGACCCAAATCCTTGTCGGAGGAGTTTGATAGAGTTCTCAAAGGTCAAATCGTTGAACTTTGACCCCTTAGTAGCCAAATTTCTGGCCGAAACTGTATTACAAAGATTTTCCCAAATCTCAGTACCCTGTATATAAAATTTTGTGTCTGTAGACTGAAAATTGAGAGAATTATTGCGTAGGGAAATGTACACAGACAGACACTCAGACACGTTCACTTTTTTATATATATATATATATATATTAGACGCCGAACGCGACAAGATCAAGGAAATATTCATCAATAATGGTTATCCTGTTGACCTTATTGATGACTGTATTTTCAGAAAGGTTGCGGATTTTAAATCCCCTAAAAAGTTTGGGCCCTTGAAATGCCCGATTTATTTAAAATTACCATGGATTGGAGAAAAGAGTAATAGACTTTCCAAACAGATTCGCAGAAGTATTTACGACTGCTTTTATTCTGTGTCCTTGCGTTTGGTATATACTACAAGACCTGCTTTTCCGTCTTTTTGCAAGGATAGTTTGCCTTACATCCAAAATAGCAATATTGTATATCAATTTAAATACCAGTGCGATGCTGGTTATGTTGAGCGAACATCCTTGCACCTTTTGACTCGTATAAACCAGCATGTTCCATCGAAGATCAAACAAGGAAGGATGGGGTCTGGTAGTCTCCCTCCTTCTGCAGCCTTGGACTCTGCTATTGGCCAGCATTTGGTTGACAACCCGTGCTGTGCCGATAGATATAAAATAGAATGGTTCGAGGTGCTACATAGAGCGGACTCCAAAACCATTTAAAGATTTTGGAGTCTGTCTCTATCGCGGTGCGTCAACCTTCTTTGTACCGGCAAAAGGAAACGTCCAACACATTGTTTCTCTTTGGGGAACTTTGAATTTTTTTCGCCCGTTTTTTTTTTTTTCTCTCCCTCATTGTGCCAATATTTTAATCGTTTTTAAACGTTAATAAATTTATTTTAGTGTCCCCGTACTTTTGGCACATTTAATAAGTTCTTTATTTTCAACACAATATTATTTTGTACGCTATCGATTTTCTCCTGATGAGATGATAGCCAACAGAGCTCTTAAGAAACTTCTGCTTATTATTTTCAAAACTATATATATATATATATATACCAGCATTTCAGCCCGGCAATGCCCAGGTGTTTGGATGTGTCTGTTGACTGAAAATTGACAAAGTTATTATGTAGGAAAATGTACACACATAGACACGTTCACTTTTATAGATATACTAGTATGAGTGGCCGGCGTTGCTCGGGTGTTTGGAGGTGTACACTGAGAAAAAAAAAAAAAAGGTCAGTTTTTTAAACGTTGACCCCTATTATGACCCCTTAACATTTATTGTCCAAGGAACCTATATCTAAAATTTCAAGTGTGTAGACCCAAAATTGTCGGAGGAGTTTGGTAGAGTTCTCAAAGGTCAAATCGTTGAACTTTGACCCCTTACTCGCCAAATTTCACATCGATTTTCCCAAATCTCAGTACCCTTTATATCAAATTTCGAGTGTGTAGACTTAAAATTGACAGAGTTATTGCATAGGGAAATGTATACACACAGACACGTTCACTTTTATAGATATATAGATAGATATTTTCCGGATTACTTAATTTATTATTAACAGACTTTTTGGAGTTCACTTTAATCCATTCACACCTCGGATTACATATTCTTCCTTCTGGACTTTACGGAATATAACTTTATTAATTGTTTACTTTGTCACCTTAATTCTCTTTAATTCCATTGAAGACGCCTTTTAACTCATAAAAGGTATTTTTATATATTTTCATTTTATGCTTACCAATAGTATATTCTTTTACTGATTTTTATATACTGATTAAAAGAACCTATGCAGGCTTTTTAAGGAGTTAAACAGCTAAAAATCATTCATGAACCGTTTTTAATTGTTTCACTCTTGACAAGGCCTGCAAAATATCGAACATTTAGGTCTTTCTTCTCTATTTTTAACTCATATCTTTAGATTTTTATCCTTTTGTTATTCGCATATATATATATATATATATATATTTGTAGTCATCGACATACAGTCCTGTTTCGTTGTATCACAACTCATCAGTGCCGCTAGACTAGCATCTCTCCCAAGCCAAGGATTGAACCTAGAACCGTCGTGTTGACAGTCGGCAGTTCTCCCACTCGACCACACGGGCATATGTTTATATATATATATATATATATATATATATATATATAAACAAACATATGCCTGTGTGTGTATACATATTATAATAAGGATGTATTCCTATCTATTCACATGACATCTTAATATATGTCATAACATTTATTATATGTCATGCTTTGAAATCCTAAATCTAATTGAAGAGAGAAGAAAAGTGAAAGGCGACAGGACTGGACAGACTGTTGAGAAAAAAAAAACTGTAATGCAACAAAGGAATAATGGATAAATCTTTAGTGTGCTGAAATCGAAAAGAACACAAAATATTGACATCAAACTCATGCACAAGAAGATGCAAGAACTAACTGAAAAAAAGGACACAGTCCAAACTAGTTGCATTAAACCCAATGATGGTGACATTTTCATGGAAAAAGATATTTTGAACCGATGGTCCGAATATATAGAGGAGCTGTAGCACAATGAAGAGAGGTCCACCACCCAAAATACAAAGAAATGAGGGAGGTCTTGTGATACTCCAAGATGAAGTATACTGTACTTTCAGAAAAAAATGAAAAGAGGGAAAGCACTAGGACCTGACAACTTTCAAATCAAGCTGATTACTGCTGTTGATGAATTGGAACTCAAAGTGGTAATTGATCAACATTATATATGAAACAGGCATTATTCCGGAAGATATAAAAAAAAGTCAGTTTACATTGCTGTCCCTAGGAAATCAGGTACAACAGACTGAACAACACCTTACAATCAGTGGAATGAATCACATAATTAAAGTTTTTCTGTGTGTGCTCATGAACAGAATGAGGAACAAGATTCTGCCAGAAGTTTCTGAAATATAATTTGGTTTTATGGCTGATAAGGACACACAAAATGCAATTTTTGTATTGAAAACTCTCATAGAAAGATCCATAGAGGTACAGAAAGATCTATACCTGTGCTTCATGGACAACTCAAAAGCGTTTGACAAGATACGACAAAGGGATTTGTTCGTCAATTTAACTCAGCTTAACATTGACCAAAAAGACCTAAGTGCACTTAGAAACCTCTATTAGAAGCAGAAAGCAGCCATCGAGGTTGACAATGACTGCAGTCACTACAGACCAACCCGCAGAGAAGTGAGACAGGGATGTGTTTTCCACGCCAGACAGACAGTTAAAGTTCTTTGGTCATTTGATGCAGGCGAAAGGATTGGAAAAATCTTGATCTTAGGAAAAAAAAAATCGCTGGAATAAAGAGTAGAGGAAGACAACAAACAAAGGGTCACTGACAGTCTCAACAGGGTCACCGAAAACATGACTATGGATCTCATCAGAAAGACCGAATGCAAACCTGATACCTAAAGAAGAAGATATGCTGTGTATGTCATAACATATGACATCATAACGTCAGCATATATATGTATTATATATATGTGCTATGACGGCATACATGACGTCATAGCAGATAACGTCATGCATTGTGGGCCAAAAATAAAAGTAAAGATTTCCCAGGCAACACTGGGCAGCCTGCTAATATATATATGTTTTCATAAAAATAGATTCCTGTTACCATGCCAAAAACCCGATGGAAATAAATTTAGAAAGGAAAAATTTACAGAATATATTGAGGGTGAAATGTAAATGTGTGAAGAGAATTCTTAAATTTAATATTAAAATTTTAAAATGGGACAATAAATAAATTAGTAGATCTTCAACTTAACATATACAAAATAAAATAATTGTAACCTAAATGAAAGAAATAGAAGTAGTTTTGGTATTAATAATTGATAATAAAATTACACCCGAGTAATTTTAACAGCACAAGAATGGAAAAAAAAAAAAAAAAAAAAAAAAAAAACTAAAATTAAATAACTGCAAGATGTTGTGACAGGCAGGCTAAGATGGAGCAAAAATAAATTTAATCAAAATATAAAGTTAAAAATAAATTTAATCAAAATATAAAGTTAAAAATAAATTTAATCAAAATATAAAGTTAAAAATAAATTTAATCAAAATATAAAGTTAAAAATAAACGAGAAATTAAACTGAGATTGGCATAAAGAAGTTGATTTCAGAATCATAAATTTAAAATTAAATGAGGGTGATTAATAAATACTAAAGTCAAAATATTAAAACATGAATGCCTAAAACTTATAAAAATTGGTAAATTGATAAAAATTTAATAAACGTAGTTATCTCCTTTACAACGTGAAAAATTTAAGAAAGTTAGTGAAGAGAAAAATAAAAGAAATTAAAATAGAATACTTATATAATGATAAAAATTGATAAGATAAATTTAAAATTTAAATTTCTGACATAAGTATGGAATGAAGATAAATTTTAATTAATAATTTTTTAAATTAACTCTTTAATTACAGTTCTTTCTTAAGAAATAAAATATTAAGCAAAATCAATTATGAGATCGTAGATGTAAACTAAACTGATACGAAACTATCATAGATTGAAGGTATATAGTTGGGACATATAAATTTAAACTAGAATTTGGTGGGTGTTGTTTAGTATTTAGAAAATAAATCAATTAAATAAATAATTTGAAGAAAAATAACTAAATTAAAAAGCACACAAAGGATTAGTATAATATTATGATAGAGAATTCTTTGAAATATAATTTAAAAAGTAGAAATACAAAAATAGGGCGATTTATTAATTCCATGGCTAACAGAAAAATAATTAAACCAAAACTTATAAGAGTAGGGTGAAGGTAGTTTCAACTGTTTGATTTCTTAAATAGGTATTAGAAATTTGTTCATATATGTATAAATAGTGTATTTCACCATCTGAAGAAAAGCTATTTTGGAATATTTTTGAATGATATGTTTGAAATTGTTTGAATGGTCAGGAAACAATTGTAATGAATATGAAAATAAACAATATGATGCTCTCATTTTTTATTTTTAATGTCATGATTTTGTGAAAATATTACATATCGGAAGTCAACATTCCAAACCAAAGATGTATTTATATCATACCCATATTATCTTCTTGTTAGTATTGTGCATCTTACACATGTTTTGTTCAACTGAGCAGAGAAAGATTTATGTTACGCAGAGATTTTTTTCCTTGGATTAAACAAAAAAAACTTCAATTGTGTCTTTTTATCTGAGGAATATAATTCTGTCTCTGATGAGTTGTTTGGCGAATTTCCACAATCCAACGAAACACGTGTAAGATGTGCTATACTAACAATAAAATAATATGAGTGATTTAAATAATATATGCTCTGAAAGTGTAAATTCATGTTTATTGAGCTTAATTATGGCAATTTGGAAAGAATTTTATTGAACATAGGCATTAAAAGTATATATTTCTTTATAATCATATGTATCTATCTATAACCATAGAAAGAGGGAGGAGATGTGCGAGTGGAAGGCAACTACTTTAGTATTGCGCATTATTGAATCGATTATATATTTAATACTTACTAGCGAGGGGTACCCGGCGTTGCCCAGGTGTTTGTAGGTGTGTGTGAAAACTCCGGGGGTGGGGGTGGGGGTAAAAAAAAAAGTAAGTATGAGGATTGAACCCAAACCCTTGAGGCAAAGTTGTAAATTAAAGTGTGAAAAAAAAAAAAAAAAAAAAACGTGGGACGTTAACCATTGCCCCACCGCGAGATGCTAACAGAAACACGTTTGAATTTATTTAATTACTTGGATTTGGCAGGTGCCAGTTTTAATGAGTTAATGAGGTGAAGTTTGACTGCGGGATAGTACCTTCATTTACTGCTGAACGCGTTTTTTTCCTCCAAGATGTTATAGGAAAAAGACTAACCCACATGCGGCGAGCGACAAATGTTGAATATTTATCTTCCTGAAATCGAACAAATTAAATAGACAGGCGAGATAACTGTGAGATATTACGATTTATATGTGATATAAAAAGTTTTAAAAAGTTGTGAACCGACCGACCGCTTCTCTGAAAAAGGCCTTTTGTTGACATACAGAAAAAGCGAACACACATACATACATACATTTTCGCTTTTATATTCATAGATTACTTAATAAGTCTAACCTTACTAAAGCTGCTAATCAACGTTTGTTCCCTTACAACTTTTCTTATGTTTTAATCACACAAAAAACATGCTAAAATATTCAGTTTTGAAGTTGATATTTTTTTTTAAATTATAATTTTATTTGTTCTAATTAACTCATTTCTTATGGAGTTTTTATCGTTCTCCTCTTCACTATTGTTTGATCCCTTCCCCAACATTATTTTATATGATATCTATCACTCGTTTGCGTCTCAAACAAACAAAAGAAAAGAAATAAAAAGGAATATTACCACAAGTGGTAGTATTATTTAACATGTCGTTGTAAATAGGAAGACAGATGAGAAACAGCGACTCATTTTGGATTTCATTCGCACGTTTTAAGATCAGTGTTGAACATACATTTGCTGATGGAGGTTTTTCCCAAAATATGTCGTTATACAGACTCCACCATCAAGTGACACTGAAAGCAAGGAAGATTTATAATTAAAAAAATAACAATAATAAAGAAATATAAAAAGATCATATTTTTACTTTGATTAATTTAGTTTATTTCGTAAACCAAAATTAACAAAACAAAATTAGTCACAACGTCAATTTTCACTTTGATCTTGTTTTCTGTTCTGCTTTTGTTTGATATAGTCCAGCATTCTAATTGCTTTCTATAAATTAGCGCTCTCTTTTTCTCTTCATATATATTGCACACAGTGTTTTTCACTATGTACATCAACATCTTTATATATATATATATATATATATATATATATATATATATATATATATATATATATATATATACAGTGATGATCATATTTATTGGCACGGTAAAATAAAAGTTAAATTTTGTCTAATAAATTCTAAAAAAGGGATTAAATTAAAGAAAATAACAAAGTATATTATGTATTTTTAACTGGCCTTTCCGATGCAGCAATCGGATTTTAGAAAAAATAAATAACAAAGGAACAACAAACATAATTGCAAAAAACCCTTGTTCAAAATTATTGGCACGGCTTTGTTTTTCTTTTAGTATCAGTATAATATCAATCAATTTCCGGTTTACGTGCTTTCTGAACTTTTTTATAGCCATATTATGCTTGTTTAACGCTAATTCAGTGAATAATTTTTTTCAGATAATTTTTAGATAGCGATTTATTTAAACTATTATAAGTGACTAAATTATAATTTTCAATCGCCATGGTTAAAACTAAGGAACACAGCGAAGACGTCAGGAAGCTTGTTGTAGCATGCCATACCAATGGGGAGGGCTATGATAAGATTTCAAAGAAGCTAAACCTTCCCAAATCCACTGTTAGAGCCATAATAAACAAGTTCAAATCGCAAGGCCACGTTATGAGTTTAGAGGGTAGAGGGAGAAAAAGGATTCTTTCCCCAAGAGATGAACGGAAAATTGTTCGACAAGTAAAACAAAACCCAAGGATCTCTGTTGGGGAGATTGTTGATGAACAGAGCACCTCTGGAGTGAATGTATCTCGACATACAGTTGGTAGAGTTTTGAAGAGAGCTGGTTTAAAAGCATGTCGTCCGAGAAAGACTCCCTTATTGAAGCCTATGCACCTGAAAGCAAGGCTAGCCTTTGCAAAACGTCATATTGATAAAGATGTTGCATTCTGGAAACGTGTTCTATGGACTGACGAAACGAAAATAGAGTTATTTGGCCATAATAAAGTGTCTTATATTTACAGAAAATCTGGCGAAGCTTTCCTGCCTAAGAACACCATACCCACAGTGAAGCACGGTGGAGGCAGTTTGATGTTTTGGGGATCCTTTGCTGCCTCTGGACCAGGGCGACTTGTTAAGGTCACAGGTAGCATAAAAAAGAAGATTATGTTAAAATATTGGATGAAAACCTGAAAGACTCTGCTAAAGAGCTCTCACTTGGTCATCGTTGGTGGTTCATGCAAGATAATGACCCAAAGCATTCGGCTAAACTGACTAAGAAATGGCTTGAGGACAATCATATTAATGTTTTGGAGTGGCCATCACAAAGCCCAGACCTTAATCCAATTGAAAATTTATGGAGAACATTAAAATTGAGGGTAATGCAAAGGAAGCCTAAGAATCTTATTCAATTGGAGGATTATTGTCAGGAAGAGTGGGCTAAAATTACTACTGAAGAGTGCAACAACTTGGTTGTAAACTATGAAAAGCGACTGAGGAAGGTAATCAAGGCCAAAGGCTATACAATTGATTATTAAATAAATCGTGCCAATAATTTTGAACAAGGGTTTTTTGCAATTATGTTTGTTGTTCCTTTGTTATTTATTTTTTCTAAAATCCGATTGCTGCATCGGAAAGGCCAGTTAAAAATACATAATATACTTTGTTATTTTCTTTAATTTAATCCCTTTTTTAGAATTTATTAGACAAAATTTAACTTTTATTTTCCCGTGCCAATAAATATGATCATCACTGTATATATATATATATATATATATGTATGTATGTATGTATGCATGAGGAAAATAAATACCAGCACTTGTACCCCCTCGACGTAAATAAACACGACAAACAGCTAAATCCCATCCCTACACAGTAGAGATCCCTAGATGTAAGAAAGTCTTTTACTCCAATAGTTTCTTTCCCAGAACTGCTAGACTTTGGAACTCCCTTCCGGGATTCTGCTTTCCCAACTGTACTGACATGCAGAAGTTCAAGTGTAATGTGAACAGACATCTTGTTGTTTATCTTCCTTCATAATATCCCTGCGATAGTAGCCCCCGACTTCAAAGTGGCACTGTTTCTTGTTTGGAGTGAAAATTAAATAAAATAAAATATATATATATATATATATTCACTGAGAGAGAGAGAGAGAGAGAGAGAGAGAGAGAGAGAGAGAGAGAGAGAGAGAGAGAGAGAGAGAGGAATTCCTTAATACAGTGTGCCATCGTTATAAGTTAATAGCTTTTATCATTGTTGAATTATTGTAATTCGTTAAGAATATTTCATTAAAAAATATTTCACTTGTTTCATATTAACCCTTTCCTGTCAATTTTGCATTAGGATGAAAAAAAGAGAGAAAACTGAGCTTTTGTGAAAGTCAAGATAGAAGCTAGTTTATTCTTTACAATCTTATGATATATTTAAAGAAAAAAAAAGTTTGGCTGTGGCAACTTTTGTGCTTGATTTTCTTGGCAATAAAATAAAGCAGGCAATTACGTCCTCATTATGTATTTTTAAAAAAATTGATCAGCGTCTTTGTTTTCTTTTAAAACATAGAAGCTGATCAATTTAATAAAAATACATAATTAGGATGTAATTGCTAACATTATACATATATATAATGCTAATGGGAATTGATTTTTATATGGGTATAAGTAAATCGGTATCGTCATTATATAATAATATTTATCACCATTATATACTCATATTTATAATATATATGTGTGAGTGTATGCAAAAGTATATATATATATATATATATATATATATATATATATATATATATTATATTATATTATATAAACTGTGTAAATCGCTTTGTTGCAGATTAGTAAAATATTAATATTTCATTAAATATACGTCACAAAAAAATGAAAATCATAACATCAAAGGGCTGCTTTAAGGTTAGTTATTTCCCAAAATTTTATTCAAATTCATGCGATATTCATGAAGTTATGGCATTTTATTTTTTATCACAGAAAATATACTGTCAATCACTTTATTGCAGATCTCAAAAAAAATCAGGCGACTAAAGGTTATCAAAAAGCAAAGGATAGTTGTTGGACTTGCAGAAGGATTGTCCATCAACGATTTAGCCACGAAGCTGGAAAGGGATCCAAAAATCTTGGCTTCATTTTTGAACAACCCAAACTCCAAATCCAGAAAAATAAGAGCACCAGGAGAAACCTTTTAGATCGTGATATTCGGAAAATTCGTAGGGAAGTCAATCGAAACACAAACAACACCAGTGCTTTCATTTTTCCAAAAGCTGGAATCGCTCCAAGATCCAGACATGCTCGATACAATGTGTTGAATGAGATTGCAAGGAACTTCAAACCTCTTCCAATGCCTCCATTGAGAAAACAATATAGGGAAAAACGAATGGCTTGGTCAACAAGGAGGTGGAGGCATATTTTGGGCGGGAATCATTGGAGATAAGTTGGTTGGACCATTCCTAGTGCCAGAGGGTGTAAATCTTACCAGCAATGTGTACACAACCTTTTTGGATAATCATTTGTCGACATGATGATGAACTACTATTGTCATGCCACTTTCAGATAGTTTTTATACATGACGATGTACCATCCCATTCTGCTTGGGGGCGACTGCATCCTTCCTTGAATCTAGGGGATTCGTTGGAGAAACTCTTATGACCTGACCACCGTGTTCTCCAAACCTTAACTCCATTGAATACCTCTGGTCAATATTAAGAGGAGTTTATAAGGGAGGAGAGCAGTTTACTTCAAAGGATGCCTTGTGGAGAAACAGTTGATGTTGCTATAGCCATACTCCTTTTAAGATCAAACAATTGACTTCCTCGGGAGACAAAAGGTCGTTTTAAGTTATTCAAATATATGGTGGATATGTCGATAAATAATTTATTTATATAAGGTTTATACCTAGGATATGCTTTTATTTATTATTCTTTGACAGAAAAATATAATAAAAAGTAAAGTTTGCAAGATAAGACATTGTATTTTTGCCCTAAAACAATATTTTAAGAGACCTGCAATAAAGTGATGGACCGTGGAAATTCTTCCATAAAGAATAAACTGTCATAACTTTGTGAATATCGCATGAATTTGAATAAAATTTTTGAAATAACTAACCTTAAAGCAGTCCTTTGATGATATAATTTTCATTTTGTTGTGACGTATATTTAGTGAAATATTGATATTGTACTAATCTGCAATAAAGCGATTGACACAGTATATATATATATATATATATATATATATATATATATATATATATAGATGGTGATGATGTAGAATAATGGAAATAGTACTCTGACGAAATAGAGAAATTAAAAAAAAGGAACAAACCAAGTTATATGTTCATCAACGTTTCCTCTTTATTTCAAGACTTCCTCTGGATGCATGAAATTAAGAAAACAAGACACCAGTACCCTGTTCCATTTCAGAAAACAGAAAAGGTTTTAATTTCCAACGACTTTTTCCGTTTCTGAAATGGAACAGGGTCATATCTTTCATTACATCCAAAATATATTTTCAAATATTTGTATTGGGGTTTTGTTTTCTTAATTTCATTCATCCAGGGGAAGTCTCGAAATAAAGACGAAATGTTGATGAACACATACCTTGGTTTGTTTCTTTTTTCTTTCTTGCTCTCTCTCTCTCTCTGTCATATATATAGATGTTTGTATGTGTGTGAATAAAATGGAATGTGGGATAAACGTAGACAAATACAAGACAAAAAAATATCGCAGGAGACGTTCAATGTGGAAAGTTTCGCAAGATTTGAGAAAATGGCTTCAAACAAGATAATTTTGCACACAAAACACAGGTAGAGAGAGGGTATAAAAATGAGGTTGACATAGAAGAATGCATAAGTGGGTGAGGGAAAAGGCAAGAGTAGCTTAGATGGAATGTTGGTAGCTCAAAATGAATTTGGCCAATTTTTGTGAAGCAAAACAAAGAAATGGACATCATTAGATATTACAAATAGCTGTGATTGTCAAAAACGTTTTCTACCTTCTTTCATTTCTCTGTAACTCATTTTTTCCTTAGCCACAGTTAACTAAACTAAACAATAAACTATTTGCGTCACAGTCATCAAATTTGCTTTATCTCAAAATGGTCAAAAATTTTTGTCGAGAAGAAAGTAAATTTGTATAGCCATTACTCACTAACTATACAGTAGAACCCCGGTAAACGGTGGCCCTAGGGTACGTTTTTTTTTTCAGGTTATGATGTGGAATACAATGTTATTCCGGTCCCTGGTTTCAGTATTTGCCCGCCTTACGGTGTTATTTATAATGTTATTTGATTATATACGTATGTATTATATACTGTACTGTATTTTGTTACTAATTTTTAATATGTACTGTATAAAATTTTGCTTAGGCTCCGCCATACAGTGATTTCACCTTACGATCCCAACCACAGAACGGATTAATGCCGTATCCCAGGGTTTTGCTGTAATCACTTGGCATTGCTCAAGTGAAGACATTCTGCCAGAAATAGGGCAGAGAGAAAAATTATTCCTAATATAGTTATATGACACTATTTGGTGTCATGAATGCATGCAGCGAGGTGCATATTGCAGTGAGGGGAGTGTTTGACCAGACGGGATAGAGGAAGAGAGGGCAGAAGAGGGGGTCTTGATGTTGTTTAAACAGAAATGTCTACAGAATTTTGTCAGAAAGAGAAAAAGCAAATATTAATTGTTTTTATCTCATTGTCGTTATCATATATCTGTTAACATGAAGGGTTGTTTTGAAAACCCCTGTTGATAGGTTTGAAGAAATCCAGAGATTCTTGGCTGACCTTAGAATGGGAGTCAAGAGTAGAGGTCACCGCCAGGCATTGTTCGACCTGGGATGACTAATCACACCTAATTGGTCATAAGTAAAAACCTCAGTGCAGGTGGGGGTTGAGGTTTGGTAGAGATAAGCTCTAAGAGAAAGAAATAAAGGTGTTTGTAACCACTCTCTGAAGGAGAGGTGGGGAAAAAGGGTTGGATTTAGAAAAAGGAATTCTAAACAGAAAAGAGTCGTAGCCAGCAAACCGAACGGCTGGACTAGTCAAGCGCTCCCAATTTGGGAGCCCTTCAGGGCCTGATGCTATGATGGGAACTAGCCTGTGTTAATGGGAACTCTGTGACTTACTGATCTGGTCTTACATCGTTCACTGCTATAGTGAGTTGCCTCAAATTAGATAGTAGTTGTTATGAAGTAATGAAAACAATAAATAGTTTGTTACTGCTATAACCCGGAGTTCTGTTTGTTGTGGTGAGGACTCTTGATTTTTTAGCAAGCTGCAAGAACCAGCGGAGTGATTGATGTACCCAGAGACTACCTATACATGGAAAGAAAGACGATTTGATCGAGAGGAAAAGCGCCTCTCCATGAAAACACAGTGGGTAAGGACGATCAACTGGCCAACTTGTAACGAGACAAGGTACGATCAAAGGACACCTGCCACATCGGTAACGTTATAAATGGTGCCAGATCGTACATCGTTATAAATGGTGCCGGATCGTACATCGTTATAGTTATGCTAACAATATATTTTAAGTAGTACTTGTAAAAATCAGTTTTATTCTTTTATTTCATTGTAAATTAAGGAAATAAACTTATGCATATTTATCCAAGTGATATCTAGGTGAAAAATATGTACACACAACATTGTAATTTTATTCATGATGAGATGAGTAAATATAGTCAATCAAAGGGAAGTAATTCCAGAGAAACTAAAGTTATGAAGACTAATCATTTTACTTTACAATATGTTTGTCATTTAAATAAATATCTAATTAAAAAAATAATAATAATATATCAGTCGCATGGATAATTGGATTTTAGTTTAGCAGGGAAACTAAATGTTGTTGATCAACGAGTGTTTCACACGTCCATATATTTATTGTCATCATAATCAGTGAAATCGCCCACTTTTCAATCAAATCAATTGATTGCCTACTCTAGTAGGGGACCCACCGCGGTGCACTAAGAAGAAGCTTCACATATATTCATGCAGTGACTTAGTTCCCAATATATTGTGGTCTACATTGCATTGTAGAGAACCTTCTGTTGATTTTATAAAATTATTTTTTACTAGCATGGATACCCAGCATTGCCAGGGTCGATATGAAGTTCGGTTTCGCAGCACCTGCTATACTAAGAATATTGAGCAGTTTTTCATTTTTATATGTCAACTCCATCATTACCCCAACTAAAATAAAAGAACAAATGAAAACACGGAAATGTAATCCCCCCTCCCCCGAAAAAAGAAATTCGTGACAAACTCTGCACCAGATATTTTAGCAGAAGGGATACGAAGAGGAGCTATTCTCCGGATATTGAGCACCTTTTTATGAATATATTCCAGCTTAAACAAATTTCTTTTATGCTACCTCAGTCTAGAAAGATTTGTTATTACGGTCTGTTGCAACGAAAACAAACTGTAAATAATTCCGTTTCAAAAATACCAAAGTAGAATTTGTGTTAACCGAAATACATGTTTTTATGTTATAAAAATGATGAGTTATGACTTACTGCGTTATTAAAAGAAAAAAAAAATTAGTTACGATGCCAAAAAATGCGAAGAAAAAAAAACTGGTAAAAAAACGTAAATAAAAGTTGTTTTTTTTTTGTTTTTTTTTTAAATAAAGAATTGTAGTTGAATTGAATTGTTTGTTTATTTTAAAATAAAAATTCACTGAACCACAATGTTAATTGTGAAATCACGGAAATTATTTTATTTAAACTAATTCCAAAACTAATGCTTGAAAGTTTTTAGTTTTAATATCCGCCGAAAAAGAAAACAAAAACAAAAAGAACAACGGTCGTGCCCAAGGGAAATAACTCAAACTGATTCATAAAAAAAATCGATGTCGAGAAAATAAATTAAATTAAATATATTATCAATATAAATCAAATTTAAATAATAAACTTAAATAGTACACTTAAAATAATTCTCTCACTATAAACAATAACTAATACACCGCTATTTAATAAAGTCGATTTTCCTTAATGTAATATGCAAATGACGTTACCTCTTTAATCTTATATTTTGCAATAATCATAGTAGATATAGGAATGAATAATATGATAAAGTAATGGATTTTTGTATATATTAATCAACTTGTGAACAAACAAACAAACAGACAGGAATACGAATGTATATATATAGATGTATAATGGTTTGAATTAAAGTTTAAAATGCAAAAGTATCATGCTTCAATGATGCTCCAAACAAAAACATTCATTTCAAACGCGCCCCTATCATATCAAAGAACGTACTGTTGATTTTATATGCCTGACCTTACTGCTTGTGCAGTGATAATTATTTGAATTTAAGCTTAAAATGAAAAAGTCAAGTGTCATGGTGCAATTGTGCTTTAAACAGAACCATTCATTTTGAACACACTCTTGTCATATCAAAGAACCCACTTTTGATTTCATATGCCGGGCCTTTCGGCTTGTGTAGTAATAAAACTTCTCAAATGCACTTGTGATGATATGTGTTAAATTTGGTTGAAATCACGTGTTTCTTCTATCATCAGATATGTTTGATTATCGATATTTATCGAAGATATTCCGATACTAACCCTATCTAAAAACACTGCCAGACACAAAGTACATTCATGTGAAATTTCATAAAAATCAGCCCAACCGTTTTGAAGTCCATAAGGAATGAACTCACACACTCACACACACAAAGTTCCCTTTATACAATATTTTATATTTGCAGTATTATAATCTACTTAAAGCATTAGATTATTACAATAGAAAAATGCGAACATGAAAAGTAATATGGTTAAGCTTAAACACGGAAAAGTAAAGGACTAGATGTTAAAACTGGAAAAGTAAAGGGCTAGATGTTAAAACTGGAGGGAAAAAAGGATAAGATATTCTAGTAAAATTATAAATTTATAACTTAAAATATTGCAGCATTAAGAATTGATTATATAATGTTACATTGAATTAAAAAAAAAAATTTTAATGCTGCAATATTTTAAGTTATAAATTTATTATAATTGTTACTAGACTATCTGGTCTTTTTCTTTTCCAGTTTTAACAACTAGTCCTTTACTTTTCCACGTTTAAGCTTAACCATATTACTTTTCATTAGGTATAGGCAAAATGAATGCCAATGCTCAAAATGAATAAACATTTTGACCCCTCCCTTTACTTAAAAAAAAATCACCAAAAATCAGGAAATTAACCAATTTTAATGAAAGTTTCAGTATTTATCAAATAATGATCACGGAATATAATGAACTAATTATTTTTATTTAAATCTTAGTGGAAATGTATTATTTTGTTTGAACAAAAAATACCTTTACTAAAGTTATGGTTTTCAGTAATAAAAAAAAATAATGGAATTTATTTTTGCTGTTTTTATGAAAATAAAGCATTGTAAATTATAACCATTAAAAAAAATTATTTAATTTTTACAGGAACATTACGATAAAAGCCCCTAAATCAGTATTGATGAATTCGATATAACTCAAAGAAAAATGAATTTCTCGAACTGTATATTATCATTGAATTAAGCATTGTTTATTTAATATTTTCACACAAAAAAATTATAATTGCAAAAAATATTTCAATTTTTTTTTAAATTACAGGTTTCGCATAATTTTTATATGTAAGATTTTAATATTTTCCTTGCTTGAAAGAATGTGAAACTTTCGGTGTAACATATTTTTTATATAATATTGGCTAATAATATTAAAAAAAAATTTATTTAAAAACAGGAACATAGAAAAATAATTAAATTAAAAATGAAAAAATTTATACAAATGTTCAGAATAGGAATGTACGCATGCACGTCTGTGAGAAAAAGAAAACTATCACCCCCCCCTTCCTACCTTTTAATTACATTACGTCATTTTCAGTCTTTCGAGTGCCTGAAATTTGGGCCTTCATATATTCCGTGTTTACAAAATTTTAGTTTGTTGCATTTTGCGACCGGCAGAATCACTCGGGTTTTGGGCTAATTAATTTATGTTTTGTACAAACAAGGTGTTTTTTTTTTTTTAAATTTAATTCAATATCTTAGGACTTTACTAATTATCTTTGAAATAGGCCCAGAAAACTAATATTTATCTTTTAAAGGATTTTTTACAATGAATTTATTTAACATCAAAATTTAGCTGAATCGGTTAGCTCACCGTGAAAACATTTTTTATAACTTTTTTTTTTCATGAATACAAATATTTTTTTCCTTTTGGAAATTAAGTTTAGTTCTTAATCTTTCAAACACAATCAAAAGGTAGTCAGAAACCTACAAAAAAATTATGATAAATCGGCTTTCAAAACTAGGTCCCTCTATCTTTGTCCGCTCATTTTTGCCCGTACCTACTTTTCATGCTCGCATTTTTCTATTGTAATCCATGATTTTTCCACGCTTCCAAAAAATTCACTTGTTCTTTGTTTAATTTCAGTCTTATTTTTTTTGCCCCCATAAACATAACATACACATATGTAATAACAATGTATGCCACTCGTCTGCTTCAATACCCCCTCCCAATTATCATTCTTTCATTCTGTCTGTTTCACTTGTTACTTCTCTTTATCGTGATAGCAGTGAATTAGTAGCAACACTAGTTGCTGAAGCGACATGGTTGTTATGGAAATCAGTCATAAAAATGTCGCTCACCTTAGGTCTTTTTACAATTTTGAACACCACTAAATTCATCATAACTTTTGTTTTACCAAACGAAAATTGAAATTTTTTCACAATATAGCTGAGAAGGTGATCTATAAATTGTAAAACTTGTTTGAAATTTGATATAAAAATGAGTGAGCGGTGAAGCTTTAAAGCAGTTCTAAATTACTAAAACTGCCACTTAACCATATATTCAAACACGGGATTGTTTGAATGATATAGAACTTTAAATTAGTATAATTTATAAATGCTTACCTAGCAGTATGACAGTCAAGTAATATTAAAAAAATAATGTGCAAAAAGTTTATGTAAGAAGAAATGCAATTATTTATCTGATAATGAAAATAGATAGGAAAATGATGAAATATACATTTATTTTTTATTAATGATATGAACTCATTTTTTTTTTTTCAAGTATTAATGAAGAATCTGCCATTTAGAAAACTTTTCCAAACTGAAATAATTTTTAAAGATAAAAAGCATGGTACAACAACAAAAAACAATCAACTAGTCAAAAGTAAATAGCATTCTGTTATTCTATGTCTAAATGCTATTCAGATCTAACTTTTCAAATCTCACAATATAGCTTTATATGTTAGATTAAGTTGCTGAAAATGAGGACCTGTAATCTAATAAAGACACACCTATGGGGGGGGGTCTATTCCAGTTTCATTAATTGCTTCATCTTTATACATGATTGCCGTCCTGCCCAATAAAAACCTCACTATTAGCCCCCACCCAGTGCATCTCACATGGCTATGCAAGTGGCTCTTCAAACCATCAGCCAGCTTGCATGGGATGAAGCAAAGATGACACATAGAGTCAAGTGTCTGCACCGGGTTAACTAGACCACTCTGTGGTATGGTGTCCCTGTGTATAACTGCATGCCTCCTTAGACCAGCAGTCGACTCGCACTTCCTGCCACACATCACACAGGTTGTTTTATCAGGTCACGGAGGTAAGGGTATATAAGGGTGTCTTTCGTATGAATTTGTGTGGTTCAAATATCCACCTTTGGACAGGAGAAAGTGCCCACGTTTCACACCTTCAGCCAGCCCCACGAGCATCCAATTCCTTCACAGACCCTCTGCCTGTTCTGAGTTCTTTGTTTCCAATACCCTGCAATCCTTCAAGACACCTCCTTGCCACTCACTCATATTTTCAGCTATTTCATCTCTCAACATTTATGCAAAGCTTCTTAAGATTTTCTTTCAAACAAGTGTCTGGCCCGGCTTAATTAGACCACTCTGTGGTATGGTGTCTCTGTGGACAACTATATGCCTCCTGAGACCTGCAGTCGACTTGCACTTCCTGCCACACACCACCACATATATCGTCTCATTAGGTTGCGGAAGTTAAGGTACATAAGGGCGTTTTTTGTGTGACTGTGTGGTTCACATAACCAGCTTTGGATAGTAGAAAGCGCTTACATGTCTCACACTTCCAGCCAGCCCTACAAGCATCCAATTCCTTCACAGACCCTTTACGCAGATTTCTCTTAAGCTCTGCCTGTTCCAAGTTCTTTGTCTCCAATAACTTGCAACCCTCTGAGACAACTCCTCACCATTCACTCCTATTCTTGGCCATCTCTTCCTATCTTTCAACATTTATGCAAAGCTTCTTAAGATTGTCCTTCAAACAGTCCCTGGGTCTCCTCTTTGGTTTGTGCTGTCATCTCACTAATCTCACTATAGAACAGTTGCTTTGGTAATCTGCAGTCGTCCATACGGACAATGTATCTAGCCCAGCAAATCTGATTATTGGTTATCATGCTTCCAATACTTGGACCACCCGCTCTCTGAAGGACAACAGTGTCTGGTGTCATTGATTGCCATTTTATGTTAAGGATCTTCGTTAAGCAGCCATGCTGGAATCTTTCAAGCCATTTGAGTTGGTGTTGATAAATAGTCCACGTTTCTGATGAGTATAATAGGGTGGTTAGCACACATGTCCGATAAACTGCTACTTTGATTGGAAAAATAACACATCTGTCACGCCATAACCATTTTTCCAACTTGCCAAAAGCAATAAAAGCCTTCTGGATGCGAGCATATATCTAAGAACCCAGCAAACCATCCTCGATAAGGTGTTAACAAGGCAAACAAATGTGTCAACACCTAATCTGGTGCCATCGGTATAAATGTTAGATTTGTAGTACTGAACACCCATTGGTGGAGTAAACATCACTTTTGTCTTCTTCAAGCTTACAGTGAGACCAAAGGAAGAGCATGGTGCTGAAAATCTGTTGATAAGTTGCTGCATGCCCTCTTCAGTGTGAGTGACGATCAGCATACTGTCACTCATGTACAAGTGTTTGGAAGGTTTTAGATTGGGTATTAAATGGTGATGGGACGATTCCAATATTTTTCCTGATTCCGATACAATTACCGATTCCGTACTAAATTTCTGATTCTGATTCTTTATAAATCTTTAAATATTTAACTACATAGTTATGTTTTTTCTCTGATTACCGTAAAAACACATGTTAAATATGCAGATATCTAAACGTAAAAATAGACTTGTGCAACGGAAAAATAGACATGCTAAATATGCAGATATCTAAACGTAAAAATAGACTTGTGAGAGATGATCTATTGATTTTAGCTTCGCTTGTTTAAAACCAATAAATATTTATTATTTCATCATTATTACCAGCAATGGAAGATTTAGCTTTAAACAAAATCAAATAAAAAAGCCAACTAAAATAATCGTTTTGGCATCGGAAAATCGGTACACATTTATCCGATTTCAACACTGATTCTGATACCCTTAAATATTCTGATTTTCCCAATTCCCGATTCCATGAATTTGAGCTAACTCTTTCCAACTTCTTATAGTTGATTCATCACAATGAAACCACTGGTATGGCCTTGAAATATGTATATATAGTGTCGTAATAAATATTGTATCTTCAGCTCTCACATTCACGATCGAGCACTTTATTGAATTTTTTTCATCACCTCCTGACACACTATATATATATATATATATATATATACACACACACACCACCCGGCTGTAAAATATTACTTTATGCAGATTTCATATTTATTTACAAAAGAGCTAATACTAAGAGCTAGTCTACTCAATATATAGTCGTGATTTCAAAATTAAAAAAAAAACTACAAGGTCGAACGATAAAATTGTCACCCTAAAGAAAACAACACTATAGCTTTTATAATGTCGTCTTTTTTAAGGCACGAATTTTATCATTCCACCTTGTATTTGGATGCCATTAGCCAGAACCGAAACCAGAACACTAAGCACTGCAGCTTAGTCATTATCGCTTGAGTTGGATAAGAAAATGTTAGAATTTAATCAACTTTTTTCACCAGATAAAGACCAAATTGAATTTGTTCCACAGGTCCAAATCCCCTACATAGTTTCAAATATGTAGATAAAAAATTTACAGGGAAGTTTGATAGAGATCGTTCCTCAAACAGACAGACAAACTTAAAACTGTGGACCGTCCGACTACCCTTGCTTGCATCTTGTCTATCAAAAACATTGTTGCCAGAGACACCAGCTTGTATTTAATAAAATTCACACTCCTTTCCATAGTCCAACCAAATTGAGTAAAAATAAAGTTCAGTCTTTGTTTAACTTGTAGACGATGTTTGTTTTGGTTTCAATTCTAGCTTACGGCACTCAAATCTTTTTTTTTTTTTTTTACTTTCGAAATCATTACTATGTATTGGGTACAATATGATATGAAATTTAACTGCCTATAATAATAAATACAAAATCTGCATAAATTAAAATATCATATTTATGACCGGGCAATGCCGGGCGCCTCTGCTGGTGTATATATATATATATATATATATATATATATATATATATATATATATATATATATAAATAAAACATATACATATAGCTACACACATATACACTAATGTACATATCACACACAGGCTCCTTCAGTCTTTGACAGACTATGAATACCCATGAAGGGATGCCTGTGCATTAAATTTTTGAAGCAGGAGGTGCACAATCTCCAACCACACCTCTCCTGAGTCGACATTGTTAAATACCAGTGGCGAGTGAAGTGAATGTACAGGATGACTGGAAACAAATACCGAGATAAGCAGAGAGCACATACAGTGCCTTGAATGCCCAAACGGTCACCCATCTGATACTAACCAGGCTCAATGTTGCTTAACTTCGGTGATCTGAGGAGAACCGGTGTGTCAATGCAATTATGCCGTATATGTACATATACACTATATATATGTATATATATATAAACAAACATATAGCTACACACATATACACTAATGTATATATACATATATATATATATTCTCATTTATACTTTTATTTATGATACTGATAATTAAAAGTAATCAATTATTTTTAAATAACAGTATTATCTTAATACTAGATGAAAATCATTCTCTCTATCAGAGTGATAGCTCTATAAAGAGCATGCATATATATGTGTGTGTGTGTGTGTGTGTGTGTGTGTGCGTGCTATGCAACGTATGTGTTTTGTCATCAGTTTGGCTAGATTTAGTAAAATTCAAAATTGGAACTCAGTCATTGGAGTCTCGGTTTCGAATTTCGCCAAGATCTATCCACATTGATGAGTCAGAGATGATGAAATACATTTGTGGATAATGTGAATTATATATACATACATATATATATATATATATATATATATATATATATAATTCCTCAACCGACATTAGCAACAAGTATTTAGTGAATAGATCTGTATAAATGTTAAATTAATGTAATCAACACAAATAAAATATAATTACAAACAATATATAAATATCTCTTGTAGAATAAATTTTCTTAGGATTTCTCTCTTCACGAATTCATATTGGATTTATATATCTGTTATTTTTCATAAATTCTCAACCTAAACCTGTCATGTCTTCACCCTCATCCTCACTTATAACCCTTAAGTGAATAAAGGGGACTCGGTGCATTTTTATTGGCTTTCTTGTAATATTAAGTGCAAGAAGATCTTCAGAATATACAAAATATCTTAATGTTTTGGTTGTTTCATGGCTCACATTTTTTTCCTTCCTTCCTTTCTCTTTATTTCACCGTTTCTATTAAAACATGATCCCTAAATTAATTCCTGATTTTAAAAAATCCATTTCTGTCTCTTTCATTAATCGTTTAGATGAATTTTCTATTTAATTAGTATTTATATAAAAAATAAAGTAAAAATTGAATATATCAACACTTATTCTAATTAGCTTATTCTCATTTTGCACAAGGTGTGTGTGTATATATATATATATATATATATATATATATATATATATATATATATATATATATATATATACACACACACACACACACACACACACATACTACCACAAATAGTAATACCCATCAGCTTCAAAATCCCAACACAACGTTTTCTACTGCAACTAGATGCACCCAGGATTTAAATTGAAAGAAAAGGCCATAAAAAATATTATTCATAGATATGTCTCCCCAACTGACAAGAACCTGAGACTATAAAAAATTAAAAACCAAAAACCTTGTTGTAAAAAACAATATCTCCCCTATCCTCAAACTACTAGAATGAACCAACACCAAGTTGCCAAAGTTTAAATGCGTGCTGGCAGAGTGTAATTACTACTACTATTATTATTATTAATAATAATAATAATAATAATAATAATAATAAAATAAACAGTAATTATGTTGGTTACACAACGACCACGCTATCCTGTTGCCTTACCATGCATAATGTAGAAGCTAGTGCTATAGTACAACATTTACAGAAAAAGACATAACTGCCACCACTCTGAAGTTGGAGAAATTTTAATCAGCAACACACAAATAATACACCATGAAACCAATTAAAATATAAAAAATTTTGGAAGCGGTATATATAAGAACTCAGAAACTTGTCCTAAATATATTTGCATACCAATCTAGCCCAAAACATTTTAAAATGCCTATCATAATCCCTTTCCCCTTTATGACCCTGCCCTTACTTCAAAAGCTGACACTCCCTTCCTACCTACTGGGCGCAAACAGCCTGCATACATTAACCGTTCCTCCTCCTCCTACGACTACTATTAACCACCATCCGCTCGTCAGCACAACCGATCTTACACATTCTTCTGATGATGTCTTGACAAAAAGCGAAAAGTTGCGACATGCTTTGAAGAGGCAAATCTAACTATGGGACATTTATTAATACCTTTGATCTATGCACATAAAACATCAGAAAGCACCATAAAAATTGAAAAAATAAAAAGGTATAACTAAACAAAAGCTCTTTGTCGTCTTTACCAATGTTTGTTTAAATATATATATGATGAAAATTATGGAAATAATATTCCAACATGATGGAGAAATGGAAAAGGAACAAACCAAAATTATTTAGGTGTTCATCAACGTTTCATCTTTATTTCAAGACTTCCTCGGAACGATTGATTTGAAGAAATAAAATACAATTGCGATATTTGAAAATATATTTTTGTATTTGGATTCGTCAGATTACTGTTCTCATCTTCACAACGTTTCGATCGATGTAACCTCTGACCTTTTTCAGGTGTACCTTGTCGAACTTGGGAATGTTTCTGTCGAACTTGGGAATTTAGACAGAATTTCGAGCAGAACCCTTTCTTTACTTCAGGAAGGTAGTATACTCTTGTTCCATCAGCCATGACTGGATAGATGTTCTAAGTAGTTCACAATTGTATTTTTCGGTCGCCCACATTGAGGATTGAACCTTCAACCTTCAGGAGAATATCACTAGTAAGTAAAGTAGATAAAGGGTTCTGGTTGAAATTTCGTTCAAATTCCCGAGTTTGACAGAAACATTCTTGAGTTCAACAAGATACACCTGAAGAAGGTCGGAGGTTACATCGACCGAAACGTTGTGAAAAATTACATTCAAGCTGAGAACAGTAGTCTGAGGAATCCAAATAATATGAATAACCAACTCTCATCTCAAAAATTCAGAAACGATATATTTTTGTGTTTGTAATGTGAAATGGATGTTTTTGCTCTTCGTTTCAACGAAAAAAATAGCCTTTATCATTCAAAGTATGTGTAGTGTTTATGGCATGGAATTATTGATTTTTTTTTTAACATAAACTCGTTAGACTTTTAAAGATATGATGTTATTTCTGTTCTTTTTTTGAATAAATATAGTCGTTAGAATTCAAAATGTTGGATGCATATATGAAATGAAAGTTTCGTTGCTGTTATTTATTGATTGCTTTTTTTTATTTTATTATTAGTTAGCATGTATGTAAATTCAATTTCTGTTCTTTCAATGCAAGTTTATTGATTAATGAAGATAAATTGTTGAATCCAATATATTGTTTGTGTTTTGGAGCTGTCATGGTTCTAGGCCCGGAAAATGCTGGAGGAAGAAAAATGAAACCCAAGAGTGGACATAAGTCCATGGCAGACAGAACCAAACGACCGCGACGCTGCTAGGGTCAAGCTATTTTTAGAATTTATGTAAGGACATGCTGCAAGGTCATATATCGGGGGGGGGGGTCTAAGTTCGCTATTTGACAAGGGATGGCTGTTTTTTTTTTTTTCTTGACTCCTAATCGGCCTGTCTTCGCTAATAGAATCAGAAGTGATGAAGCGAATGAAACCTTTAAAAAAAAATGTTACGCGATGGAGTTTGACATACCAGTGGAAAGCGACGGATGTTTTTCTCTGGGCTCCAAAAAGTAAGAGAAAAAAAAAATAACGAAATGGAACTAACATGAAAAAGAAAAAAAAAAAGAATGCTTTTCCCCGCGCGTCTCGCCGAGTGATTATCAAGTGGGATTCGAATGTTAGAAAAAGGTTGGTGAAATTTTCTTCATCTCTCCCCCACCCGGATTTTATCGGTGGAAATGTATATTTCGTAAGACTGTTGATTCCATCACGGAACTGATTCCCCCACCCTTTTTTTTTTCTCCGGTATTAACGGTGACCGCTTTTCTTCCATCATCGAACCTTGTTTTTGTTTCATTCATTTCTCGACTATTCTTGTTTGTGTGTTTGTTTATAGAAAATAAATCAATAAAACCCAACAAAAACAATATATATATATATATATATATATATATATATATATATATATAAACTATATTTCTGCCTCCGGCCTCCTCATTCTTTCATGTTGAATTTTTGCCTCATATTTTTCTTTGAATGCTTCGCTTCTAACCGTTTTAATTGAAGATTCGGGAAAATTTAATAGGTTGAATCCAAGTTTAGCGTTACAAATTCCAGAAAATTTTTTTGAGGATCGACACTATTTCCAAACGAATTATTTTGCGCTAAACAGTATTTTTTGTTTAAAAAAAAAAAAAAAAAAAAAAACACATTGTAAGCATAGAACGAAATATCGGAGCCGGTGATTTTGTTTAATTTATCGACATCATGTAGATTGAAAATAAAAATGTCCGCTTGTCTTCTTCATAAAGTCATTCTTTAATCTGATTGGTCGATTTTTTTTTCTTCGAGAGTAACCTGCCCTTTCTTTTTTGGAGTGGGGGGGGTTATTTCAAATATAATTAAACAAACGAAAATTCCTTGAAGGAAAGAACCCAAATCTTGTTTAATAATTTTTTTGTTTGTTTAATTATATTTTAAATAAAGGGAACCCCCCCATCTCCAAAAAAAAAAAAGGGCTCTCGAAGAAAAAAAATCAACCAATCAGATTAAAGAATGACTTTATGAAGAAGACAAGCAGACATTTTTATTTTCAATTTAGATGATGTCGATAAAGTAAACAAAATCACCGGCTTCGATATTTTGTTCTATGCTTACAACGGTTATTTTTTTAAACAAAAAAATACGGGTTTGTATTACTGTACACAGAGATTCGAAAAAGTTGTCAAAAAACAAATATATAACAAATAAATCTTATCAAAGGCAAGATAAGTTACTTTTCTACCAAACTGGATATAATTTTCGTGTTTTTATTCAATGTAACATGTTTATTCAGCTCAAAAAACATGCAGTGTTTACCGATGTATTGGAAAATTCAAAATGGCGGCCGACTCTCTCTTAAACACGGTAAGTTCGGGAAAAGGTGTTATAAATAATAAACTAGACAAAATACTGTTAGAAATTTGCTCAATATATATTACCGTGACATAGGTTGACATATATTCGGTGGTTTTTTAATAGTATTTTGTCTAGTTTATTATTTATAACACCTTTTTTCGAACTTACCGTGTTTAAGAGAGAGTCGGCCGCCATTTTGAATTGTCCAATACATTGGTAAACACTGCATGTTTTTCGAGTTGAATAAATATGTTACATTGAATAAAAACACAAAAAATATATCCAGTTTGGTAGAAAAGTAACTTATCTTGCCTTTGATAACATTTATTTGTTATATATATATATATATATTTTTTTTTTGACAACTTTTTCGAATCTATATGTACAGTAATACAAACCCAAAAATACTTTTTAGCGCAAAATAATTTGTTTAGCAATAGTGCCGATTCTCCAAAAATTATCTGGAATTTGTAACGCTAAACTTGGATTCAACCAATTTAATAGACAATTAAATTTGCTTACACTTGACTGGATTCAGACGATGAGCTTGATTAGGGATCAGCTGAGTAGCTATCCTTGGGTGTAAAGTCCCTTAAGCTTGTCTAAGCAGGGTGCATGCATGACCCTAAGTCTGTGTGCTGGAGTCAAAATTACTTCTGTGCCCATAAACCTGGACCAAGGATGTAATAGAGCTGATTCAAGAATTCTTTGCTTAAGATTTGTTTAAAATGAATTTAATAAGCTTAGCTTGTTTAAAATTAAAAGAATGATCATGTAATAGATGAGAGAATAATACATTCAAGGAATCGCTTTTTTTTATATTCACTTTTCTTTAGTCCACATTGAGTTTCACTAACATATTTCTGATGACAATTGTAGCATGGGACTGTATATTTACCTGAATTAGATATGGGTTTGTTTTGAAAATGTTTCGTTGTTTTTAATGGATAACTTGATGATAAAAAAGGAAAAGCATTTTGGTGGATTTAATTCGGACGCTTGATCGTTATTTACCATCAGTACTTGTTTTCACCTTTGTTTTTTTTTTACAGAACAAGCACATAATTCCATAATTAATTTTTGTAAAATTTGTTTCACGCTATTGCATTTTTATTCCAATAAATATTTGATCAATGGTATAAAAAAAAATTCACGAAGCGACGTGAAAAACAAATATACATGAAGTTGTGTCATAAAGTACATTTTAGGTGCATATTTTCTATTGTTTGTAAATTTGTTTATCATGATGAACGATGGGAGGGGGGGATGTCCAATATGTAAAGGTAGGAGATGTATGAAAAGAATTCGAATTATAAAAAGAACATAAATGATTTCATAGATAAAAAAAACAAAAAAAAAACACAGCATTAAAATAAAGATGTGATTGAAACTCATTAGGAATGAATTAGCTCAACTATATTTTATTGTTTGTTACTTTGATGGAAGCTGAGATATACGACTTTTATACTTTTAATGGAATTTAAAATGTGCAATACTGCTAGGACTTCATCAGTGATTAGTGTTTCATAATAAATTTTCCTCTAGTCTATTTATATATCGTTAGATACGTTTATATATTTTTATATACAGGATTCACTCCTAAACTAATGAACAGATCATTATACATTTTGGAACAAAGCCGGTAGTGCACTTACTTAAAAGTAAGGCTGGGTTATATGAACTATAATTAGTTGAATTTAGTTTTTTTATGTTATACATCAAACCTGTTGCCAAGATTTCTGGAAAAATGGTCAGATTATTCTACCGATCCAGTAGGTATCTCACTGTCGATGCAATCATCTATCTGTATAAGAACCAAGTATGTACTAAAATAGATTACTGTTGGCACATCTAGGTAGAAGCTAATTGGTGCGCCCTATCCTGCCTTGATAGAGTTAAAAATCGATATTGATTGATGCCCTTTTCTCTTTCCTGCAATCTCTTTTCCACAAAAGAGATGTTGCGAGCCTGTCTCTGCTCTATTATTATTTCCATGGCAAGTGCTCGTCTGAGCTCCAATCTATGGTCTCCCCTTGCCAAACTTTCACAAAAAACACTCAACTAACTACAATCAATATATACAATTTGCCCCAATTTCCCCCAAATGTGCCTAAATCTAAATGCAAATTTTATGAACAAAGCTTCTTTTCTAGAACTGCCTTCCTGTTGAACACTGTTCTGCTAGCCTGCTTTCCAGCTGACTAAAATATTGTAGCCTTCAAGTCCAATGTAAATAAGTTCTTGTTGAACCGTCCCTTACGATTACAAAACTACCAACTTACACTCATTAACCCTTATCCTTTACTGACCTTTGGGTCTTGATAAGTGGTAAATTCCTTGTAAAAGAAAAAAAGTGTAAAAAGTGGTGCAAGTCCTTTGTGAAAATAGAAAATTTCCGATTTTTTTTTTAAATTTGAACAATAAGTATTAGACATCAATTCATAATTTTCACAAAATTTCACTTTCTTTGGATTATTTTAAAGGTTTCTGTATGGCATAGAATCAAATATTTCAGATTTACATTAGTTTGATCCATAGTCCTTAAGCATCATAGCAGTAAGATTCCTTTAATTTTAATTTCTTCTTAAAATCCTTAAGCGTAGAACTTAAATTTTAGACATTTTCTAGAATCAAAATCACAATGGACTTTTATCTTTAAGAAGAAAGAGTCCCTACTTTTTTCTCTAACTATTTATTCCTAACACTGGGACTAATTGTCACTGGGACCAATTCGACATTTTCCACAAATATTGTGATTATAACCATCATAATTGACACATACACATAACATAATCTTTCCAATTTCCGATTCAGAAATAATAACGGCTCCCTTTCCAAAGTGCGTACATTCTGATAGGCTAAAATTATTTTTTATTTTTCATCAAATAATTTGTAGATGTTAATAATAAAAATGGTTCTTATGCACTTATGTTAACGTGCTATTTTTAAAAATCGTATTTACAAGTTATTACAGCCGTGTTTGTGTGTGCATGTGTGAATATGATACAAATCACTCTAATACTTGTTTTAACCAAACTGAGCCACAGCAACGTGTTGCTGGGTATAGCTCTGGAGAGTTTTCTGACTATATACATATTGCCGAAACTCGCGTATAAGTGCAATTAAAATTTTATAACATATCTAGCTAACCCGTGTCAAGGCATTGCCCAGGAAAGCGGATTAACTAAAAAAATTCCATACTCAACATTAAACAATTTGGTGCAATTTCGTTCATATGACTGTTTGTACATACCAATCTTTTGTAGTAACTTGGACAGAATAAAATTCACTTTACTTTATTGGATATTTTTTCATTTTGTTTGAAATTTGTAACTGTATTCTAAAAAAATGCTGTTTTCATACCTACATTTAAGAAAGACATATTTTCCGTGCAGGCTGCCATTAAACAAGGTGCAAATATAAAGTTTGGCAAAAACAAGTCAAAATTGATATACCCTAATGGAACTATTTGTCATTAAAGAAAAGGCCGACTATATTATTTAAAAAGTATGGTTCTCTCAAAAACTGCCTGTCACGACTTGGAAACCTGGCATAAAATTCTAGGACGCTGCAATACAGCTGATATTAAAAAAATTACCAAATGTAGTCGAAGGCATGAAAATAATACCTTCAGACGATCTCCCAAATTGTGATGTTTATGCACAGGGGAAAATAACAAAATATATAAGCAAAACACCAGGCAAAAAGGCCACGAAAATTCTCTCACTTGTGTACTGTGACTTGGCAGGTCCGATCAGCCCGATGGGGAGAAATAATCTAAGGTACGTTTTGAACTTTATTGATGATTTTTCTGGTTTAATTATAGTTTATTTTCTAAAAAACAAATCCGCACTATCCTCGCCACTAAGAAATATTTAGCTGATATTGCCCCATATGGCTCGGTAAAATGTATTCGTTCAGACAATGGGGCTGAATTTACTAGTAAAGACTTTGAACTTCTATTAATTAACCATCGTATTAAACACGAGAAATCTGCCCATATTCCTTCTTTCAAAATGGCACCGGTGAAAGGGCATGGTGAACCCTTTTTGAGATGGCAAGATGTCTACTTATCGAATCGAAATTAGCACATAGTTTATGGACGTATGCTTTAATGGCAGCAGCATATATCAGAAATAGATCATTCAATAGAAGATTAGGCAAAACACTGTATGAAGCGTTTTGTGGTGTAAAACCCAAAATGAACCGAATGCATATATTTGGTTCAGATTGTTTTGCATTTATAGAAAATACCAGTAAACTAAATATTAAAAGCGAAAAAGGTATTTCCGTAGGTTACGATAAAAACAGTCCAGCATATTTAATCTACTTTCCAGGCCAAAATGCCATAAAAAGGGTTAGATGTGTAAAATTCAATGATGCATTAAATTTAAAAAATGGCGATCCAGTGGATGAAAAACGTGAGGAAATATTACCTAGTATCTTAATCGATCATCTATTAATTTTGTTTCGGTCTCTATATTTTTATTTATATCCATTTCAACGGGAGTTGTACGCGGTTTGCAATCTTGCATTCTGAACTTGAGCAGAATTTTTTCAATGTATCGTGATTGGTTCATTGTTATAGTTTCATTTTCACAGGTCAATTTTATACCAAGGAACCATGACAATTGTCCAAGATCGGCCATTTAAAATTTTTTATTTAATTTATTTTTAGTATCTTTTAAAGTGTTGTGACAATTTGAGGCGAGTAATATATCGTCAACCCAAAAAACATAATTCAACAATTTAATACCTACATTTTTGGTATACATGCATGTGTCTGCAGGACATTGCTTGAATTCTTGTTCTATTAAATAATTATGAAGAAGTTCCAATTGTGAGCACTTTGTTTTAGTCCATATAGCGATTTATTCAGTTTCCACACAAAATTTTTATTTTTCATTTTGAATCCCTCTGGAGGGTAAATATAGATTTCACAGTCAATCGGAGCATTTATATTCAGCTCTGCAAAAAGGCACTCTCTAGGGAGGAAAAAAAATACAACAGTAAAGAAGGACCCTTCTTATCCAGACTGAACAGATACTCCACTCACCGGAAGGAATGCTTTTAAAAATAAATTTTTGTTGGTTTTTCACTCTTAAAAGTTTGAAATAGCATCTTTGTTTGTCTATCAGGCTTTTGGAAATAAAATTTTATCTGGTCTGTCAGGCTTTTGAAAATAAAATTTTAGCTGGTCTCTCAGGCTTTTGAAAATAAAATTTTAGCTGGTCTCTCAGGCTTTTGAAAATAAAATTTTAGCTGGTCTGTCAGGCTTTTGAAAATAAAATTTTAGCTAGTCTGTCAGGCTTTTGAAAATAAAATTTTAGCTGGTCTGTCGGGCTTTTGAAAATAAAATTTTAGCAGGTCTGTCGCGCTTTTGAAATTCAAATTTTCATTGATCTGTCGGGTTTTTGAAATTAAATTTTTCATTGGTCTGTCGGGTTTTCGAAATTAAAATTTTCATTGGTCTGTCGGGTTTTTGAAAATAAAATTTTAGCTGGTCTGTCAGGCTAAAGTTTGAAATATTTTCATCACTAAACGTGTAGATTGAATGGATGTATCATGAAAAGTTTCTCTGTTCTTGTTACAATTACTTATCAAGGGGAGAGCGTGAGATTTCTTTAATTGAAGCTCAGATTTGACATTTCTAAACGTAATGGAATCTTTTATGAAATCTGTGGAACGTAAACAAAAGTAAAATGGCTTTGCACTTTCATAATAAAAACAAAGTTCGAGGCTTTCAGAAATTTCTTTTTATATTTTACTTTTCTAAATGAATTGAAACAAACAGAAAGTTTTTACAACTAATAAATTAAAATATTGTTTGAAAAACCTGGTGTAATTATACATTATGCTCTTGCACTTAAAAGTCTGTTATGCAACAAAAGACATATCAAGAATTATATATATATATATATATATATATATATATATATAAAATGGAAATTTAACTAACTTTCTTGGATTTACATTTTTGGATTTTACCGTCATTGGATACTTTACCTTTCACCAGACTATCCATTCATGTGAAATCACTCTTCACCCTATTCCCTCTGCTTCACTTTTTGTTATCAAGTAAGATCTTTGACTTATTGCAGTTTCATCAGATACTTTTGCAAGCAAAATCCGATCCCGCATTTTACTAATTCCTACCCTCTGATGAGAAGGAAAGTATTTCTTCGAAACTCTGCGGATTAAGGACTATCCACTTATCTAGTGTTTCCTTTTCAAATCAAATATGTTTTTAACTCTTTTTCAAAGTATTTTTTAACAGGTTTTCTTAACTATTTCCTCTTATATATATATATATATATATATATATATATATATATATAGCAAAAATGGTAATTAGTAAAAACCTGAAGAAAGTGCTCAATACTATTGCAGAGCAAATATATATTTAATTACCATTTTATCTGCTTAGTTACACATGTTTCGGTTACCGAATCATATCAACGACCCAGTAACTTCATTAGACTTTACAGAAATAGTTATTATGATTGCAAAAACGATATTAGAAGAAGCCAAAAAAGGGGGGGGGGAGGGAGAAGATTTCAATTCTAATTCGACAACATTTAAGTTTTAAGATTTAATATTGGAAGGTGGTGAGTGGCGAGGTGGAGTTTAAAATATTCAACCAGACACGGATAGGAGTAGAGGGAGGGGGGAGAAGGTGGAAAAGAAGGGAAGGTCATAAGATGCGCAACACTTTGAAGGCGGGGATAGGTGAAAGAAAGAGAGAGATAAGAACTAAAGGGAGAAAGGGAAAGACAAGCAGTCAAGGAGGTGGCACTCACTAACTGTCGTGGTTAGTTGCTGGATACATGTCATATGGAGTTTGACACGTTAAAGATCTATGCGGATTGGGGGGGGGGCGTTGTTCGCAGTAACTAAGATGCATCCTCTCAAAGCAAGCTTAGTTACATCCAACAAGTACATTTACCTATTTAAATGTATTGACTATAAAAGGTTTGTAAGAAATTAACTAAATTAAAAATTGCCAGATTATGGATTGAATAAATATAAAATAATATATATAATATATAAAAACGTTTAAATATGATATTTTATTTTGTGCAGATTCTGTATATATTATTATAGAGTCATGATTTCAAAAGTAAAAAAAAGAAAGTCTCTGGATGCCATCAACTAACATATAACCAAAATCAAAACTGTAGCATTCAAAGCTGGGGATGTACCAACGCATGTGAACTGATTAAAAATTAAAAATAAACTAAGATTAATGTACAATATGTTTAACGACTTTTTTCAATTTTGACCCATTTTTGATCCCTTAAAAACTATTTTAATCAGCTAAAGACCCATAAAGGAACGGTTTGTAAAAAAAAACAATCATTTAAGGCCCCTAGTGTCACTCGGCTACTTTCAGTTTCGGGGGAGATAGTGTTTGAAAATAGGGAGACGGACAGACAGATATATAGTCTTTTATATATTAAGTGCAGTAAGAATACAGATTGTATAATACTGTAAACAAAGTCCAAATAAATATTAGAATCAATATTTATAAGACGATCCCAGACAGATAAAGAAAGCTCAATATGTGAGATAGAGCAATAATATAAATGGAAATTCTGAGTGAAATTATGTAGAATTACAACAAAATTTATTGTTTGACAAAGAGGTACAATAGTTTTTAAAGTTTTCTTCCTTAATCCATGGATCATCAATAAATAGTTCATCTCATCAGAGGAAATGTTGTTAGCAAAATAGATATGGGTAATTATGAATTTCGCTACAAATTGGCTACAAGTTCACAAAATATTGCTTTTCAGTTAATTCACTCCAGCATTTTGCCAGCACGGATATCGAATTATTAGAAAGATCTTTCAAAAGATTCTACCACTTTGAAAACGATGGATTACCTCCCAGCCTGAAATATGCTATTAGAAAAATCTGCAATTCATTCTGGAATATACCAGTATTCATTGGATTTTATAATGGTTCCGATATATTCAGTATTTCAACTATGGGTACCTTTCTCACCCTATCACCTCAATTTTAATTTTCAATCTATGTACTAATAAGCAAAATTCGTAATTACTCATATCTATTTTGCCAACAACATTTTCTATGATGAGATGAGCAATATTTTGAAAATCCATGGGTTAAGGAGAAGACTTTAATAACTATCTGTACTCCTTTGTCATATAATAAATTTTGTTGTAATTATATATGATTTAACTAAAAATTTCTATTTATATATATATATATATATATATATATATATATATATATATATATATATATAAAATAAAATAAAATAAAAATTACAATTAAATTTACCGAAATGATCCAAGATGGTAAAACTAAAGTATATTATAAATATTAAAGAATTAATATTTATAAAGTAATCTCAACCAGATGTAAAAGCTCGATAAAACCAAATAGGAAATAGAGCTTATAATAAGAGCAAATAGTTAATAAAACATGTTAAAAAACACTTTGAAAAAGAGTTAAAAACATATTTAATTTGAAAAGGAAACACTTAAGAGGATAGTCCTTAATTCATGGAGTTTCAAAGAAATACTTTCCTTCTCACCAGAGGATAGGAATTAGCAAAATGCAGGATCGGATTTTGCATACAAAAGTATTTGATGAAACTGCAAGTAAGTCAAAGATCTTACTTGATAACAAAAAGTGAAGCAAAGGGAATATGGCGAAGAAAAAGAATACCAGCAGTTCAGCCCGGCTTTGCTCGGGCCCTATGTACTACTTTGTTCATTCTTTTTAACTAAAAAAAATGAAGTGTTCCTCTAATAGATCTGTTTTGAAAATATGTTATTGTTGTTGATTTTGTTTTTTTGTTTGTTTAGTTACCTGCAGCATTTTATTTAGATAAAGATTAAAAAAAAAAAAAAACTGTTCACTGTAAAAATTGAACTTTTGTTTTTCTGACAGTATACAAAGGAGATAACTAAGCGCCTGTTGGATGCTTATGCAATTAGTCTAATTGTTTTGTCTTTTTTTTTTCTTTTTAAACATGATCACAACATTCTCTCTCGCCTATTTAAAATTATAAAGAAATATTCAAAACATTTTTAGTGCTAATGATAACTAAAATTGGACAAGTTTTGTTCTTACCTCAGTTTCAGCAAATATTTTAATGAGTAATTTTCAATTCCTATCATTTGTTTGTATTCTCATGTCTTAGATTCTTTAACACCAAAAATTGAGCAAGAATAGTTTAAAAAAATATTTTCTTTCTCTCTAAAACTTAAAACTTATTTGTAAGGGGAGATAATTACAGACATCATTTTGACGGAATTATTCCCCTTGGCTGGTGAACAAAAACTATTTCCGAAAGAAAATAATTTTATAAAAAATGTGACGTGGCATTTCCAAATATGGCAAACGAGGAAAAAGCTTTTTAATTTAATTTTATTTAATTATTTTTTTTCAGAAATTATGAAACGGTCTGTTGTCCATATATTTGGATTGTTCTCGTTTTTTCTAAAAGCTATAGTTACCCATGGTTTTAAGCTATTAAAAAACAGGCAGAATCTTCTGGATTTTTTTTTTTTTTAGATAAGGATTGTTTGAACTATTGTTTTTATCTTGAATATTATTTACACAGCGTTTAAGTCTTTGTAACCACTGACAAGCTTTCAGTGTATCTTGTCGATAACACAAGGAATTATGGCGTAATGGATATACGTGCCATGCATAGTCAGTTCTAAATGATAGGTTTCTGGAAGTTGAAGGTTCAATCTTCGATGCTAGTGATACTAAAAATACAATTATAGATTAATCAAGACTTCTATCCGGTCATGGCTGACAAAATGAGAGCAAGCTACTCCTGTGGGTTAAATAACAGGTTCCATTCAAAATTTCGAACAGGTCCCCGGAGTTTGAAGAAGGTTGGAGTTTTGTTGATAAAAAAAAAAAAAAATAATCAGAAGACACTTTATTAAGGCATCAGTTTTTTACACTGTACAAGCCTTTTTCAAGTCTCATACAAAAACACACATTCAAATTTCAAGCTATGTCATATGCATACACGCACACAAACATACGCGCCCATGTCACACATGTACACATATTCACGTTCGCATACATACACTCACATTCACGTGTATAGACACACACGCTAACGCACACATATGTACTCACACACGCGCACACGAACGCACACATGGACGGCGTCACTTCCGCTTTCTAAGGAAATATACACATGCGCAAATGACCACCGGAAACGAGTATAAAACTGAGAACACCTTCGTGTAGCTGACTACTGACTGATGTCAACTCTCATATCCTCTTCTTTGTCTACACGCTGGACTATCATTCTCATTTTCACTACAACAGTCATTTCTCTTCCCACGCGTGAACAAATGATAGTGACCCGAACTTGAGATGAAAACACATTTCCTATTCTTGATACAACACCAGTCCCGCAACGAACATTGGTTACACACGCGCGGACATGAACACATGTTATAACTAAAACGTTCATTCTTTCAACAGCAAATAAACAACGTTTATCTTATCCATCAATTGAGTCTTTGTTTCCTTCAATTCCATTCGTTTCATTATTTTCTTGTGGCGAGCTAGGGTATTATACCCTGGTCCGCTACAACAATTTCAAATTCCACGGAAGTTGAAAGGACTTCTTTTTAACTTCTTTTAAACTTCTTTTTAGCTGGATACACATTTCATAAATGAACATAACATAAAATACTTTGCAAATACTTGTTTTTAAACAAGTGATATCTTCAAACCAAATTATTTTTATGTATTATCTTTTTTATTGGAATCCTTTGAGAGGAGTAATTTGTGTACTTATTTATCTGCGGACTGTTATCCTCATCTGCATAATAGTTTTTGTTTCACCACGATTTGGCCAACACATCTTCTGGCCTCCTTCAGGTGATTAAACGTGACGGATAGGAATGCTGAGTTTCATAACTGCATTCCCAGTAGTTACTGCCTTCCATAGTTGTTGTTTTCTCACCACGTTTTGGCCAACTAAATCTCTAGCCTGCTTTTAGTAGGATTGAAACGAAACCGCTATCTTCACACAATGCTCACCTGTATAACCTTTATTTACTGCACCACATACCTCGTGGTACAGTGGATAGAGGTGTTGAATCTCTACGGTTTCAGGTGAACTGTCTGAAGATAGTGTTTTCAATCCTACCCAAAGCAGGTTTAATTGGCTAGAACGTGGGGAGACAATAAAAACTATGGAAGGCAGTAATTACTGGGAATACAGTTATGAGACTTAGCATTCTTATCTCGTCAGGGTTAATCACCTGAAAAAGGCTAGAAGATGAGTTGGTTGAAATATGATGAAACAACAATAACTATGAAGATGAGGATAACAGTCCACAAATAAATACATAAATTATTTTTCTTGCCAATAAAAATATGTAAATGCATTCATTGTAGTTACTTGCTCTTTCAGAAGTGGCATATGTTTTGTTTTTTCACGAAATTTCACAAATATTTTTTTTGTACTAGCTATAAGGCACTAGAAGTTAGGTAAAGATGGAAATTACATAATCAGGTGTTGAACGTTTATATATTAGTGTTAACAATTAGATAGTTATTTTATCACTGATCTTATTTTTATATAACACCCGGACAACACAGGATAATCTTGCTAATGAACAATAGAAGTAGTACCAGTTACCTGTACAATGTAGATGGTGATCTGGGCAATGTGAGTACAGCTTCTAGAGATCCATTTCTATCGTACAACTTCATGGAACCATCCTTCTCAATTGGTGGACTGAAATTGGAAGCAAACAAAAGAAATTTAGACATGGAAGAAAACAAAGCAAAATATTATTATGTTAAATCAGAGTTAATCAAAGTTTGTAGAAAACTGCTCCATTAAGGGTGAAGGAATTCATGTTTTTGGCCAATTTTTCGATTGTCATCTGAAAGTTTGAGGTTTAAAACGATACCGGTTTTGTCACGTTCCGACACGTCTGTCAGAAGTTTTAGGCATACATACATACATGTAAACAGACAGGTGAGATTTATTATAGACTAGCGAGGGGTACCCGGCGTTGCCCGGGTGTTTTTCGGGGTATGTGAAAAAAACCCGAAAATGTGAAAAAAAAAAGAAGCCTTCACGACGCGCAGTTGGAAAATAGTAAAGTGTTTAAAAAAAACCAGGTGCGCGTTTTTGATTGACGTGACAGCGATAGGTATTCAGCAGTTACGCTTTTGTGTGGGACAGTTTTGAATGAGGTGAATAAATCGGTTTATTTGCTTTTAAAAACCCGCTCCCTGTTTATTAGGAGGAGCGAAATGAAAGCTACAGTCTGATATGACGAAGTCGACATTGAACAAACGTTACTTAGCTCTCTTAAGACAACTGGCTTCCGGCCTGTGATTAGAGTCGAGTTTCGCTTTTTTTTTATACCGAAAACCGAATGTAACGCGTGCCGATGCGGGAAATATGGAATAATTAACGTTTGAAAGTTAATAAAATTAAATAGACAGGCGAGCTCCGTGGATAACTCTGAGATATTACAATTTATAGATGATATAAAAAGTTTTAAAAAGTTGTGAACCGAGCAAGCGCTTCTCTGAAAGAAGCCTTTTGTGGACATCGAGGAAAAGCGTACATACATACACACATATATTTTCGGTTTTATATATATAGACTAGCCTGGTAACCCAGCGTTGGCCAGGTGTTTGGAGGTTTGAGAAAAAAAAAAAGTTGTAGGAGGGCAGGCTCGAACCCGTACTGCGAAGGAGGAAAAAAAAACGTGAAAAAATTAAAAAAAAAAAATGATGTCTTTGCTGCTGTGCCCATCGCCAAACTGGAAGTGGCAAATGTTTAAATTAAGGCTAGTCAATCGAAAAGAGAGGATGCCTTTTGAAAATATCAAACCCTCCCTGTATAAAAAGTGCCCAGTTGAGGGTGTAGGAATTAATGTATTTTGCCAAATTTTTCGACATTTGTTCTCTGAAGGGTCGAGCTTCAAAATGATGCCAATCTCATGAAAATCCATTGCTTCTGTCGAAAGCTTTAGGCAGATATACAAACATACATACATTTAAACAGACAGGTGAGATTTATATTATAGATAACACAAAATACATGCTAAAATATTCATTAATTCTGAGACAGTGTTGTGTTTAAAAAAAATCGATTTGAATTGTTCTAATTAATTGTAATTTATAATTAACTGAACAAGTTGCCCGTTTCTCACTTAGCTATCTATTTCTCTTGCCCTTTATCATTCTATGGTCATTCAATCACTCCTTAATATTTTTGTGAGTATTTAGAGAAAGCCTGACTCTTTTTCAGCATTCTCAATTAATTTACTTTTTCTCTTTTATACATACACACAATGCCTACAAGACAATGCCTTCTCGAATGTCTAACGTCTCTCTATACAGGAGGTTTGTCAGGGCAACCTGGCATGAGAATACTTTTCACTACAAGTAAACTCTGACTAAATATTCAAAATAACAGTATTCGCAGCCCAAATAAGATCTATCCGCTATGGCTAACCCACACTGGCGTTTACAAGGAATCGTGCATTTTCGTCAAGTGATGTTACATAAAGTAACAACACAAAGCTGGATACTCCACCAGACAAGATGAATGTTTGTCCTTCAATCTGGTAAGATCAAGAGACCACAAGAAAGGTATACTATAAGACTTAAACGGTTAATTGGAGAGAGGAAAATTATGCTCTCAACTTTTTTACTAACTTTGAGAGGTAAAGAACATTCGAATAGCTATGTATCTCATATAGAATTCAAGTGTTAGCTCCTAAAAAGCGTCCTCTTGATTTCTGAGAATGTCAACTCAAGTAAAATGAAACAAAGAGATAAACATACATATGCAAGCTGACTTTTAAAGAAAGTTCATCTGGCTTTTGAAGATCTTGTCTTGGCATCCCCCTCCCAGTCAAGACTAAGATATGCCTAGGACATGCCCAGTGGGAAAACTAATTAAGTCATTGATGAATTGACGATATATATATTATTTTTTTACTATAATAATTAAATACCTACAGACACTAGTGTTTCATCCTTTCGGGAATCTTCAGTGCAGGGTGTCACGATTAATACCAGTCGAACGATTTGAACTCCGCAACATGGGATATCTCTGGCTCGATTAGCGAAGACCTAATCCATTCAGCTACCATTAACTGCGTGAAATAACGTTGAATTTAAACATTTTAATTTCAAATGTTCATTTACGTCAGCCAGACAGTGATCTAATCGTTATACGATGATCTATGCATAAGAGCTAAATTGACCGACTTTAATTCAACTGAAAGTGTTCAACAATAAGAAACGAATTTCTTAAAAGGGGCTGTCATAATTATTTTTTTACTATAATAATTAAATACCTACCGACACTAGTGTGTGTGTGTATATATATATATATATATATATATATATATATATATATATATATATACACACACACAAGTCGATTTTTTTTCTCCTATTAGATATTGGATCAGGTAAGGAGAACTTTAGGAGCATTGTTTAAATTTAAATATATATGTAACTTTAGAAAACCAGTACTGTGATACTATCAATGTTGCCCTCTCCCTCACCAGTGTTAGGAAGTAAAATGAGAGGGAAAGAGTATAACAAAAGACAATATGAAATAAGTTCATTGGAAAACAAAGGTAATAGGTTTATCAGGAGAATAATTTATGTCATAGTTGTTCAGTGAGATAGACAAAGGAGAGCTGAGGTGAGGTTGTAACCAAGGTGTAGCGGTGTAGCAGTGAATGAGAACACAAGAACCCGAGATGTATTTAGAATTAGTTTATGAGTTTTACAGCAGTAGGAATGGTTTATGGACAGCCTTGGGTCAGTGAGAGTGGAAGAGACTTATAAGTTTGGCACAGTTGAAGGCAAATTGTGGCTTGGACCAGGTCAGGAGAACTTTAGGAGATCAAGATGAGCTGATGCCAACTGATGAACATAGCCTTGACAAAAAAACTAAGATATAGGCATTAACGCTTAGAGGGTAGTTTCCCAAATGATGTCACATATATATCCAGAATGCAATGAATATTCACAGAAAGTGTTGGAGTCTGTGTTTTCCTTTTGAGTTGTTTTTGTTTTTAATATACAATTGTGAACTCTTATGCCGCCAATGTGAGACAACAACATGACCAGGAGAGAGGATAAAGGAGAAAAAGACATTGCATACAGCGTTGGGGTTGGCGATTGCTGTTGAATAGAGACCATGTGGTCTTACAGTACAACATAGAAGTATTTTTTTTAAAATAAACATTTATTTCTTTATAATCGAATTTTCAATAATATAATACCTTCAGGAGTAGAATCAGATTCTGTTTTTTTTTCTTCATCTTTCTTTCCGGTATGTTGTCAATAGAAAATTAAAGTCTGTTTGTTATTTTAAAATAGGATATATATAAAAGTGTCCTTGTCTGTCTGTGTGCAAAACCAAACTACTGTCAATTTTTGTTTTTTTGAAACTTGATTTATAGTTTTGAAACCTGATTTATAGTGGATTCAGACTTGTGGAACAAATTCATTTTCGTTTTTAACTGGAAAACTAGCTACTAAGGAGTCAAAATGAAAAAAATTAGAACTTGGCATATGGAACATTCCATGCCAAATAATTCAGTAAAAGATCGAAATTTCACCACCCTCCTAAGAATTTTTTTATCCTTTTGATCCCTGACGCGATGCGTCGTGACGGGATTACCCATTGTTACAAAATTGTACAATTTTTTTAAAAGTATTTAGTTTTTGGCCTAGAAAAGTGCACCTATGAGGGTTTTCTGACCGGGGAATTCGAAAATCAACCTTAGAAAAACAGGAGAGTTCATCTTGTGGGATTTTTTCCCCATTTATATGCCGAGACAGCTTCCACAGGAACTCCCAAAAAGGGCATAACTTTGGGGGTCAAGAAAAGACAACTCTAGGGGTCAGAGGTGATATCTGTTTAAATATTTAGAAAACCAAAAGATAGAACTTTCAGATTATATATTAACATTACGTTCATGCTCGATATTTTATTCCTTCACATTGAAATTTAATGCTGAAAGTTGACAATTTAAAAAAAATTTGTAGTTTAAAACACTCAATTTTTGTCTAATGTTGATAAATATAAGAACGTTTTATGGCTGTCTGGGTGTAATTTAGAGTTATATATGTGTTTATCTTATGATTTTATATTTTATCTGCTAAATTCTCTAACGAAATTTTAATGTTTTTTCTTTATTTTTATGACTGAATTTGAATGCTCGATTAAAGCTGAATGAGCAATTTATGCGAAACCTTGTCCAAAAGATACCAAACAAGTCTACATTATATCTGAAAAATGTTGTCTTTATTTATTGTTCTTTAGCATTTAATTGGAATATAGAATACATTTCAGGGGGGGGGGTCATTTCAATAATTTTTTTAAATTTTACAATACTTTGAAGTCACAAAAATCAGTGGAAATTCATTAATTTTTCCTGGACATCGTATTACATAAGCAAAAGTGTACCTTCCTCATAAAAACTGAAAAAGTGTCAAAAAATCAGTTTGTTCTGGCAAATTTGGTCAAATTTTCAACAATTCTGTTCAAAACCAGGCAATAATCACAGATTGTTTTACCAAAATTACATGGATTTTTTTTTTTTTTTTTTTGCACAATTCATAAAATATCTAGAGTTTCATTATGTACCATTAATAAATGTGCCCGTACGAAAAAAGTCTGAAAACTTATTGAAGGCACCTATATATATATATATATATATATATATATACATATATATATATATATTATATATATATATATATACACACACACACACACACACACACGTGAAAAATGAAAAACCAAAAAGTGTTTAAATATTCATCAATATTTCATTTTGATTTCAAGACTTTCTCAAGATGATTGGTTTGAAGAAAAGCATAGAATGCATGATGCGAAAATATGTGATGTGTCTATGACATAAAACTATTTTTGGTTCATTTTCGAACAATATATATTTGTTTTTATAAGTCATTTTACCATAACATAAATATTTGTTTCAATTTTAGCTGCATATGAAAATGGATGAAATTGCCAAAGTGGCGGTTTCACAAAAGCAAATCTTTGCAGCTATCTTCGGATATAGCTCGCAGTTTCCATTAACTAAATTCCCAGATTATGATTCATGTATAAAGAAATACACAAAATAATTCAATGGGGCCCAGTCAAGGGCTATGGAGCCTAAAACACTAGAAAAGAGATATTTTCTTAATCTTGATATTTTTGTGTAGTAGACTTCTCATTATTCTTCCAAAACATTCAAATTGCGAGCACAAACACTAATCCTACTTTCTATTTCCACAAATCAGTGATCTGGACCCACTTTGTGGTGGATTGAGGGTTCCTGGGTTAACGAGTATAGGTTGAGTTTGATGAAAATGCATGGTACAGAAAAGAAAAAAAAAAACGGTTTTGCCCATGTCTTTAAAGTTAATGGATGAACATACTTTTGACTTGGCATCTCTGCTTTAATAGATTAAGTGTCATTACTTTTGTTAAGTGTCTTATAATAAATATCACTAATCCTAATAATTTTTGGTCTCTTTAGATTATGATTTAAGATGGCAAGTTCACCAAAAAAGGTTAGAAGCGATGTTGACACATGTTTGGGAAAAAGTCTGAAAGATGAATGTCACCAGAAATCTGCTGTAGAACTGAAATCATTCGCAGAACTGTCTGGAGAGGAACAAACTGTCATTGATGGTTTGGAACTGTGATCAGGGTAGTATATGCAAGTAGCACAAGAGAAAATATAGCTATGGTTTGTTCAAGAAAAGAGTGCATCGACCCGTTCAAACTCCATACTAAGAAGAAGAAGCCTGATGGGACACACAACATATCACTTACTATGGCTGCAGGGCTAAGGTCCCTGGAATTCAGAATCAATGACGAAGCTGTTGTTCCCGGATGGAAGATCTGTAAGAACTGTCATGAACGAGAAAGGAGCATCTGGCTGGAGACAAAGATTCAACAGATGATGATGAATCCTTGGAAGATGAGAGTGCAGAGTTAACCTAACGTTCTTGAATTGGCATTACATCAGCCGGAGTGATATTTTAGACATCACTGGTGATTCATTCTACTTTGTTCTCTTCTCTACCTATCCTACCCCTTCATAATTATCACTTCTCTCTTTCTCCTTACATCCATCTCTCTACTAAAAAAAATATATATATACAAGTGTGTGTGTGTGTGTGTGTGTGTGTGTGTGTGTGTGAATATTACTGTACTCGTAGCCAAATTGAATACTGAAATGCTAATATCTTTTAGTTCTATGGGACGAAACTACATGAAAATGTTCAGGCTTTTTGAAGAGTATAATACTATTCTATAGTTAAAATTTTATGACAATTAGTAAAAAAAAAAAAAACTATATTGTTAAATCAATAAACTATGCCTAATTTTGCCTACATTTGTATATATAGTGTCCTGGAAGCCCAGCTTTAGTTTTGTTGCTTTGAGATAGCTCTTGGTTTGGGTTGTTTTTCTTGATTGTCTCCACTGTGGTCTTGCCAAGCCTCTAATATATATATATATATATATATTTAGCAATTTAATTTTCATTAGAAGCCATTTGTGCCAGACTTTGTCAAAGGCCTTGAATATATCAGAGGTTGCAGCCCTGGCATTGCCTGCCTTACCCAGTGTATGGTATATGCGTTCAGAGATGACTTAAAATATCTGCAGTAGAACGACATTGCCTAAATCCATATTGTTTGTCAGAAAGAAGATTAGTTTATAGCAAAGAGATCTCCCTGTGAGATCGAGCGAGAGTTAAGCTAAAATTTACATATAAATCGACTCACGCAAAGAGCATAAAACCAGTTGACATCTAGAAGGCAAACGACACATGCTATCTGAGTATCCACTGCGACAAAGTGACCTTGCTAAAGTGGTGACCCCTTCTTCGATGAACACATTATCCGTGTACAAAAAAAAAACAAAAAAAAACACAATTCGGCCTAACATCGGTTTAAACATCCTACTAGAATTACAAAAGAGCAACTGGCTCAAACAAAAAAAAATTTTTTTTGCTTCAGACGAACAGATTAAACTACAGTGAATATTTTGCTTTAGTTTTGATAACATTTTTTTTTCAATTAAAAAATTACTACAAAGTAGTACTATAGACGAACAAAAGAATTTTTGTCCTCTTGTGCTAGGCTGTTGAAACTTTATTACTTTATTAAAAGAAAGTTTGGAAGAACGTCTGAAAATTTCCTTTTATTTTTATACACTCACACACACACTAAAAAAGACAATTTTTCATTTTAGTATTATTTAATTGTGACATTTTATATTTTGAGAAAAAACAAACAAAAAAAAAAAAACGTTTGTTTTTGTGTGCAAATTTCTCTTGGACAGCTAGTCCATAAAATTTTCTTTTGTTCATTTGGTCAGTTCGTTGGGTTTTTTTTTTCTCACTGCAAAAAAAAAAAAGAATTTATATCTCTACAGCCATTTGCAGAAGATGCAAAATTATGATTTGCACAAGTGGACTTTTTTTTTTTAATTCACGATGTCCCCCCCACAAAATCAGCTACGCATTTTGTGTTGTGGCATACCGGCACCATTAGCTAAAACAGCTCAGGATATAATAATAACCATGATGGAAGAAAGTCACACCAACGAGTTAAACTACAACACGCACATCAAAAAAACTCGACAACTGGACATTATGGAAGAAGTCACCAGTTTAAAACAGTTTAGCTGCGACATGCATATTGAAAACTAGACGACTGTACGTTTATTGATTCAACCAATGCATAGGGAACCCAATCAATACGAACAACGCACATCGACATCAGTACAGACTCACTTGTTGTTGGCACTACAGACTCGCTTGCAAGCTTTTGTATAATTGACTTCAACCACAGCATATTGTCAATCTTGACAAATATCTCCACAACACAAACGATACAATCAACAAGTGCAGACTCACTCACACTTATCATTCGATGATTCTTGCAACTACATTTGAAAAACGTTTGCAGAACTGCTGTACGGCACTAACCTGGCTTTACCTGAGACAATGTTCACACCTGAAAATTCATCAAACACAGACATCTCGTCATACGTCTCACGGCTTTGGACATATTTTTTTAAACTAGCTCCCCTGTGTCCTCGTCCACAAATGATTTCAGCACATTTCCCAAGAGATATGGATAAATGGACTCACGTATTCATTTGAAATGATGCGGTCCGTGGATATTTTTTTTTCCTTGCCAAAACTTTGAATGGCCCTAGATAGGGATATCTAGGGCCATTCAAAGTTTTGGCAAGGAAAAAAAAATATTTCAAGCTGAATATAAATGGTCGCACCGAGACGGTATCTGTGGATAGATTAAAGAAAGCCCATATTGCGTGCGAAACCATTGTGTTGGATGCACCTGACACAGACATTTTCAAGCCTTTACAGTCACCGATAAAAACAACTGAACAAGCAACTCAACCATACAAAACAAGAGCAGAGAGGACAGTTCACTGCCCAAGAAACTCACAAGAGATTACTGTACCTAAATTCTATGATCACCTTCTGCTATACATCAGTGTCGAACGGTGGTGATATTCTCACAACCGTTCTTGGTGAGGAGCCCTGTAGCAGAGAAGAGATCTCTCTGCGAGATCGAGCGAGAGTTAAGCTAAAATTTACCTAAAAATCAACTCACACAAAGAACAAAGTGCATAAAACCGGTTGACATCTAAAAGGCAAATGACACATGCTAGCTGAGTATCCACCGCGATGAACGAACCTTGCTAAAAGTTTTTGCAAGGTGGTGGACTAGTGCTTAATTAATTAAGGTCTCAAAGATTTTAGCGAAGAGGGGGAGGAGACTAATATGACAACAATTGAGAGGGTCAGTTGTTTCATCAGAATTCTTGTACACTGGTACCACAGAGGCCATCTTCCAGCTATTAGGGAAGCACGATTCAGCAAGGCATTTATTGTAGAGCTTGGAAAGTATGGTGGCTAGCTCAGCTGAACTTTTCTTAATTAGTATAGCAGGGTTGAGATCAGGCCCACACACCTTGGCGGTATCTAAGTTTTTTTTTTTATTATATCGCAGACATGAGAAGAGCTTTCTGTAGTGAAGATTTGGTAGTTACCTGTTAATTATGACATTGATACAAAAATTTTTAATTTTGTAAAATTCTACATCAGGTTCTCTTGAACATCATTAAGATGTTCTATTCTAAACCAATTGATTTATGCAAGATGAGGGATTTACCATAAACAACTAATCAATCAGGTTGAAAATTCTTCTTTGATTCTTCTGACTCATTCCTTCGAACCATCACTGTCTTCTACAACTTGATTGATATACATGTGATGAGGTCTCCTAAATGATATAAATAATCTAACATTGAAAATGATTGCAAATCATTTAATCTTTAAAACTAAAACCTCACAGGTGCCTCATTCTTCAGATCTTACTTTTTTGGAATTTTTCCTGTGAGGATATGCTAAGAACAATGTGTTTAATATGCTAAGAACAATGTGTTTAATATGCTAAGAACAATGTGTTTAATATGCTAAGAACAATGTGTTTAATATGCTAAGAACAATGTGTTTAATGTGTTAAGAACAATGTGTTTAATATGCTAAGAACAATATGTTTAATGTTCAAGAAACAGTTACTGTTTTTCTAATGCTCAAAGACATGTGTGAGCTGATATGAGAGAATTTTGCCATTAAAGTAAACGTCTGTACATCAAAATTAATGGGAATTAAAATCCACCTTTCAAGAAGTTTTTCATCCCAAACCCAAGTTGTGATCTCTGTGATCATTTGCAGAACTTATATCATTGTCATTTTTGTCTCAACAGAAGAAAGAGTACTCTATGTTCAAACAGCTGTTCACAGTAGGTTGTAATCATGTCTGCTATATCCAGGTTCAAAGTGACGTTGGATAAACATTCTGACTACAATATAGATGTAAATATCTTCTCTCTTTGTTTACATAGTGTAGAGAGCCACAGCAATAAGTGCTCATGGATGACATGTGATGTCATGTAGAGAAGTCCTGGCTCTCAAACCTAGAACACGTCCAGTACAAAAAATAGTATGAAAATAAGATAAATGCAAATTTACACGCTATCAGGGTTCCACATGGCAGTATAAAAGACGTTTTGTGTTCTGTAGTAGTGACATTATCTCGTTCACATGAGGCTGCTGTCATTGGGTAGAGGATGAAAAGAAAAAATACACCGGCTGCTTAGGGTAGAAGCAAGCGAGTTGTGGAAAAGGAAAAGCCTCTTAAGTACAATGCCGAGAGTTAAGAAGAGTTCCAACTTTTTTTCTTTTCTTCTTTCTCTGTTTTGAGAGTAAGCCACTGTTTCGTTGTGGGTGAAATATGAACAGTACTTTGATGTTGAAAGAATTTATGTGATTAAAATAGAAATTAATTCCTGGAAAACGTATCGCTCGGTCACAAAAAAAGTTTAAAGTTATAGAAAATCTTTCACATGGCTTCTTGCACTTTTTTATTTGTTTTGCCAATAAATTTGTGTTCATATCATAACAGCTTTTAGAGACTTTATACAAAAATAACTGCTTTATATATATATATATATATATATATATATATATATATATATATATATATATACTAGCCTAAGTGCCCGGCGTTCCCCGGGTGTTTGAAAGTGTGTGCAAAAAAAAAAAAAAAAAGTGGTAGTAGGCAGGCAGGCTTAAACCCGTACCACCAATGAGGCAAAGAACGTGAAGAAAAAAACAAAAAAAAACTGACGTCTTTTGTTGCGCCCATCGCTATATCGGAAGTGACATAGGTTTAAATTAAGACTAGACAACCGATTAAAAAATATCGGCAAAAAAAGCGACTTAGTTGAGGATGAAGGAATTAATATTTTTGGCCAATTTTTCGCTATTTGTCATCCGAAAGGTCGAGCTTCAAAATGACACTGATCTCGTGAAAATTCGTTGCTTCTGTCGAAAGTTTTAGGCAGACATACATACATACATTTAAACAGACAGGTGAGATTTATATTATAGACTAGCGGGGGTACCTGGCGTTGCCTGGGTGTTTGTAGGTGTGTGTATGGGGGGGGGAAGTAATAACCCTGCTTAAATATTATAAAAAAGACGATGTTAAAAAATCGAAAAAACCAAAACCAAAACGGGGGGGAAAAAAATGGCATAAATAAACCTGTCGGATCGAACCTGCAATCTTAAGATAACAACGCTGTGTGTATGGTGGAGGGGGGGACTAAAGAATAAGCGAAGTAATAAAAAAACGTTGCCCGGGTGTTTAAAGGTGTAAAAGAAAAAAAAATATAGTTTTGGTCGGGAGGCGAGATTGAACCCGGAAGCCTTGATGCGGAGGTGGAAACAAAAGCCAACCACTTAACCGTCTCGACCACGAGTGAGAGTAATTGATTAGCATGTTAAGTTAAGGCTTATAAAGCGAGTGAAAGAGGTTTGATTGACAGGAAATCGCTAAATGAGGTCATCGCGGGATCGTTACGATGACATGGCAGTATTTTTAGTTTTTGCTTCCCTCAAATGATGGTTGGGGGGGGGGAGCAGCTCCCCATTTAAAGGGGATTGTCCAAATCGAATAGCACAAAAGCTGATTGCTTTTTGGACGTTTCGGCATGAAAGCCGAGAACACAAACGGTTTGAATTTAGTTTCACTGTATTTATTACTAAAAAGCAGGACAATCAGGGGACAGAGCGAAATAGCGCAAATCTTATAAAAGTTGATGTAAATAAATCTAGATGCACGTTCACAAATCTTCGATATTATTATCTAGGGGATATATAAACACTTCTAAACGATAGTAACCCCCCCCCCCGAGAATGGCGGTGAAAAAAGTCTTTGAGACATACAAAAATGCGCGCGCCACATTTGCCTTTTATATATATATAGACTAGTGGGAGGTACCCGGCGTTGCCCGGGTGTTTAGAGGTGTGTGTGCTCGAGTGGGGGGGGGGTAAATCAAAACAAAAGAATAAGCTAAGTAATCACCCTGTTTAAATATTATAAAAAAATGTTAAAACTTTAAAAAAATCGGAAAAAAAAACAAAAAAAAAAAAACTAACGCAAGGCAAATGAACGATGTTAAAATCTCTTAAAATAGGAAAAAGGAAAAAAAGAAAATGCGAATGTAATGGAAAAAAAACAAAAACACAAAGGTTAAAACTTCTTTAGAAAATATGAAAAATAAAAACAAAAAAAAAAACATAGAACGTGAAAAATAGCTTGAATAACCCTGTTTCAATATTAAACATTTAAAAATCGAAAAAAAAAAAAGAAGACATCTCACACCAAGATTCGAACTCACAACCTTTAGATAAAGTGTGCAAAAAATCTGACACGTTACCCGCTCAGCCAGCAATACAGAGTAGGTGAAACACGTTTGAATTTATTTAAAAGTATTAAAAACAGAATTAACACGTGCCCGCAATAAAAGTTAACTCTGCTACTTCTATTTGACCTCAGTAATGAGGTCAAATAGAAGTAGCGGAGTTAACTTTTGCTGCGGGACAGCTTTTGGGTTTGTTTACCCAACTTTGGCTGGTTGTTTCCCCATGTTGAGGAGGGGGAAACCAGCTCCCTATTGTCCAGATTGAATAGCAATTGTCTGATATAAGGAGTTTGGCCCCACATTGATCAAAGCTGATTGCTTCTGGACGTTCCCCAGTGCGATTGCCGGGAATGGCCTTAGCTTTGAATTAGTTTCGGTTTTATACAAAAAGCTGAATGAACACAAGACCGGCTGAAATAGCAATAATTTTGTAAAAATCGACGTAAATAAATCTAGACGCAACGCGCATTCGCAAATCGTACATATTACATATTATGATGTAGGGTCTATATAAACAGTTGTAAGTGATAGTAACCCCCCCCCGGGACCGTCAGCAAAAAAAGCCTTTTCGAGACATATAAAAAATGAACCATACAGCCCATATTAATTTTATAATTAAAATTTCTATCTGTATTTATTTAGACTAGAAATAGGTTACCTTGGAAGTCAATTTTCTCTAAGCTGCCCAACACGTAACATCATGTTAAATCAATGTTGATGATTTATCTATTTACTAGCGGGGGGGGGAATACCCGGCACTGCCTGGGTGTTTGGAGGTGTGTGTGGTTTTGGGTAAATCAAAACTCCGGGGGAGGGGGGGAGGTAAAATAAAAAAAAATGTTTTGGTAGGTAAGTATGAGGATCGAACCAAAACCCTTGAGGCGAAGTTGGAAATTAAAGTGTGAAAAAAAAAAAAAAAAAAAACGCGCGACGTTAACAATTGGGCCACCGCGAAATACTAACAGAAACACGTTTGAATTTATTTAACTATTTACAATTAGCAGGTGCACGTTTTAATGACTTAATGAGGTCAATTTTGACTGCGGGGTAATATTTCATTTACTGCGGGAACACTATTTTTATTTTCCCAAGATGTTGGGGGGGGGGGGAACAGCTCCCCATAAAAAGGGGATTGTCCAAATTGAATAGCAATTGTCTGATATAAGGAAAATATTTCCACATTGATCAAATCTAATTGTTTTCAGACATTTCCGGCCGGAAAAATACTGCCAGAATTAGTGTCGCTTTTATTATATGAAAAAGCCTAATCCACATGTGGCGAGTGAAAAATATATTTTTTTTTTTTTTTTTACACAGTGATCACCACTTATCAAGGCCCGGAAGCCACTCAGGGATAAGGGTTATTGCAAGTACATTACGTTAGTGAGGAGATTTTATGAAGTGTTTAATTAGGGGGGGGGGCGGTTCATTAGGAATTTGTTAACATTAGACTTGAAGACCTCCATGTTGTAGTCCGGAGGGAAGCAGGCAGACGGAACAGAGTTCCACAGGCGTGCAGTTCTAAGAAAGAAGCTCTGCTCATGAAATCCGCGTTTTGATTTAGGCACAGATATAGAGTGGGGAAAATTTTTCACAGTGGATTCAGCTAGACGGGTGTTTTTCGTGAAAGATTGGCGAGGGGGGACCAGGGATTGGAGTTCAGACGAGCACCTGCCATGAAAATAACGATAAAACAAGGATAGGCTCGCAACGTCTCTTCTGTGGGAGAGGGGTTGCAGGGTAGAGAAAAGGGCATCCCCCACTAAACCACGAAGTCTATTTTGTACTCTGTCAAGACATGATAGGCTGTTTTTGGCAGCTCCTGCCCAGATATGGCAACAGTATTCCATCCTTGGCCGTAGTTGGCTTTTATATAGATAGAGAATTGCATCAGTAGTGAGATATCTTCTGGAGCGGTAGAAGGATCCTACCATCCCTCCAGCGACCCTGGCAACAGACCCGATGCACGTGCTCCACCTCAGATCAGGAGTAAAGGTCAAACCCAGAAGCTTGTCAAAACACGGGGCCTCACCCAGACGAGAGCCATCCATCACAATTGATGCCAGCTGGGGATCAGAGCGTTGATGATGTAAGGATAGGAGTTTGGTTTTGGATGCATTAAAGGTAACTAGCCACATCTTCCCCCACTGAACCACGCGCTCGAGATCAGAGGAGAGAGAATCCGAGAGAACTTCGTCATTTACAGCCTTTGATATCGAATATTTATCTTTCCAAAGTCGAGCAAATTAAATAGACAGACGACCTCCATTGTTAACTCGTAGATATTACGATTTTTATGCGATATAAAAAGTTTTAAGAAGTTGTGAGCCGACCGACCGCTTCTTGAAAAAAAGCCTTTTACAGACATACACAAAAAGCGAACATACATACACACATTTTCGCTTTTATATATATAGATTTATTTATTTAAACTCGTGACACCATGTGGAAATTCCATTGTTGCTTTCGTCCTCTATCTGTATAACTTACTTTAAAAATAACCCCTTTTCAAACAATAAATGCATGTCAAAATTAATAATCTTAAGGAAAATGTCTCTTATGTAAAAATAATAGTCACTGTTGGCTAAATATTTAACTAATCTCTCATCTCAACCATCTTTAAGAAGGTTCCACCACAGAATCCACCCGGCTCCTCCAGAACCTTGCAAAATTGTTGGCAATTCCTGCACACTCTCCAATCCCGTGTTCTGTAGTACGTTCTCAATGAATATGACTGATTGGAATGACCGCCTAAAGACATCCAGAGAACAAGTTTTCTAGGATCCTCTTCGTGATGTCACATACAATGACTTTCTCTGTTGCACTTTCAACGATACTGGCGGTAGATTTACATATAGTTACTGGGTAGTGGTCAGTAGCATAGCAAAGGGGGTAGGGGCATTAGGTGCTGTCCACCCTTGGCTGCACATGGTAGGGAGTGGCATATTGAGAGAGTGAAAATAGAAAGTAAAAAACTTTCAAGAATAAAAAGCTAACAAAAAATCTGATATTTTATACCAACATAAGTTTTTGTGGTCGTAATATGTTTTTGTGTTTTATGTGTGTAATATTGTTTTTAAACGGATTTTAGATACTTGCTTGTAATTCCATGAAAATAAATATTTTAATGACTTTTCATGGAAAGTGTTCGACTGAGCTTCAATCTATGGTCCCCCCTCGCCAAACTTTCACAAGAAACACTAGACTAGCTGAAAACATTATCAATAATTTTCCCCACTCTTTATCTGTGCCTAAACCTAAACATAGATTCCATGATCAAAGCTTCTTTCTTAGAACTGCACGCCTGTGGAATTGTCTTCCGTTTTCCTGCTTTCCAGCTGTCTATAATATGGTTGTCTTCAAGTCCAACGTGAACAAGTTTCTGATGAGCCGTTCCACTTAAGTTAACAAATTTACCGAACTTCCATTACTATTGATTACTATATTGTCCTTTTGATTACTCTATACTCTTTAACCCTTATCCTTGAGTGGCCGATCGGCCTTGATAAGTGGTGACGACTATGTAAAAAAAAAAAAAAAAACTTTCTGGAATTTTGAAGGTTAATGGATTATCAACGTCCAGCGGGGAGGGGGGGGTTACAAAGCTTAAAACCGCCCCGGGTGGCAAAAATAGTTGCTACACCATTAGTGGTGGTGTGGATAATTAATGGAATTAATGAACTATGTTGCAGTCTGCAAGAAAGCAGTTCCACAGTAATGTATTCTACAGACTGATGGCCTTTGTGAATAAGATTTGTTTATAGAAATTTCACCTGATGCTAGGAATATGAAGAAAGAAGTTATTTTTTATTCTTGCTGTTCCTGTTTTGTTGGTTGTCGATGAATGTGACTCTTCTTCTTCATCGATCGGGATGATTGTCTGAAGACATCCAGAGAACAATGTTGCACTTTCAACAATACTGATGGTAAATTTGCATATAGTTGCTGCTTGGTGGTGTAGTTATTCCAAGATATGTTGTGAGCCATCCTGAGCATCTGAGCATAGCATCCATCAAATTTCTTCTTCAGTGATCTAATTAGGATCTAGGTCTCAGCATCATATAAAAGGACAATTAAAACAGTGGCAATGAAGAATCTAACTTCCAGCTTTGATGGCAAAGTGGACGGCCATACTTTTCTCGATTTATGACATGCGCTCCATGGAAGTTCTTTTCTGATCTCTTAAATACGTCCTAGGATGGAATATTGTTGCCATATCTACGCAGGAGCTGCTCGAAGAATCCTATCCTGTCTTGACAGAGTTCAAAATGGACTTCGTAATCTAGTAGGCAATGCCCTTTTCTCTTCTCTGTGACCTCTTTCCTATAGAAGAGACATTGCGAGCCTGTCCCTGCTCTATCGCTATTTTCATGGCAAATGTTCGACTGAGCTCCAATCTATGGTCCCCCCTCACCAATCCTTCACAAAAAACACTCATCTAACCAATTACACTATCGTTGCCTAAACCTGAACATGAGTTCCATGAACAAAGCTTCTTCCCTAGAACTGCCCGTTCTACTGGTTTGCTTTCCAGCTGACTATAATATCATTATCTTCAAGTCCAATGTAAACAAGTTCTTGTTCAACTGTCCTCATAAATAATCCAATTATACCAAATTACTGCTACAAACGATTATTATGCAACTGTCCCAATGACTACAATACACACATTAACCCTTGTCTTTGAGTAGCCTCCAGACTTTGGTATGTGGTGACCCCTTTGATAAAAAAAAAAAAAACTGCCTATGATCCAAGATACTTGAAGTTTGTAACTACTTGTGAAGGTAGGTGCCATCATGTAGATACAATGCAAGTGAAATCGCACGACGACACCCAACTATTTGAATAAATATAACGAATATGTCACTTTATTCATAGAAAACTTAATTAAATGCATTAAAAAAAAAAAAAAAAAAAAATCAAAGAGTGGCAATTTAAAACTACTTAAAAGAATTCGATTTGGGAAAAATTCTTTTAAAAATAGGTATATGTTACCTTAGCAACACCAGTTAATTTCTAATTACTTTTGCATTTAATTTTGTTTTTGTTTTTTTTTTTACAAAAGAGTCACCTCTTCTCAAAGCCCAGAGGCCATTTGACGATAAGGGTTAATTAATGTACAATAGTCAATGGGACAATATTATAGTAATCATTAGTAGTAGAAATTTGGTACATTGGATTGTGTAAGGGGACAGATCATCAAGAACGTGTTTACATTGGACTTGAAGACGACCGCATAGTAGTCATCTGGAAAGCAGACAAACAGAGTTCCACAGGTGTGCAGTTCTAAGAAAGAGGCGTTGTTCATGGAATACATGTTTAGGTTTAGGCAGAGATAAAGAGTGGGGGAAATTATTGATAGTGGTTTGAGCTACGAGTGTTTTTCATGAAAGTTTGGCAAGGGGGGATTTATAGATTGAAGCTCAGAAGAGCACTTGCCATGAAAATAACAGTAGAGTAAAGACAGGCTAGCAAAGTCTTCTGCGGGAAAGAGGTTGCATGGAAGAGGCTAAAACAGACGTACAAGGTGATAATATGCACATAAACGAAGTGACTAAGCATATTATTATACAGATAATCTGAAAATATTGATTTTTGAAAGAGTGGGGGGGGGAGGGTGCTACTGCTTCCGGGCATGCTCTAGCTCAGGGTTCTATTTAGAAGTTGAATGGAATCTTTCATTTACATACTGTTTACTTAAAACATATAGGGTCTGCAATGCAAATTAATTTCTAAATATTTTAAGATATTGAAAATTAAAGTATAGAGGCATTTACAGAGATGGAGTAGTTTGGCACTAAACAACTCAAGAGGGGTTAATGTGGCATATAATGAAACAAACAATGTTTTTTTTTGCTTAAAAAATGAACACCACCCGTCGAATTTGCAAAGAATGTCAATTACCTTACTATCAACCAAACAACGTGAATGACCCAACGGACAACATCTTAAATATTCCAAGCGAAACGAAAATTGTTTACAAAAATCTAACACTTCAAAAATCAAATAAAATCATTCATAAATTGTGAATAATACAAACAAAATCCACACTTCAAAAACACTTTCACAAAAAGAAGTCAAATAAAACCTCCTTGGCTCAAAATGACCAAACAGCTGTTGATGAACCAGAAAAACCAAATCAATCATCATCAAAATGCTGATATTTGAAAAACACTCCTATAGAGTTAGCAAGCAAAATGATTATTTTTAGATGCCTTCCATGTGATGAACTTGTAAATACTTCATAAATCTACATAACCATACATAAATCAAAGGTACTTAAAACTAAATAGACATAAAGTTGTTGGGTATGGAAGAGGAGGAAGAGGATAGTGTTTACATTTCCCATCTGGTCACAGATAGATTTACTAGCTTAGCATGGAGGATTAGTGGTATGAAACCTGAGGATTGAACACAGTTGAAATGGCATGTAGGCAGTGATTTCATGAAAGAACAAGAAGTGGACAAAATCAGCTGAATAATGTTAAAGTAATTGAGCATTATCAAGGGATTCATGTATAAGAGGTGTGCAGGAGAATGTTTAAAACATAAGGTTCACATGGTAAAATAATTAATACAATAAAGCTGTGTGTGTGTGTGTGTGTGTGCGTGCGTGTGTGTATTCTTTTTTTCTGCTGTTTCTGCTTTTGAGAAATTGATTTTCATATATCTCTTCTCTCTATATCTATCTATATATCTACAAAAGTGGGAATGTGTGTGTGTGAGGACAACTCTCAACCTATATACTCAATGAATGATCAATTTTTGAGCAATTTGGTATATAGTGTATTCAGACAGGTAGAAAACTTTTTAATCGTTTTTCATCTGGAAAAAAAGGGCTGCTAAAAAGTTCAAAATTTAAAGATTGGTAATTAGGCGTCATTGGATTTTTATCTATTTGTCAACTGTTTCATGACTGCACATGCACAAACCATTCACATGACAACTTCCTTATGTTAAAAATAAGTAGTTTTGAAAATACTTTTTAAAGATCATGGTAATCTGGCCTAATGGTTATCGTACTTGACTCACTGTCTTTAGGTTTTGTAATCAGCTAGAGTATTTTTTTTTACTTACAAAAAGTAAACAGTAGAAAAACATAATACTCGCATGTACATGTCTCAGTTTCTTTCCATTTTTTCTATTTCATTATTTTTAAAGGAATTTAACATTACGGGCAATGCCGGGTACATCTGCTAGTACATATATATATATATATATATAAAGTTAGGTATATGTATACATTCATATATAAATATACGTACAGGAGAATCTAAACTAATAATCAAATCATTATGAATTTTGAAATATATATTCTACAGAGGGGAACGATAAAATTGTCGTCCTAAAAAAGACATGATTCCATTTCCATTTGATGAAAACTGTTTTTCTTTTTTTTGTTGCAGACCATCTACTAGTTGACCAGTTGTGTACAAATCCCAAGAGTAATAGGAGCCTTCTATCATGTCTGAAAATGACACAATGTTCAACGAGCGAGATCGGAGATATGCCACTGTACAACTGATGCTCTCTACCGATCCAAGTTTGATAACAAAACCATTGCCAGCACCCTCAAAATGCATCGCTGGATTATCACGAATAACGGGGACATGGTGATGAAAAAAAGTTTCCAGCCACGGTTATGGTCTTTGGTATGGATTCAAGTGAGGGCCACAATGCAACCTCACATCTTCGAAGTCGGATTGAAAATCAACACCAAAGTGTACCTGGATGTGGTGATCCTCTGATGCAATTAGGTAGCTGCTGTCAGGACCTGGGTGTGGGTAGCAGGACTCGGCACCAGCCCACAAGTCCAAAGAGACTCAGGCTTGCATTCAGAACGAGAGCTACAACTTTGTCCCCTTCTCTAACTGGCCCTCTCTTCTCCAACCTGAACTCGCTGAACTACTTCCTTTTGTCATACGTCAAGAACATCACCAACATGATCTCCCACAACAACAAAGCCAGCCTGATCACCATCATTAGCCGAGTATTCGCCATGCTCCCGCCGGCACTTATGGAAAAGACATGCTCCAAGTTCTGGACCAGTATCAAGGCGGTGATTGAGGCTGAAGGCAGCTACATTGAATAGATGTCAGCTCTACTACACAATCAAGTTACTTGAATTGATTTTTTTCAATAAAAGTTTTAAAATAAAGCTGTAGTGTTGTTTTCTTTAGGGCGACAACTTTATCATTCCACCCTGTAGGAAACACAGTAAGTAGCATGAGCACATTTTTTTTCTAAACTCTAACATTTAGCAGGAGCATTTATATAAAGTTAGGTATGTGCATATGTTTATATATTTGTATGTATAGGATTCACTCCTAAACTATTTAACCAATAATTATAAATTTTGAAACACATCTACGTGTAAAAGTGAGTTATGTGAACTATATTTAGTTTAATTTAGTTTCGTACTAACATGGTGAGGAGGGAAGCTCTTTGTGAAAGTTCAGATATCTCTGATTTTGGTGAAATTTTAATAATAGGTGTTAGATATCAGTTAATTTCTTTGGAGTACTTCAAAAAGATTTTTAGGATACAACCTCCCATTTAAAAATTGAAATATTTCAGATTTACACTGAATCCAAATCATTACATATCATTACATATCAATTAATCCAACCAGACCGAGTTACAGATATACTGATAATTTCCCAAAATGCTATAAACTTAGTTAATCCTAAACCATTATTTTTTAACCACGTGTTTTTGTGTTGTCAAAGAGCTAAAAATAGCTACCCGATTGCTACTTAACCTGAATTTTACGTTCTGCAAATGGCTTACTTTGTTTTGACAGGGGTTGTGAGTTGTTTTGTAGACTAAAGTAGCCATGAATCGAGCTAGTGACGAACTAAGCACTTCGACAGGTAAAAGAGCGAGACCAAGGAGTTTCACGATGCAACAAGTGTAGGATAAAGTGACAAATTTTGATTCAGACGAAGACAAATTTGATCAGGAGTGTTTCTGAATCAAGTAACGCTAGTGATAATGAATATATCGATGAAGGAGAAAGTGATGATAATTCTGATGATGCAAGTGAGCCTAGATCAAAATACAGTGTTCAAAATAGGGAGGCGTGTCATTCAACCAAGTGATAGAGGAGATTCTGGTGTGGTTAATGAGGGATGGAGTCACAATTTTGTAGCTCCAGATCTGGATTTCACAGTTTTGCCTAGGAGGCCAGGCACAGTGGCCAATTAGGTTCAGTAGCTCAGGTTTGGTAGGATTAAGCAAGATTCCTTGAATTTCAATTTTTTCTGAAGACATTTTCTAGAATCTAAATCATGTAATAAATTTTAATCCAAATTGGAATAAATATTCTAGACATAATGTTAAGTGTAACTTAGTCATCGTTTTTCGATGGTGTTGTTACATTTTAACACTCGGGCTCAACACGTTGCGTCTGAGACAGTCATAAAAAAAAAAAAGAAGAAATTCGACTAGTTTCTTTTTTTCAGTTTTAACAAAAAGGAAATATATTAACAGTGCTTTTCAACAACGCATTGCATATTGCTTTGAAAGTTTCTTATTTCGCTATGTACTTAACAAAACCCTGCCATCTTAACAACATGCTTGAAAGTCTTTCACACCACCATGTGGTAACATGTTCATCTCACATCGGCACGCACTTTTTCTTCTGGTTTTCGCTACATGGTGCACTTTTCTCTCTTTTTATCCCCTTCTTTTCCTCTGCTGTGACATCATATTGCACATCAGCTTAGTCCTTTGCATATGTGTCATATGGCTGCTGCTAAAACACATCAGTGACTGTTATATAAGTATCATTATATTTTGATTTTAATTTTTGTAAGGAGACCAAAATGGTGCATTCATCTAGTATATCTATATGTGTGTGTGTGTGTGTGTGTGTGTGTGTGTGTGTGTGTATATATATGTTTTATTTTTTTGTATTGTGGATATACGCATATATACACATACAAACACATACATGCATATAAATCCAGAGGTAGCTACACCTGCATACATACGTTCACCCATGCATATATATAGATACACATATACATACAGACACTAACATCCAGATGCACACATACGCATACATGCGCAAATAGAAATAGATATACAAATATATATTCATGTATATACACACGAGCCATGAGCACATATATCCATGCACGCGTATATAGAAAGATATACATAAACACACATAGGGATATATAAATAGATCCAATCATGCCCGCACATACACATGAAGATACATGCACGCATACAGACAAGTAAGTAGGTGCGTTAAAGATAATAGTATTTCTGGTATATCTACAAAAAAAAGTACATATATATGAATACAGATGTCCATACAAATTGCAACATATGTACACCCATATAAATGTGGAGAGTTTTAGTAGTAATTAGTGAGTGGGGGGGGGTAGCAGGATTCATGGGTAGACAAATTTATATGCATGTATGTGTTTGTATGTTTGCATGTATATGCCTGTATCCACAATACATTTAACACTGAAAATAAAGTTAAACATAACCACTGCCCAAAGCACCATGTTAGAAGCCCACCCCATATGTAGATGTGTCTACCTAACCTCGCATTATTAACTACACCCATGTATTTACTTATTTATCCTAAACTTTACTTCATTTACTTGATATAAATATACACTTGTCTGTGTGTGTGTGTGTGTGTGTGTGTATATATATATATATATATATATATATATATATATATATATATATATACTAGCATTTCAGCCCGGCGTTACCTGGATGTTTGGATGTGTATGTTGAGCAAAAAAAAAAAAAAGTGGTAGTAGGAAGGCAGGCTCGAACCCGTACCACAAAGGAGGAAAAGAACGGGGTAAAACCTAAAGTTTATGCCACAACCGCCAAATCGGAAGCAACATTTTTTAAAAGTAAGGCTATACAATCTAAAGGAGAGGATAACTTTCAAAAATATTCGCTAAAAAAGTGCCCCCCCCTGTAGAAAAGTGCCTAGTTGAAGGGGAAGATATTAATGTTTTTAGCCAATTTTTCGATATTTGTCGTATGAAAGGTCGAACTTTAAAATGATACTGATCTTGGTAAAATCCGTCACCTCTATCAAAAGTTTAAGGCAGACATGCAAACAGACATACATACATACATTTATATATTAGTAACTAAAAATTTTCGACCCAAACTGATGAAAAAGCTTGCCCTATCTCTGAATACCCTTTATCTAAAATTACAAATATTTAGACCAGAAATTGTCTGAGTAATTTGGAAGAGACCGCAGAGGTCAATTTTTAAAAAACTTTGACCCCTATTATGACCCCTTAAAATTTATTGTTTTGGGCTCAAATCAAGTTATTAAGTTAGATTCATGTCCAAGGAACCTATATCTAAAATTTCACGTGCGTAGATCCAAAATTGTCGGAGAAGTTTGGTAAAGTTCTCAAAGGTCAAATCGTTGAACTTTGACCCCTTAATCGCCAAATTTCTGGCCAAAAACCGATCACATCGATTTTCCCAAATCTCAGTACCCTGTATATCAAATTTCGAGTCTGTAGACTAAAAATTGACAGAGTTATTGCGTAGGGAAATGTACACAGATACACAGACACGTTCACTTATATATATATGTCTGTATATTTATATTTTTATAAATATGTATATTTATGTAATTGTATATACGTGTATATGGGTACATGTGTGTGTATATATGTATGTATATGTACATCTACTTCTTACTGGAGATCTATATCTCCACGTATATGTAGGTGTGTGTGTGTATATATATATATATATATATATATATATATATATATATATATGTATATATGTCTGCATATACATTGTTTATATATATGTGTATGTGCGTATGTGTCTGTATATGGATGTGTAGAAATGTACATATGTATGTGTATTTGCAGGCATGTATTAATCCTTAACTACCTAAAAACAACTCATTGTCAACTGAAATGAACAAGTCGACTTATGGAACCTTGTACTTGTCAAACACATGACACCTACAAAAACCCTCTCTCTCTCTCTCCCTTATCTACTTCATATACCTGGCTGAACAAGCAAAAAGCAGTCAAAATTTAAAACCTAAAAATGAAAACTCCTCCCCCCATCCTCTCCTTAACCCCCTCTTTTTTTTACCATCCTCTCTCCACCTCCCCCTCCTTATATCCATATATCTCCACCCACGCCTATCTGAATCTGCTACCCTCTCACACACAATACAATCTAATGTATTTTAACCTTCAAAACTGAAATATTGTCGATACCCGTCTCCCTCCCTCTTATTATCTCCTACGCCCCTCTTTTCCTCGTATTTCTTCTAAAACACTTTTTCCAAATACTAACAACCATTTCTGTAAGATCTGACGAGGCTGTTGGATTGTAAACATGGTCCAACATCCGAAACATATGTAACCAAACAGATAAAACGGTAATAAAAAAATAAAACATATTTGCTCTGCAATAGTATTGATCACTCTATTCAGGTTTTTACTAATTACCAGTTTTACCAAATATATATTTATATGAAGGTTATTTCAAAAGTAAATTCTTTTCACCTCAAACAAGGCACAGTGCCACTTTGAAATAGGGGGCTACTAATCTATTTTTTAATTAAAAAAACTAAAACATTGAAGAGCTACGAAGACGGGAGTGGTATCATTAAAATGAGAGAGCTTTTTTGCTCAAGAATTTATTTTTCTATATAGTCACCACCATTTTCAATGCACTTTTGACAACTTCATTTGATGCCTCGGTCATAAAAGTCCAGAGCAGGCTTTGTCATTCGCATCTATCGTCACTCTGAAATCGATGAACCCATCTCTTAACTGTGCAGACACCAACTGCATCGGCTTCGTAAACGTCCAACAGGCGCTAGTGAATGCTGATGAGTTCAATAATGCACGTCTGTGACAGGGATTGCTTTCTTAAAGTCTCACACTCTCAACAGAAAGGTGAACTTTCAAGTCATTAATACACAAGTTTAGTCATCATAACACTGTAATTTGCAATCCCCTCTAATCCATTCGGATGGAATAAAAAAATAGGAGGCATTACTTTTCGAATGTCCCTTGTATATAGTAGACAAGCAGACCACCCATTTTTTCCCAGTCGTAAAATATGCTTAAATATTATATTTTAATTTATATAGATTTCATATTTTTATTAAAGAACCGATTCTCTATTGATCATTATATTGTACCAAATATATAGTAGTGATTTCAAAAGTAAAAAAACTATATAACTTAGGTGCCACCAGCTAGAATCGAATCCAAAACATTTAGTTCTCTAGCAGTATTCACTACCACCTGTGCTGACGACACAGGCATATCAAAACTTGACAAATTAGCGCAGTTCAACATATAAATGTATATTTGTGCATGCATAGAACATACATATTATGTCGAACTATGCTTGCCAAAGTTCCAATTTTGACCCCTTAGCAGCTGTTTTTCGACTAAAAACCAAATCGATTTTGTCCCACATGTTTGGATATTCCATATATCAACTTTTAAGTTTGAAGACCAAACATTGCAAGATTAGTTTAGTAGAGACTGTTCTGCATACAGATAGCGATTTACTCTAAATGCAACTCCAAATGCAATTATGCACAATGTAGAAAATATGCATCAATAGTGAAATGAAACTAATCATCAAATAAGAAAACAAAAAAAAAATGAATTAAAAAGTGAATTAATACAAGTTTGTTTTTAAAGAAATATGCAAATTAGTGTTCATTCTTGAAGTCACTGGTATATTCACGACTACCTAAACAAGAAAAGTGTATTCATTTTTAAAATAGAAAAGTGGACTTTTAATATCAAGTTAGTGTGACAAAGATCTCCAACTTTATATATGTATAGATTTAAAAATTGGCAGTATATTTTAAAGTAAGCATTTCTTCTTAAAGGATATCCGTGTTTTGTATATGACAAATAAACAATAAATGCTAACTAATGAGGATTATCAACATTTTCTTGTAAAAACAACACAAAAAGAATATATCTAAATTAGTAAAAACGAAAGTTTCTTTTTACATCTATCCAAACTCAAAATGGTTAGTGCTTATTTCATTCTATGATTCAACATATTATTTACGTCTTTGTCATTATGTTAGACACAAGCTCAGGCGGTTTGGTGAAGTCAACACACTACGCTAAGCACTCTATGGCCTACAAAATTACATTAGTCGAAATACATCAAAGTATCAATTTCAAAGTTACTACGTCCAAGATGGGTATATTTGCTGATGATACAACACTATATCTTGCACAAGGGAAGAACGGATGTACATAAATCTAAGACAATGACAGAATCGTTAGAAAATGACCTCCAGACCGTAGTGGAATGGGGCCACAAATGGATGCTAGTAAGACTAAGCTCCTCTCTTTTAACAATTACAAGACGCCTCTCCATGACTAATAACACCCTAACTGAAAATTCTTCCTTCAAACTCCTCGGCCTTCACAGGCAATATGAACTGGAACAAATACATTGAGGACACTGTGAAGGCTGCTGCAAAGAAGATAGGTTCCCTCTATCGAGCTAGAAGACTACTCACACCTGATAGTATCCCGTACCTCTACCAAACCACCATTTGCCCATGCATGGAGTACTGTTGCCACATTGTTGCATCTACCTCTTGGATAGGGTCCAAAAAAGAGTTTTCAATCTAATAGGTCATACATTGTCAACTAAACCCCAACGCCTGTCCCATCACTGCAATGTTGCATCTCTGTGACTGTTTTATAAATATTTTATTGGAATGTGCTCTGATGAACTCATTGCACTTGTGCCCCCTTGATGTAAATATAATGACAAATCACTTAGCAACAAAATCTCACCCTTTCACTGTTGAGATTCTTAAATGATATAAAGCTTTCTACTTTAATAGTTTCTTCCCTTGAACAGCTAGACTTTGAAATTCCTTTCCTGCTACCTGCTTCCCTGACTGTACTGATATGCAGAAGTTTACATGTAACATAAACCATGTTGTTGATCTTTCTTAGGCATGGTATCAAATAGTAGCCCCTTACATTCAAGTGGCGATATGCCTTAGATAAATAAATAAATAAAATACCTGAGCAGCCTTGTCAGCATTCTACAGTAGGGGCGCCTCAGGAAATTAGCAATAAACTAACCTCATCTCAAATAGAAGGTAAAGCCTGTGCATGTGGATCTCCTAGAACAGAACACATCAGCCATAATGTTTTGAACTACCGTATATATATAGTAATCTGCAAACACACAACTAATGATAGCTATTCCTCATTTGCATATTTATTTATCTTTTTTTTTCTTCTTTTTTTTACACAGAAGTCAGGTGTTCAGTTCTAAGAAAGAAGCTTTGTTCATGGAATCTACATTTAGGTTTAGGCACAGATAAAGAGTGTGGGAAATTGTTGATAGTGGTTTTGGCTAGACAAGTGTTTTTCGTGAAAGGGGGACCATAGATTGAAGCTCAGTCGAGCACTTGCCATGAAAATAACGATAATAAATTAATATTCAGTAATATACATGTCTAATTTTTGTTGCCAAATATTCTCATAGATATATACACAATAGTTTGGTCGATAGTAATATTATAGTTAACACTCAAGATGAGAACTATAGCCCAAATAATTCAAATTATTAATCCTTATCCCAAAAATTCAGAAACATAAGTAAATTTTATTAAAATAATTTCAAGTGGATAGATTCCTAACACACATTACCTTGTGAAAGTGTCAGGGGTTATAGTCTGGACCTTATACGGTTTGGTAGTTGGATTAACTATTCCTTCAATGAATCGAAATAAACTCGCCATATCTGCAGTTGGAGATTATCTGAAGAAAAAAAAACATAAAATAAAATAAATAATTAAATATGAATTAAAACTCAGAAAAAATATTTATAAGTTACAAGTTAAAAACAAAACAAAAAAGCATTCATTTATTATTTTTCTATGGTGGGCAAACTAGACTTGAAAAAAAAAAAAAAATTTTTTTAAATTTATTTTTATTTAATTTTTAAATTTCTATAGTTTTCAGTGATCAAGTTATAAATTAAATGTAAAACGTTGTCTTTGCTGCTTATGAATGTCCGGTATTTACGTAGAACCTTTAATATTAGTATAAAATGCTCTCATACAAAATTAATACCTCCATGGGATTCCTTGTATAATATTATCTTGAGATACGTCTATTTGTTTTAATGGAATTCTCACACAGAAACAAAATGAAATGCCATATCTATATCATGAGATCTTATGATAATAAAAAAAGATACTTGAATACACAAATCTATAATATAAATCTCACCTGTCTGTTTAAATGTATATAAGAATAAAATTAGAATTACAGAGACTTTTTATATATATATATATATATATATATATATATATATATACACTAGCATGGGTGCCAGGCGTTGCCCGGGTATTTGGAGGTGTATGTTGGGCAAAAAAAAAAAAAAAAGAAAAAGCGGTCAATTTTTTAAATTTGACCCCTATTATGACCCCTTAACATTTATTGTTTTAGGCTCAAATCAAGATATTAAATTAGATCCATGTCCAAGGAACCTATATCTAAAATTTCAAGTGTTTAGACCCAAAAGTTCTCAAAGGTCAAATCGTTGAACTTTGACACCTTAATCGGCAAATTTCTGGCCGAAAACCGATCACATCGATTTTCCCAAATCTCAGTACCCTGTATATCAAATTTCGTGTCTGTAGACTTAAAATTGACAGTTATTGCATAGGAAAATGTACACACACAGATACACAGACAGACGGATACACAGACACGTTCACTTTTATAGATATATAATTAAATAAAACTTTATAATATATAATTTATATAATTAAATGTGTTTTTGTTTCGTCATAAAATAAGTGTTAAAACTAAATTAATTTTTTGAAGAAAATATTTGTTATCATTTGATAATACAAGAACTTTTTTTTTGTTTTTTTAAAAATCATTTTTTTTTGTTTAGTAACACAAGAAATGTTAAAACTTATTTAATTTTTTTAAATAAATATATGCTTTCGTTTTTCGTGTCTTGACTCTCTGACTCCGTTCCGTTCCACAATCAACCGTATCCACTTCCGGTAGCTTTTTTTCCGAGCACTGATCTTGGACATTACTCATTTTCGAATCTTGATTATAATTACATTAGAAGATTAAAAAAAAAAATTGTCACTGAAAATTGTGTGCTCATGTGTTTATCTCCTATGCAGGAAGTTAGGTAGAAGGTCGGGTTAAGTTTTGAAAAACCAACTAGGTGAAGTGCATTTTAGCCTACAAAAAAAATGTCTGAGCAACCTCGTTAACCTTCACCTGGTAGTCAGCTATAAATTAACCGATTCTCACAGAAAAACTAAATCCTGGGAAGGTGGATTTCCTATGACTGAACCAAACCATACCTCAGCCAGACAGCAACAAAGCGACTGCCGAGCACGTATACTCGATTGGTCCAAATAACACCTACTCAAGCTGTGCTAGGTAAATGCGCACTTCAATTAACAATCTAAAAAGAATAATAATTTATGTCATTTATTTCACACAGACGACATTTGTTATACAAAAGATTTTGCATCTTCAGTTATAGCAAATAAATAATTCAACATTAGCAGAAATATATGAAAGTATTAATTTCAAAGTGACTGTAATTTCTGCAAATTCTGGCCATTCCCATTGTCAATTTGATTCGACTAAAGAGATTTTTCTTTTGTAATTATTAAGTTATACACTAAACGTATTTAAGTGTACTAATTAAAAATATGCAATTTAAACAGGTTTAACTAGTAACACACACACACACACGGATCGCTCTCATTTTTCAAATTTAACGTGGCAGTTACTTTTTAACTGTGTCATTACGGATCCACACGTTGTATGGTACTCCGTCATAAAGGAACAAACAATAAAAAAAAAGGAGAGAAATAAAAATTTGACTCAGCATTTTTTTTAAGTGCAAATAAAAATGCATTTATTCGTGGTTCTTCCAAAACAACGCAATTCATTATCTTTTAAAAGTCTTTTCATACACACATGTGCTTTTTTAAAGTCTCTGTCCCTGCCACCTGCTTCAGGCACTAGCCAGTGCTTTCTCGCCCTTGTATTCATATGTCCATCTTCCCCGGTACGCACTTTGCTTCTCTTCTTGACCTTGTGGTGTATTCTTTTTTTCTTGTGATGCAAGCTTGCGTATACTTGCTAATTTGTGTGCATGCTTTAATGGCTGCTGTTGCTAATATTTTCCCTGGCCAGCTATCTATTGACTGCTGCTGATTTTCTCATGCGCCCACATGCGCTCTATTATACAAAATTCGCTTGAAAGATTATTTTTAAATAACAAAAATTTTTAGTTCTGAATTTTTTAGATAAGGGCTGATTGTTTATTTTACTTGTATTGATTGGACTATTGTTCTCATCTTTAGTGTTGTTTGTGCAACATTTCGGTTGGATTGTCCTTAAACATTGCATAAATAACACTCAAGATAGAATAATAGTTCGCTCAATGCAAGTAAAATAAAGAGATCGTGTTTGTACAGATTTCTCCAAAGGATTGATTCATGCATTTGGAAGTTTTATTACACACAAGCCAAAAAGCCCAGCATATAAAATCAACAATAGGTTCTTTGAAATGACAGGAATGTGTTTAAAATGAATGTTTCTGCTTAGAGAATAATTGAACCAATTCAAGCTATTATATATAAAAAATAATTTTATAAAATCAAAAGTGGGTTCTCTACAGTGCAATGTAAACTACAATGTATTATGGACTAAGTTACTGCAGGAAAGCATATGAAGTTTCCTCCCAATGAATGACAATAGGTCCCCAACTAGAGCAGGCAATCAATCGATTTGATTGAAAAAATGTGTGATTTCATCGGTGACAATAGGAGTGTAAAACATTTGTTGATCATCATTCAATCTCAGGCAACGTCAAATTTCCCTGCTAGTATATATATATATATATATATATATATATATATATATATATATATATATATATATATATATACTAGGCGTACCCGTGACTAGCACTATTTATTCTAGTCTAATTTTATTTGAAAATCCATAAATTGTAATATCTTAAAATATGCAAAACTAAAAATAAGTCTCTTTACCTTATTATTATTATCATATAGAAGCATTATTATTTACTAGCAAGACCTGTGGGAATTCCACAGCAGCTTCTTTTATGTGGAATATATTACTGCTGGGCGTTGTGTGGACGTTCAGCGTGAATGGAAACCCTATGATATTATTGTAGCCCTTTTGTTAAAACTAAAAGTATTTATCTAAGGTTTATACGGGCCGTTCTATTTTTATTTAAATTTTATTTATTTTTACACCAAACACTTCTACACCTACCACTCCTCCCCCAAATAAAATTACCATACCCATATTGTCTGTATGTATGCTAGATACTTATTCTACAAATGTTACCTCTCCTTGGTATATTTGGTATTACATGAGTTGTACTTTTTTTCTTTGAAGATAATTTTTTTACCTTACCTCCAACTTTAAACTTTCCTTAAAAATAATGAATTTTATAGGTTCCTCTCTATACTGATTCAGAAAATCTTAATTATATTTGACGAATACAAGTACTTTATGACATATAATGCCCTCTCAGCACAGTTATTCCCCAACCCCCACCAAAACATAAACATACCCTGAACCCAATATTTTATGCATGTAGGTTAAAAACTTATTTAATTTGCATACTTCACCCCCCTCCCTCAAATTACCATACCACGAACCTTATCTTTTCTTTGTGTATGCTATATACTTGCTTAATCTACTAACGCTACCCCTTCTTTGTGTGTTTACCTTTTACGCTGAGTGGCGATGTTCACTTTAGCTATTCCCCCCAAAATACACAAATACCCTGGACCCCATATTTGCTGCATGTACGCTACATACTTACTTACACAAGTTGTTACTTTTGTTTTTTGAAGAAAAGATCATTTTTTTACCTTATCTCCAACTACAAACTTTCCTGAAAAATGATGAATTTTATATGCTTCCCTCTATGCTGATTTCGAAAAATCCTGATTATATTTGATGGATACATGTACTTAATGATACATTATGCCCTGTCAGCGCAGTTATTCCCCCTCCCCCAACAAAAAATAAACATACCCTGAACCCAATATTTTATGCATGTAGGTTAAAAACTTGTTTACTTTGCATAATAGACCACTTGTTATATGTTTGCATTTGCACTAGTTCTTTCTTTTTTTAAACATAAATTTTTACTTTAGCTCCAACTACACACTTTTCTTTAAAATGAAAACTTATGTAGGTTTCCTACTATGCTGATTGAGAAAATCTCATTTTTATTTGGCAGATACAAATAGTTTTCAAGATATAATGCTCTGTATTGAGCACTTTTAATCACTCGCTGCCAGATTAGTATGCACGAGCCGACCGACACTGCAACCATCAAATTTTTTTGTTGGTTCAGAGTATTTGCATGTGGGAATCCTGACAGTGATTATCAAGGATACATTTCTAGCAAACTTTTTGACAATCCCACACCTACTCACAAAATGAGTCTATTCCAAAAACCATTCTTAACATAGGGAGGTAGGCGGTGTCCATTCCGAAAACTGTTCTTAACATGAGAAGGGGAGGGGGGTCGGGCAACGACAACAGCAGCAGCCGTACTTTAATTTTTTTATGCGGGAGGGGAGGGCATGCTTCGACTGCGCAACGCTGGTTAACGGGTCCTGCTAGTTTATTTGTGTGTGTGTGTGTGTGTGTGTGTGTGTATAATGTATCATACCGCATGTGTTTTATAGTTGGCTAATCATATAGATTCCATAATGATTCTATGATCCAACTATTCTGATCCAAGAAAGATTTGATGTATATGAAAACTAATGTTGTTTAACAAATATATAATAATACGAGTTTATAAATCTCAACACATAAAAACTAATAAGTGTGAAACTTTGTTCGGCTAATATTGTTGTGCAAAGAAATATCAAAGCAAATTTGCTGTACTAATTCACTTTAAAAGTGGAGAGAAAATTGCGTGTGACGCCTAGGCAATGCAGTTCATAAGTAAATCATTATCTACGTACGTGCAGCGTAAGAAATGACTTATTTTACTTATAGAGTGCACTCACTTGACTTGTGGAAGCTTTCACGCTAAAGATTCCTCTCAACTTTTTACACTATCAGCCATTGACATTAAAGACAGTATGTGTACATCACATTTGTTGGAAGATCTAAGCAAACTTACTGTGTATAAGAGTGCATGCTTATATATCTTATTATAATGGAGATTGTGTGTCGACTCCTGTTTATTAGCTTTTCCACAAGAGTAGAAAGGATACAAGGTTGGTTTTTAATATAGGGAAAATCCAGCTCCCGAAACGGGGGGCACTTTGGCTTAGGACGAAAATAAAAATTGCCTCAGTCTAGAAGTACCTCTCCTTCTCTTACCAAAGACAGAACAGATGAAATGCAACACTAGAACAACTATTATATGTTGAATTATTTATTTTAAAAAAAAAAAAAAAGTAAGGAATATAATATCAAAAAAATTAGCTGCACAGCCTTCAAGTGTGGGAAAAGGGAGGTTGTGGATCATCCTTTTTTCTAGTATAACATATTAGTCTATCCTACTCTTGGTTAGAATCATTACAGTAACCAAAATACCACAGTTACTCTGGAGAGCCACCTTATTTAAAATATCCCTTAAGTGTTGTAAAATTAAAATTTTATTCACACACACACACACACACACACATATATATATAGTAACTTATAAAAATATATATGGCAATTAAGCTACACAGAATATTCCATGTTTCATGAAGGCATAATCTACATGGATCGTCTAGGTCTCTACATGTGTTTGCTTGTCTTATTTTCCATTCGACTACCGGCGAACGTCCGCTTTCTTTGAGTTCCCAGTATTTGTTTGCTAGTGTTGTTTTCATTTGGTGGTTTTTATTTTTGAACATACTTTTGTGGTCATAATATCGGGTTTTGAAATTTAAGGAAGTCCTACCTACGTAATATTTCTTGTTATTCGGGTTTTCTGTCGCAAATATTGTTGCCTGGTAAACTATGCTTTTGGTTAGACATTTATTTTGATACAAAATTTTAAAATTAACAAGAACAATAGAAAATAAATAAATAAAATAAACATACATAAATTATCATATATATATATATATATATATATATATATATATATATATATAAAGGAACAAACCGTATTATGTGTTCATCAACATTTCGTCTTAATTTCGAGACTTCCTCTGGATGAATGAGATTAAGAAACAAAAAATATACCAGTACAAAATATTTGAAAATGTTTCACGTGCAAAATGTGATGCAGTTCTATTTCAGAAAAACGGAAAAATACGTTGGAAATTCAAAAAGGAGAGGGGGGGGGCTGGCGCTGTTAAAGAGAGGGAAATTTTAGTGACGTCATATAGTCGTTAATGTAAGTTTAAAAAATATGAACGCAGTTAATATTCTTACTGGAAATACATTCAAATATTACCACCGATACAATTTTGAAGAATTACAAACATGAAGATACGGATTTTCAAAAAGGTTTCATACAGGGTGTTATTTCTTTTGCAGTTACTCATCCACATGAAACTGTACTTCCGAAGAGATACATAGATGCTTTGAAACACCTAGCGAATAACAGCTAGTATATATATATATATATATATATATATATATATATATATATATTAGGAGGAATATTTGGTAACAAACAGGGAAAGAGTGCTCAATACTTTAGTAGAGCTAAATATGTTTTTATTATTTCAACCTCGGGTTTTTTTTTGGGGGGGGGGTTGCTTAAATCATTACAAATTGTTTCAATCAACAGAACAATAATATTATCCTGCCGATCTCTTCAGATAATTCAAGTCAAAATAAAAGATTCTTAAAAATTACAAATGAGCATCAAAAACCAAAATTTGAAGTGCTAAATGGAGAAGAAAGGGGGAGGAGTGAGAAGGAAAACAGGGAAAGGAAAAGAGAGGAAGGGAGGTGGGAGAGAAATATAGATTATATGTAGTTAGGAATTATAGTTAAAGATTAAGGACTGAAAAGAAAGAAATTAAAGTTAAAAATTAGAGAGGAGGTTGTTTGTTAAGAGAGGAAGAAAAAAGAAAATATTGTGGGGTTAGAAAGAGAAGCTGAAAGAGAAAAATAATGAAAAGAAGTATGTCAAATGAGTGTCGAATGCAGTCATACAATGAGTTAGAAAGTCCGTTGTGACCAAACACTGTCGTGGTAGTAGATAGAGCAAAGATACGTCCAGTTTAAGATGGATAGCTACGTCCAATAGATTTAAGATAAGATCTTTTTTTTCTTAATTTTTTTTTTATTACATTTTCACCCCAAGCAAGGCACATTGCCACTTTGGTGTAGGGGGCTACTATCAGGGACAACAACTACTGGGGTACTATGTAGGGATTTGGGCAGCAAGATGTCGGTTCACGTTACACTTGAACTTCTGCATGTCAGTACAGTTAGGGAAGCAGGGACCTGGAATGGAATTCCAGAGTCAAGCGGTTCTGGGGAAGAAACTACTGGAGTAGAAAGATCTTTTACATCTAGGGTCTCTACTGTGTGGGGGTGGGATTTAGCTGCCTGTCGGGTTTGTCGAGGGCGTCTACGTCATGGGGGCACAAGTGTCTGCAGTTCGTCAGAGCATTCACCATTAAAATACTTGTAGAACAGGCAGAGAGATGCAACATTTCGTCGATGGGACAGAGGCTGAAGCTTAGATGCCAATTCAGGGCCTATCAGATTTGCGACTCTCTTTTGAACCTTGTCTAGGAGCGAGAGACTAGTAGCAGATGCACCAGCCCAAATGTGACAGCAATACTCCATACATGGGCGAATGGTGGCCTTATAGAGGTACAGGAAACTTTTGGGTGTTAGTAGTTTTCTAGCACGGTAGAGAGAGCCCACCTTTCTTGCAGCGGCCCTGGCAATGCTTTCAATGTAATTGTCCCAATTCATGTTTCCTGTGAACGTTAGGCCGAGGAGTTTGAAAGATGTGCTCTCAGATAAAGAGTCACTGGCCACTGGTATTAGTGTCAGAGAAGGTTTCTTGTAATTATTGAAGGAAACCAGTTTAAATGAAAGGGTAATGATAATAGATTTATAGCTAGTAGTAATTAGGAAGCGTTGATAGGGTAGATAATTATTACATTTACTATTATTACTGATGGAATAAAAGAGAAAAGATAAATTACTATTATTACTAATAATATCTATATATATATATATATATATATATATATATATATATATAATATATTTTAGTCATCGACATACAGATCTGTTTCGTTGTTTCACAACTCATCAGTGCCGCTAGACTAACACCTATCCCAAGCCGAGGATCGAACCTAGAACCGTCGTGATGACAGTCGGCAGTTCTACCCCCTGACTACGGAAGCGGTGGCCGCAAATTAATCTGTCCGAATGTCTATTTAAATAAACATCCGTCCGCCGCTCGTAGAGGGCTCAAACGTTTTTTCAGCTAAATTAAGTGGCGAGTGAGATTATTTACGATAGTGCTCAACCCAAGAGGGGGGCTTTATAAAATATATTTTAGTCATATATTTTATATATATATATATATATATATATATATGCAATAGTTTGGGTGATATTGACAGTGATTAAAGTTATTTAACAAAAAGAGGATGAAATAATAAAACCTTTCTTAAAATATTTGTTCATTAATTTTCAAGGGAGGTAATTTGCATTAAACTAATATCGCTTGTCAGAAAGAAAGATGTACCATGACACATAAGTAAGGAGAGTTCATAGAGAGAGTAGAAGGTCACCGTTTGTTCACACCTTCTCTGCTTAAGCAAATTTATTTCTTCTCTCTTTCCATTTTTTATGGTCTTATTTAAAAGATAAATCTGTATTAAAAGGGGTTGTGGCTCACATGCGAGAACCTTGTGTAGGATCATTTATGAGAGGTTAATGTATATTTTAATGTTAGTATACCTATAATTTAGCAAAAGAATATTAAAAAAAAAAAATGGTTTCAAATGAGCTACTTGCACACTGAAGTAGGTAACCGTGTGGCCATGTTCATTTTTCAGGGGTCATAAATTTTGACTTTTCAAAATTAAACTCCTCAGATTTCTTCAATATGTCGTATTAAAAGTCTATTTTTGGAGACAACAAAAAGTCTGAATTTTAGCATTTTGGGAGTTTTGCTCTCATTTTGTGGACACCCTGAAAACATTTTTGAAAATCAAAAAGTTTTTCTTGATTAAATTTGTTCAAAGTTTTTAGCAGATTCAATGTATCAATTTTCAAGTTGTTAATATTATTGCAGTTCTAAAATAGTGCTTACTAGTCAGAAATGGTTTCAAATTCATAGAAAAGTTTGAAAAATGACTAAGTCTCCATAAATTCAAAAATCCATAAAACCTGAACTACTTGAGCTAAAAGGCTAAAATTTTCGGCAAATGTTCATTTTATTAAATCTATATATTAATATGATAGTACGTTTAATGTACCTACGTGTGTATGTGTGCCATGGTTTCCAGATTATAAATGATTCAATTGAGGGACCCTATTTATTAAAAAAGGAGGATAGAAGGTGATAACGTGGTACAAACATTCCATTCATGCTGAACATCCAGAACATCCACAGGATGCCTACCAGCAATGTATTACATATGAAAGATGCCGCCGTGGAATTTCCACAGGTCCTGCTAGTACTAATGATTAAAAAAAAATGCTAAAAATCTGAGTCTTTAACCTCCCACGAGTGGATCACAGACAGAATGTCCCAAAATAAGTCAGGTCGAATGACGTTTATCCAATTTTTAAATAGTTTGTAAATGAAAAAATATATACTCTTAGGTTTTTATTTCAATACAGAGAGGAGAATGAGCATGTTTTCTTTTTTTTTCTTTCTTGTTTTTTTTTTTAAATAGAGTTTTTGTCTCATTCAAAAAGCCTTGTTATTTAATCAACCATGACAGCGGTATCAGTTCTCTCGAGTTTTATAGTACAGACGATGTCTTTGTTATTTGAGTTGGTTATTTTGGAAGCGCGGGGGCGGGGAGTAACGGCTAGGAGTATCTAATAGATGCTATTACTACTACGAGGCACAGTATTCAAAAGTAATTGAATCGTCTTCAAAAGTTAGCAATAAAAAAAAAATCTCTGGATTTCATAAAGTGATGGCAGGTCTTTTTGGAACACCTAGAATTTCAACCATTTAAAATGGAAATATGATAAATGTAAAAAAATAAAAATAAAATAAAAGAAGTATTGTAAGGAAAAAGCTCAGCAGATTTCAAACGGTTGACCCTGCCTGAATAAGCTAAAATCGCCTGAAAAGCCAATGATATTTTGCTGGATATAACATCAAATACAAAAACACAGAGAATGCTAGTTTGAAAGAAACGACTGAGCTGCGAACACGCATTTAAAAATGGTCCAACAAAAATGATGATATAGTGATACCCTTAGCATATAATTAACATTCTTTTTCTTTCTGTCTTTCTACCTCTTTGACCTTTCAGTAAGAATACGATCATTTAGTTGAATAAAATCCTTCATCTTTTAAGAATGTGTTATTGGAATTATTTGAATCATAATTAATGGTCTTTTATTTCAATTAATGAGTATATACTCAGTCTTAGAAATATGGCAACAATACATCCACACATAGTGTCCATGATCAGTAATCTATATATTAATACGATAGCGTGTGTGTTATTTTCTGTGTTATGCTTACATCTAGGTTATTTAATTGTTATGTACTTCCATTTCTTGTCATAAATAAGAATTCTTCATAAGTTTTGGTTTCGGTTTCGATTATAGCTGATGGCACTTATGTGATCTATTTTTTTTTTTTATAATTAACTTTATCAAGAATTCTGCATAAGTTTTGGCTTCGGTTTCGATTATAACTGATCGAACGCCAGTAATCTATTTTTTTTTTTTTTTTATAAATAATTTTATCACAAATTCTCCATAAGTTTTGGTTTTGGTTATAGCTGAAGGAACTCGTTATATATATATATATATATATATATATATATATATATATATATATATATATATATTTCATAAGTTTTTATTTCGGTTTCGATTCAAGCTAATGCACCCAAGTCATATGGATATATTTTTTTTTATTTTTGAAATCGCAACTTTATAATATACAAAAATCGATAGAACATTAACTCTATAATAATATATACGAAATCTGCAAGAATGAAAATATCATATTTAAGCAGACTTTACGACCGGGCTTTGCTGGGCGTTCGTGCTTGCTTAGATAAATACTTTTGCAGTTTTAACAAAAAAGCTACAATAATATCAGAGCGTCTTCATTTACACTGAACATCTACAGAATGCCAACATCAATATATTAGATATGAGTCCCCTGAGGAATTTCCACAGGTGCCCGCTCATGAACGCACTGATTTAATTCAATAAGTAGTTAATATCAAATTACAACGTAACAAAGTAGATATTTTATGGATTATTTTTTTCATTCTACTGAGTTCATATAATAATTCAAACGGTTGAGTGCTCATCTTGCGCTGACACTTTTCACAGCATTAAATCTATTTCCAAAGAATTGTCTTTCTTCTATATGTAGGGATTATGGATCACTTTGCAAAATAATAAGAGAATGAACAGCATTCTACTTTGTGAAGGTTATGCTGAAGGTGGATCTTAACAGGAATATTTACATCAGTTCTGGAATGTGAGTAGCAAAAACAGCTAAAATCGATATGACTTTACCACCTTGGAGTAACGCCCCCCCCCCCAACACACACATTGTGTGGAGAGGGCAGCGCTATTGCCCCCCCTTTTTTTTAAACCAATTTCAAGTAAGTCAAAATTAAGAGAAAAACGGATGAGCATGGATGTAGGCGGGGAAAGAGACGGGAAGTCACTCTTTGATGAAATAAAAAATCATCTAACTCCATGAATCGTTTGAATTCAAGGCAAAATTAACATCTTCAATTTTTAGAGAGAACCGTCATAGAGAGAAAAGGACGGCACAGCAAGACAAGATGGAGAAACAAAGAAAGGAAAAAAAAAACAGGAAAAGGAGGGAGAACGAGAAACAAAGAGAGAAATAAAATCCACTCAACAAACAAAGATAAAGTAAAGAAAAAGGCTGTAGCAAAAATCGGGTTTTTCTTAATACATGTAAATACAGTAAGGTTTTATTCATATTATTTGGAATCTTCAGACTACTGTTCTCGTCTTGAGTATCATTTACACAACATTTCGGTTAATGTAACCTTAGACCTTCTTCGGGTGTATCTTGTGGATTTGGGAATGTTTCTATCAAACTTGGAAATTAGGACAAAACTTTATTTACTTTACAGGAGTAGCATGCTCTTGTTCCATCAGCCATGACTGGATAGAAGTCCTAAGTAATTCACAATTGTATTTTTTGGTCGCCCACACTGAAAATTGAACCTTCAACCTTCAGGATAATATCACTTTTACAATTGATTTTTCCAAGTATGCTAATATGCCACGGGTTCTTTTGGATAGTTGAAGTACGAATTTTGGGAACCTGAAATCTATTTTATTTCTAGTTGTAAATATCACCATTTAGTATTTATATGTATATATAAACATTGGTTAGGTCGGTTATACAATGACCACGTTATCCCGTCGTCCTACCATGCATTATGTAGAATTTATTACATTTACAGAAAAAAAACGTAACTGCCTCCCCCCTCCTCCAAAGTTAAAGAAATTCTAATCAGAAACACACAAATAATACAACATGAAACCAACATTAAAAATTAAAAAAATTTGGAAGCAGTATATATAAGAACTCAGAAACCTGTCCTAAATATGGTTACATTCCAATCTAGCCAAAACATTTTAAACCACCATCCCTTTCTGACACTGCCCTCACCTCAAAACCATACACTCCCTCCGTCCCCACTGGGTGTAAACGGCCTCGCATGCATCAACCGTTCCTATTACTACTAACCACCATCCACCTGTTAGCATAAGCAACCTTAAACATTCTCCTGACGATGTCTTGATGAAAGACGAAAAGCAAAAAAAAAAAAAAAATAAATAAAATAAAATAAATCTTTTAAAAATTAAAAAATCACGACGTGCTTCAAAAGAGACAAATCTAACTATAGGATACTTACTAATACCTTTGATCTATACACAAAAAACATCAGAAAAATTGAAAAAATAAAAAAGGTATAACAAAAACTCTC
>NC_136488.1:124673401-124828401 GCF_053919585.1 Euprymna scolopes
TATATATACGTGCACTTATGTTTGGGTGACCGAATCCATGTATGCATATGTGCATGGATTGGAAAGGAAACTCCAACCAATATATACATAAGGTGGGATGTATGAATATGTATGTGTGTGTGGGATTGTGAATGCATGTGCCCATATATATATATATATATGGGTGGATGAGTGTATACACATCCGTATGTATGTATGTGTGTATGTATGTATATATACATATGTATGCACATGTATGAGTGGGTAAATGTGTTCGTGTGAATATGGATATACGCGTATGTGTGAGCCCCTGCATATGTCTGTGTGTGTGCATGTGTGTGTGTATGTGTATGTGCCTACATAGTATGTGGATGTTTGTGAGTGTATGTGCACATACATATATGTGTGTACATATATGTGTGTATGTGCGTGTATGTGTGTGTATATATATCTTCTACCTATTATTCTCCATCTTACTTGTGTGTGTGTGTGGGTGCGTGTACATATGTCTGAATGATTAAGCGCATATATACATGCGTGTTTTGGTAGGAAAAAAAAAAAAAAAAAAAAAAAAAGTGTATATATATATATATATATATATAAAATAAAAAATAAAAAAATAAAAATAATTGTTAGCGGTGGATGTATGCGAGTGCGTGTGTGAGTGTGTAGGTGGGTATGTATATGTGTATATATGTATGCTCCTACATATATTTCTATGTATGTACGCGTGTGTATGTGTGTGTGCCTGTGTGCGTGTGCATGTGTACATGTACATGAATATATATGTATGCGTATGGGATTGTGTGTGAGTGTATGCTATACATGGGGAAAGAAAGTCTTTAAAAAAGAACCCTAAAGAAGCCATAAAAACCTTCACCATATGGACTAAAAAACACTCTTTGAAACTAACTTTGACCGGTCACAGTGAAACACTTAAAGTTGGAGACAGAACGTCTAAACACTGAACACACGCATCGCACCACTATGAAAAACATATTTAATATCAGCGGAGGCATATCCACAAACTCCCATTTTAAAGAAAAACTTTTTACGAAAATATCTGAAGAGAGCACACCCTAAGCTCGAAACGCGTTATAAAAATATTTTAAAATAAAAATATGATGAAAACCTTTAAAAAAAAACCACAATTGTTGATGGCTACACTCTTTTAAATATACATTTTTTCTCTCGTTGGAACTACACAACCATCACTTTAAATATATATATATATATATATATATATCATTGTTATTGTTTACTTATTACAGTAAATATCATCTATTATTTATAATTAACGGTTCCCATATCGTATTAAATTCCATGCTAGGTCTACTTAGTAATTAATTGTCGCCCAGCATATGTGCTGCTTTTTTTTGGAGTTGTCTTACTTTCCACCGTTTTCCTGTCTATATTTTTACTTCGTCCCATAATAGTGTAGTGGTTAAAGGACTTTGAAAAAATCAATTGTAAAAGTAATATTCTCCTGAAGGTTGAAGGTTCAATTCTCAGTGTGGTTGATCGAAAATTGCAAATTACCTCTATCCAGTCATGGCTGATTGAATCAGACCATGCTAACCACATGATAAGGGGTTCCACTGAAAATCCTGTCCAAATTCTCGAGTTTGACAGAAACATTTCCCAGTTCGCAAGATAGACCTTAAGAAGGTCGGAGGTTACATCGACTGAAACATTGTGAAAATGACACTCAAGGTGAGAACAATAGTCCAAAGATTCCAAATAATATGAATAATCAATGCTAATCTAAAAAATTGAGAAAAGTAAGGTTTTATACTATATTATCGGTATCCCTCCCAAGTGTCATGAAGCGAGAAAGAATAGGTTTGTAGAGAAAACAAAGGAACATACGAGAAAGCTGGCATAGATTGAAGTTTACTTGTACCAAATACGGTTGAATTGCAAACATAATTATAACTATCGATGGGTGGTATTTAATTTGGGTTACCCAGTATATAGTATCATATATTATATGATAGTATAAGTAATTGTAAATTTTTAATGTAAGTGAAAATGAGATAATTAAAACAGGCATAATAAATGATGACATATAAAGAATTATGGTAACTATACAGAATTTGACCATTCTATGGCCATTTGTACTATAATTCATCAGATCATTGTAAATATCAGAGATATTGATGTCTCCTGCCCCATAGCTTTTCTTTTAGACTTCTAAATGCCAAAGTGGTAATAATCAGCTAATGTACTTCCTAACTTCCGGCATAGCACTATTACAAGCGGTAACAAGGCTAATCAGTTCCTTCGCTATTTTCTCTCCCATCTATATCTCCTTTGTGCATGTAGTCTTTGTTTCTTACGTTTTTCAGATCGTTCCTTTCTTATTATTTAATAATCACTGAAAAGTTTTTTGGTCTCATTTTAATTAAGAATTATTGAAATTAGTTTTATTTTTTTTAAAAGAATCATTGAAAACACATTAAAATCTTTTTAAACTATTTTGGGAATATTATGTATTGGATACGTTTTCTTTATGATATTTGAAATTTGGATTTCAATAATTTTATTTTTATACTTTCATAAACATATTTATTATTATATAAATTCAAAGAAAAAACTTATTTTTATAATTTCATAGACGTATATTTCTTATAAAATTCCAAATAAAATAAACTTTTTATTTTTTGTAATTTTGTTATTAAAATTGCAAGTAAAAACTAACAATGTTATTTTTATCCATATAAGTTTGTTAATTTTTATTGTATGCAGTTCAATGATTCCTTTTCTTATATTTCAATATATATATAAATACTGAAGAACAATAAAAATGAAGGAACTGATTTGCCTTGTCACCGCTTCCGGTAGCACTACGCCGGAAGTTAGAAAATACGTTAGTTGACTATAACCGCCGAAATTGCTATTCATATTCTTCTGATAATGTCAGATGAGAATCCTAGAATCACTGAGCCAAAACGCGCAAAATCTTCATTTATTTCAAACCGTTATTTTGTTTTCTATTGTGATACTATCCCCAAAGGAGGAAAGCATTTTGCGTTTGCCTGAGTTCACTTTCATTCCACATTCCATACAAGAGACTTCAACCTCAAAGGTAGACAGTTTCAACTGATCAAAGACAATGGTAACGAGTATAGTGTCATCATAAATATTTATAGATCGCTCATTGTTAAGTACCAGTATTCATTGCAGATTTTCCAATCCCTTCAGGACAACTTCCAAGAAACAGTTGAAGAGGGCAAGAGATAAGAGACAGCCCTTTAATATAAAGATTTTATAATATATTGATAGTTCCTATTGCTCTATATGCAAGTGAAACATAGATTATACTAGCAGATCATGAGAGGAAGCTGATTGTCTTTAAAATTAAATGTTTAAGAATTAATGTTAAAGTAACTTTGCGAGGTAAACTAAGAAATTCAAGGCTAATGGGGTGATAATTTAATGAGTCAGCTCTTTTGCCAAAATTCTTGTATACTGGTACCACAGAAGCAGTTTACAAGAATTCTGGCAGAAGAGCTGAACCATTAAATTATCACCCCATTAGCCTTGAATTTCTTAGTTTACCTTGCAGTCAGGAAAGCAAGATTCGTTAAGGCATTTATTGAAGAGTTTGGAGAGAATTGGAGCAACCGCAGCAGAGCATTTTTTTAATAGTACAGCCGGGATGAGATCAGGTTCACATGCTTTCGAGATGTCTAAGATTTTTTTTTATGATATCATGTATACTTGAAAAGGGGTTATTTTCAAATCATCTAGTGTGGTTTCTGACAAAGGCTTCCTTTCTAGGGCAATTGCTCTCGACATATCAAAGGCCTTTGACAAAGTATGGCATAAGGGTCTACTTCACAAGATTTCCAGCTACGGTATAACTGGAAATGTTTTCTCAATCATTAAATCATTTCTCTCTGATAGGCTCATAAGAGTAGTGGTAGATGGACAAAAATCGGAGGCCTGCAATATAAATGCTGGAGTCCCTCAGGGGTCAATCCTGGGCCCAACTCTCTTCCTGATCTACATCAATGACCTCCCTAAACACATACTTAAATCATTCGTTGACATCTATGCTGATGACACGACCATCTACGGCAACACATCAAAGGCTGTAAATGACGAAGTTCTCTCGGATTCTCTCTCCTCTGATCTCGAGCGCGTGGTTCAGTGGGGGAAGATGTGGCTAGTTACCTTTAATGCATCCAAAACCAAACTCCTATCCTTACATCATCAACGCTCTGATCCCCAGCTGGCATCAATTGTGATGGATGGCTCTCGTCTGGGTGAGGCCCCGTGTTTTGACAAGCTTCTGGGTTTGACCTTTACTCCTGATCTGAAATGGAACACGTACATCAAGTCTGTTGCCAATGTCGCAGGAAAGATGGTGGGATCCTTCTACCGCTCCAGAAGATATCTCACTACTGATGCAATTCTCTATCTATATAAAAGCCAAGTACGGCCAAGGATGGAATACTGTTGCCATATCTGGGCAGGAGCTGCCAAAAACAGCCTATCATGCCTTGACAGAGTACAAAATAGACTTCGTGGTTTAGTGGGGGATGCCCTTTTCTCTACCCTGCAACCCCTCTCCCACAGAAGAGACGTTGCGAGCCTATCCTTGTTTTATCGTTATTTTCATGGCAGGTGCTCGTCTGAACTCCAATCCCTGGTGCCCCCTCGCCAATCTTTCACGAAAAACACCCGTCTAGCTGAATCCACTGTGAAAAATTTCCCCCACTCTATATCTGTGCCTAAATCAAAACGCGGATTTCATGAGCAAAGCTTCTTTCTTAGAACTGCACGCCTGTGGAACTCTGTTCCGTCTGCCTGCTTCCCTCCGGACTACAACTTGGATGCCTTCAAGTCTAATGTTAACAAATTCCTAATGAGCCGCCCCCCTAATTAAATACTTCATAAAATCTCCTCACTAACGTGATGTACTTACAATAACCCTTATCCCTGAGTGGCTTCCGGGCCTTGATAAGTGGTGATCACTGTGTAAAAAAAAAAAAAAAAAAAAAAAATCTGGGAGAGAGAGGTTTACTAGGTCCAAAGTAGAGTTGGAGGCAATTCGACAGGCAAGCAGATTAGCCTTCTCAGTTGCTATGCAAACAACGTCATGATTGTTGGATATTGGGGGAATTGTTGATTACCCATTACTACACTATTATAGATGTTTTTAGAAGTCACAAGTTCCTAATTTCTGCACTTCAATGCATTTTCTGGTGGGACATTCCATGCCAAGTAATCCAGGCCTCTTCATCCCCCCCCTCAGAATCTTTTATCCTTTTGACTCCTGCAATATATATATAAGTTATGATGAACTGCCAAATTTTAGACTCAGCAATCAATGGGAACCCTGTTTTTGAGCCCATCCAAAATAAGGCCAAGAGGCCAAAAAGGACTGTTGTGACGCGTCATGACGAGACTACCCATCGTTACAAAATTGTACATTCTTTGAAAAGTATTTACTTTCTGGACTAAAAAATTGCACCTAGTAGGGTGTTTGACCGAGGAGTTCAAAAATCAACCTTAGAAAACCAGGGGAGTTCATCTTGTGGGACTTTTTTGCTCATTTATATGCCGAGACAGCTTCTGCGGAAACCCCCAAAAAGGCATAACTTTGGGGGTCAAGAAAAGACAACTCTAGGGGGTCAGAGGTAATATCTGTTTTAATATTTAGAAAGCCAAAAGATAGAACTTTCAGAATATATATTCACATTGTAATTTAACGTTGAATGTTGACAATTTTCAAAAAATTTGAAAACGCTCAATTTTCGTCGAATGTTCATAAATATAAGAAAATTTTATGGCTGCCTGGGTGTAATTTACAGGTATATATGTGCATATCTTATGATTTTATATTTCAGTGGTTATATTCTGTTACTCTTGACAAAATTTCAATGTTTTTTCTTCATTTTCATGACTGAATTTGAACACCTGATTGAAGTGACGCTAACCTTGTCCAAAAGATACCAAACAAGCCGCACATGCATAGTTCCCCTCCATGAGTGCACACTTTTTTGGGGGAAAAATAACTAAGTCCATATGTGTGTGTGTGTATATTATACATACATACACATCTACGAGGTGCCTTCAATAAGTTTCCAAACTTTTATTGATAGTACATAGACAAAACTCTAGATGTTTTATGAATTATGAAAAAAAAAAAAAAATCAACATAATTTTGGTAAAACAATCTGCGATTATTGCCTGGTTTTGAACAGAATTGTTGAAAATTTGACCAAATTTGCCAGAACAAACTGGTTTATTATTTATTTGGTTAATATATAAGTTAATTTTTATCATTGACAAGGCTGAAAATAGACAAAGAGAAGAACTTAAAATGATTTTTTGACACTTTTGCGGTTTTTATGAGGAAGGTACACTTTTGCTCATGTAATACGATGTCCAGGAAAAATTAATGAATTTCCACCGATTTTCGTGAGTTCAAAGTTTCGTAAAATTTTAAAAAATTATCGAAATGGCTTACATTTTTTTTTTTTCCAGAAATTTATTTTTTTTCCCAATTAAATGCTTAAGAACAGTGAATAAAGAAAACATTTTCCAGATATGGAGTAGACTTGTTTGGTATCTTTTGAGTGAGGTTTTGCATAACTTGCTCTTCAACTTCAACTTCAATCAAGCGTTCAAATTCAGTCATGAAAATGAAGAAAAAACATTGAAATTTTGTCAAGAGTAACAGAATATAACCACTGAAATATAAAATCATAAGATAAACACATATATACCTGTAAATTACACCCAGGCAGCCATAAAACTTTCTTATATTTATGAACATTGAGTGTTTTCAACTATGATTTTTTTTTAAATTGTTCACTTTCGACGTTAAATTTAAATGTGAATATATGTTCTGAAAGTTCTATCTTTTGGCTTTCTAAATATTAAAACAGATATTACCTCTGACCCCTAGAGTTGTCTTTTTTTGACCCCCAATGTTTTGCCCTTTTGGGGATTTCTGCAGAAGCTGTCTCGGTATATAAATGGGCAAAATGTCCCACAAGATGAACTCCCTTGGCTTTCTAAGGGTGATTTTCGAACTCCTCGGTCAAAACACCCTACTAGATGAAATTTTCTAGGCCGGAAACTAAATACTTTTTTTTAAAAAATCTACAATTTTGTAACGATGGGCAGTCCCATCATGACAGTCCTTTTTTTGATCTCTTGGCCTTATTTTGGCTGGGCTCAAAAACAGGGTTCCCATTGATTGCTGGGTCTGAAATTTGGCAGTTCATAATAACTTATATATATATATTTCAGGGGTCAAAAGGATAAAAAAATTCGGATGGGGGGGTGATGAAATTTTGATCTTTTACTGAATGATTTGGCATGGAATGTCTGTGATGGTTTCGGTATATTCTCTCTTGGCTGTGACTATTTCCTTCTTACAATTACTTCTAGCTTCTATAAACTTTTGTCTATTTGTACTGGATTTATATTGGATTAATCTGCAGTATGCATGCTGCTTTTGAGCAATGGCAACTGCACAGGTAGAAGTAAATCATTGGGGAGAGTGGGGTTTTCTATACAACTTACATGTGGGAACATGTGCTTCAATTAATCGGAATTGGGAATCAGAAAAATTGGTATTTTTTTGAATATCGAAATTGGTATCAGAAAAAATTGTGCATATTTTCTGATGCCAAAAACGATTCCTTTAATTATCTTTTTTTTTTAATTCACTTTTGTTTAAAACAAAATCTTCCACTACTAGTAGTAATAATAAAATAATAAATATTTATTGATTTCAAACTATCAGTAAAATCAAAATCTATAGATCACCTCCACAAGTGTGTGTTTTTTTTTTTACATTTGAGAAAATATATGCACTTTTATCATGTGTTTTTACAGTAATTGGAAAAAAATAGCAATTTTATAGTTAAATATTTACAAATTTATAAAGAATCGGAATCTGAATTGATAATTGTATTGGACTCAGGAATTTAGGATGGAATTGGGAAAAATATTGAAATCGTCCCATCACTAATGCACAGCAACAGCTCTTTTACCATTATTAAATACTTTACTATTATTAATACATCAAATTATTTTCGTCATCTAACTGATTATTTTCTTCGTGTGGTTAAACAGGTTTTTATAGTAACTATTTTTCTAATATATAAACAATCTTTTTCCAAAAGCTAAAAACAAAAAAAAAACAAAAACAAAAAAATAACTACTTGTTCTAAATTCAATTATATTCTTTCATAAGCAAACAAAAATAAGCAGCAGTTTAGCCGATCTCCTCGAGCTTTAAGTTCCTTTATTTTAATGGAAATAGCTCCAGACAAAGCATGAAGCTACTTTATGTAAGGAGCAAAAATAAAATGATAAAAAACTCGCAAACGATAAGTGTTATATGAATAGATTTCAACCGAAACCCCCCCCCCAGCCATTCTTCCCAGTTTGTCTGAAATATTGCTGATGGAATGCGAGGACTAAAGCGAAGGGAGAGCTATGAGGTTGCCGAAAGTAAACCTAATATTCACTTTCTATTCTCCAGGAAGTCAAAGCTAAAAAGAAGAGTAAGTGGGGCTGAGCAATTAATGCACAATATCCGTTACATGAATAAATGCTATATCCATATTGAAAAATGATACCTTTTCGGCAGTCTAGATTTAAGCATATTTTGGCATGATATTCTTGAACTAGTAGTATTAGTATTATTAGTAGTAGTAGCATTAGTAATAGTAGCAGCTGCTACTTGAATTTGCCCCTGAAGCCATAACTAGAGTTAAATTTAAGCAAAATAAGATGTAATCTCTAACTAAAAAGGGATGACCACCAATAGGTGCAGTGTAATCTCTACAATTATATAAATGAAACTTTATGCGTGTGAGTTCGTTCCTTACAGACTCCGAAACAGCTGAACAGATTTTCTTTAAAATTTACAGAACTTTAGTGTACAAGTTTGGGAGTGACCTTAGTTAAGTTTTGTCTCAGAATACCCCCAATAATTACCGACAATTGATAATCGAAACTGTTATTTTAATTTATCTATCATCGTTAAAGCCATTTTTTTTCCATATCATTGCTTAGCAACAATGATAGAACAACGGGCCATGAAAATTCTACTGTGGGTAAGTTGATAGCGTGTTTGTTTTTTGTATGACGTGGTCTGTAAGTTCTAACTCTGCATATAACTTCCTTAATTGTTTTTTTTTATCAACTGCAAAGAATTTTATAAGACTTGAAAATTTACGTGTTTTTTTTTTTGTTTTGTTTTTTGCATGACGTGGTCTGTAGGTTCAAATCCCACACGTAAATTTCTTAATGTGTTTTTTTCGTTAACTGGAAAGAAGTTTATACAAAATAATTTTATAAAAGAAACAGTAGGTTCTCTAGAGTGCAATGTAGAATAACATATTTTGGACTAAGTTACTAAGCTTCACACGGACGCATGTGAAGCTTCCTCCCAGGCGATTTCACAGATTCCAATGACAATAAAAAATATAGGAGTGTGAAATATTCGTTGATCATCATTCAATCCCGAGCAACGTCGGGTCTTCTTGCTAGTAACTAATAACAGCAGGATTATCAAGTTTCCTCTTTGCCCAGATTGCCGGATCGTCAGTTACCAGAAAGTTGGTTTTTGCATCTGTACTGCTGAAAGCGGTAAAACGAAACATGTACTTAGGATAAAAATTATAAACGTAACAAGCATTTTAAAGAAATTTTGTGACCTTGTGCGTCAGATTAATACAAGTACAAAAGGCTGAACACTTTTACCCATTAGTACCCAAGGTCTGTTATTTCAAGTCAGAAGGATAATTAACCATCTTTCAGCAACATCTGTTTTCTTTAGAGATATCTATAGTTAGTCATAAAGATTGGAGTGCTTTTTAAATATTAAATCAACTGTCTAGTTTATATCAACAGCACTGGTGTCTCAGCTTTCATTATGTTGCGAAAATAGAGAGTGGAAGGATACAATCAGTTCCATCTAATATCAAATCAAAATTTTTTGTTAAATAGCTTTCACGATCGCATTTATACATACCTAGAAAACGAAACTTAAGCCTGGTATAGTGATATGGGACAAAAGGGAGAAAGTAGCAACCCTAGTTGAAGTAAGTGTACCTAACGATGCTGGTTTTAACAGAGTTGAGAGAGAAAAGATAACAAAATACCAAGGCTTTATGTACGGTATAAAAAGAAACTGGAATCTTAAGATCTCCATAATTCCAGTAATTATAGGAGCAACCGGAATTATAAAAAAACAAACAAACTAAAAACTACTTGTTGAATATACCCGGTGAACCAAGTGCAAGAAAAATACAAACAATTGCACGATTAGAATCTTAAAAAGATCTCTTCGTTGGAGTAACTGAAATAGTGGGTGAATGTCTGGCATCCGATTGAATGCCCCATTCCCATAAAATACAAAACGATTAGAAAATTAAAACACATGAAAAATAGGAAAACTTGACGTTGCTTGGAATTGCATGACAATCAGCATATTTACTTTTTCACTATGACATTTGACATGGTTTTATGACGCTTTCTTTGTTCTCATTGACTTTCTTCTTCCGCTTTGCCTCTAATATAATCGGAAAAAGCCAAATGGTAGAAAACTCGCTGAACTAGTGTTTTATACATATGTTTAATATATCATTAGCATTGGACGTATTTGAAGTTTTAAGATGTTTCTGTTCTCATGGGTCACTTAAAGGTGGGGGGTATGAAGATATTTCCCATATAGAAAGTAGCGTAGAAATTTGGGACACTTCCATTGTCCCCCCCCCCAACACCGAAATTTATACATTATTTGAATTTCATAAAAATAGGATGTATTTGGAGTTTTAAGAGGATTATACCCATATTAGGAATGCTTTTAGAAATTCAGAAACACTTTCATTGTCTTCCTCTGTAGATGTTACATAATAAACTTTTAGATTTTATGTAGATTCTCTAATCTATCTTTTTATAGGGAAAACACACAAATATCACATATACACACAGACATTAAGTGCTATATATAGAGATAAATAAACGCTCTCACTAGCCTATCAAGTTAAGTAACTCTGAAAGTAATCTTGCTCAAATATAACATTGTATTTACAAAAGGTTTTTGGTAATAAATTAAAGAATGACACTAATGGGTTTTTAATATGTCATTCCTTACTACATTATAGAAACTATTCGGAAAATAGATATTTAATTTTCGACATGTGCTTCTAGATTTTCAGTATAATAGTCATAGGCAAAAGACAACATGGTTCTTAATAAAGAACTTGGTTTGATTTACGGCACATCAACTTTTTTTAATGTTATTTAATACCAAAAACAAAACACCTGTTGTAAAAATTCTATATATACGATTAATTAAACACAAGTGGTTATTTCAAGGTTGAAAAACTGAAAGTTTTTAAATAATAATATTCTTCAATCATATTTCTTAGGTAAGGTGTTGTTTAAACTGTACAATCTAACTGCACATAGATTCATAGCACAACGGATAAAAGCGTTAAGTAACAATTAGTTCTAAGTAACAGTCTTCTGGTGATTGAATATTCAATCCTCACTACTGGTGATATTAAGAATAAAATAAAAATTATGTAACACTTCTACAGGTTATCATGACCGATTGAATGAAAACAATCTACCTTTGTGAAGTATATAAAACCCTGGGGATGCCAAATCCCTGTGCAAACGGATAAAGGTGCAGTTTCAGGCCTTAACATGTGTATATTTGAGTTGACCACCATGAAAAACCACTATATAGCCAGACATACCAAGTTTTTGTTGAGAAATATTTAAAAAAAAAAAGCTACACAAAGGGGTGTTTTTAGCACTAAAAGTCCCGAGGACACAAACCAGAATTTTACTGGATTCAGATTAAGAACAATGGGCTCCACATTTTGGCCAAGTTTCAGAAAAATCTAATGGATGGATCAAAATTTATGGGGCAAAAAGTGTCAGTTTTGGCCATTTTGGGGCATTTTTTACCTCTTGAGCCCCAAGGGACGCAACAGGAATTTTTGCAAAAAGCATTTATTTTTACTGTGCACATCCATTTACTGTGCACATCTATACAATTTGTGGCAAAATTTCAGGAAAAACTAATCAACGGTTATCTAGCAATCGTCCGCCTAACGGACGCACAGATGGACACCACTGAAAATATAGGTCACTCTGATAAATCAGAGGACCAATATATTAGCAAAGGCATATTTCTAGTTATACAGGGTCAGGCAGAATGAAAACAAATAAAGTAAAGAAACAAAAAAGTGGTTTTATTTTCAAAAAGTACATATAATGCCATTTTGTTTTGTTTCTTTTTCAGTTGCTGACATGAATTGAACTGGTGAGCATCGCGCTTTCATTGTGGAAACGTTTATCAAAACAAACAAATTTGTAACTACAACACGAGCGTTCAGTTTGCACTTCAATCTTGGTAGACATGATCCCGTATCAGCTCGAAACACGATCTTGTTATGGGTTACCAACTTCAGAGTTACTGGATCTGCATTGAAACAAAAATAAACCGGCCGACCTCGCACCGCCCTCCAGAAAATGTGGCAGCAGATCCCATGTGACTGATTTAATTTTTTAAAACCTAATTAAACAGAATTGCATTATATGTACTTTTCGAAAAGAAAACACGTTCTTGTTTTACTTAATTTGCCTTTTATTAAACCTACAAATGTGTAAGATCATTTTGCCTGGCCCTGTATAAAGTTAGGTATATGTGTTTTTATTTATGATTCGCTCCTAAAATAGTTAACCGATCATTATGAATTTTGGGGCACAGATGCTAGACGTAAGAGTCAAATGCGAGCTATATTTAGTTTAATTTAGTTTTATGTGAAGGGATAGAAACTGTTTGTGAGAATTCAGATTCTCTCCGAGTTTTGTGAAATTTTAACAATAGGCATCTGGCATCAATTAATAAATATTCCCTGCATTTGGTTTTTTTTTTTTTTTAAGAATTCAAAGGCATTGGAAGGGGCATAATATGGGCACAACCTTCTATTTCAGTTTTGCATCAAATTTGATCCATAATCATTAGACACCAATAAGCAGAATTCCTTGAATTTCAATATCTTCTTAAGGTCTCTCAAGTTCAAACTTTAAATTTGACACATTTTCTAGATTCAAAATTATGTGAATTTTTTTTTTTTAATCAAAATTGGAATAAGGATTCTAGACATAAGGTTTAGTACCATTATATCTTAAATCTTCGTAACAGCACATAAAAGTTGTGCAGCACTGTTTGAGGAATTCATTTTATCGGTTTGGGGGCAGGTATTCTTTTTAATATGCAATGAGAAACCTCATGTAATCTATATATCTATATAAGTGAAAATGTGTGTGTGTGTGTGTGTGTGTGTGTGTGTGTGTGTGTGTGTGTGAGGACAATTTTCAACCAATATACAAGGTGGAACGATAAAATTGTCACCCTAGAAAAAAACGACATGATTCCATTTCCATTTGATGGAAACCAATTTTATTTCTTTTTTTTTTTTTTTTTTTTGTTGCAGACCATCTATTAGTTGACCAGTTGTGTACAAATACCAAGAACGATAGGAGCCTTCTATCATGCCTAAAAGTGACACAATTTTCAATGAGTGAGATCGGAGCTGCACCGCTGTATAACTCATGCTCCTTACCGATCCAAGTTATGACAACAGGACCATTGACAGCATCTTCAAAATGCATCGATGGATTACCATGAATAACAGGGACATGCCCAGGGTGACGAAAACAAAGTTTCTGACCATGGTTATGGTGTTTGGTGTTAATTCAAGTGAGGGCCACATCATGCCACCTCACATCTTTGAAGTCGGCTTGAAAGTTAACATCAAAGTGTACTTAGACATGCTGAAGAGTGTGGTGATCCCCAGGTGTAATCAGGTGGCCGCTGGTAGACCTTAGATGTGGCAGCAGGATTCAGCACTGGCCCACAACTTAGCTTCAGCACTGGCCCAGACTTAGCTTCAGAAGGAATGCTACGACTTTGTATCCTTTTCTCACTGACCCTCCTTCTCCTCCAACCTGAATTCGCTGGACTACTTTGTTTGGTCATATGTCGAGAACATCACCAACATGACCTATCACAACACCAAAGCCAGCTTGATTGCCGCCATCCACCAAGTATTCGCTGAGCTCCCGCTGGTGCTTATGGAAAAGGCATGCTTCCAGTTCCAAACCTGTATCAATGCAGTGATGGAGGCTGAAGGCGGCTATATTGAATAGATGTCAGCTCTACTACATAAACAAGTTACCTGAATTGATTTTTTCAATAAAAGTTTTAAAATAAAGCTGTAGGGTTGATTTCTTTAGGTTAACGTTGTTCATGTAATAAATTCCTTATGTAAAGAATAAGTAGGCTTGAAAATACTTTAAAGACTGTGTCAAGCTGGCCTAATAGCTATCGTACATGACTCACTGTCTTTAGATTTTAGTTTTGCTTTCAACTCGAGTATTTTTTTTTTTTTTTACTTACAAGAAGTGAACTGTTTAGAAAAATAAATAATACTCGCATGCACATGTCTCAGTTTCTATATGAATTCAAATATAATATTTATGCATATTTTATGACCGGGAAACGTCTGGCGGCATGCTAGTGTGAATATAAAGTCAGAATAAGAATTTTTAAGGATTTAGTAACCGTCTTGGATGTCATCATATCAAAAAGACACACGGTGAAAATTTGGATAAATTTAATATGGCGCAATAAAAACTTATTTCAAATAAATAAAAAATAAATAAAATAAGTAATGTTTGTCTGTATTTAATTCTAGAGTCCAGTAGATTTTGGCATGACATTCACTGGCTAACAGACAGCATGACTCTTGCTCGAGAAATTGGAGTTAGTTTTTAATTTGGAAATGTTAATATCCCCCAAAAGGAAGAATTTGCTTTAATATTTGAACCACTGAACTCTTGGGTCATTTGATAAAAAATAAGTAAATAAACAATAATTAGAATTATAGACCTTTTTGTTCTAAAGATATATTTGTTTTAATTTATCATTTAATTTTTATTTATTTATTTTTTATTTATATTTTACATATTTCTGATAAACTTTTGTCTTGTAGAAGATTCAAAAAGGGGAAAATTAATTAAATAAAACATCAATTTCTTCTTCGTCTATCATAAAAAAATGGATACGTCTCCTTCTTCACCCTCCACACACACACACACTCACCAAAAGAAAACAAAGTATTTATTAATCAATAGAAGATGATAAATTGCTGCCACTGTTATAAAAACTTACACGCCCCGACCCCTCATCATTCCATTTTCAAACAAAGGCGACTCAGCTGAAAGAGAACAACAGAGAGATGTCAGCGGTGGCGGTGATGGTGTGAAGGGAAGGGGTACGTTGGTGTCATCAAGTTCATATCATGAGGCTCCACTCTGCTGCCGAAGCATAATAAGTGCATATACATAAAAGCAAGTGGCAATTGGTGTAATAATACTTCAATTTAGAAGGCTTAACAACGTAACACAATGTTTTCTCTATATTTAATAAAATTATGAGACAACGTATGTGTGTGCGTATGTGTTCCTGGTTAATTATGATTTTTACGCATTGAATTTTTATTATCATTTGAATATTTATTGAAAAAAAAAAAATGCAACAATATAAAACGAAACGATTTTTTTTACCCTGCCATTCGGTAGGTGTGTCAGAATTTTGGGGGAATTTTTGAAACCCTTAACACAAAACTGCGAATAAAATATTAAAAAAAAGAACTCGTAATTTCTCTTTTAAAGTGTGTTGTTTAATTTCTTTATGAAATATACTTCCAAAATAAACTATTAAAGTTATTTAAAAAAAATAATAGAAATATCATTTTTTATTTAAAAAAAAAAAAAAAAAAAAAAAAAAAACAGTGTTTACAAAGTGCATGCGCGCGCTCATGCAGCCATTTTTTCTACGTAATGAAATTAATTGAATTTTACGAGTTAAATTTTTTTCAATTTTTTTGACTTTAAAAATTTATCCAAATTTTTCTATTGGTTCAATTTTTACGATATTTTCAGGTTCAATGTGAAATTTTATGCTCTTTCCAATAAACCGAATATAATATTCTAGACAAATGTTGTTTTTTTTAATTCACCCCCCCCCTCATTTTGAAATGACTATTAAAATGAAAATAATTTTCTCACCTAAGTTTCATATGTCACAAATTGAAGATAAAAGATCAATAAATAAAATAATCTAATTTAAAAAAAAAAAAAAGCAATAGTTATTTGCAAATTTACATGTAAAGCCCAAAGTTACAAACCTTTTTTTATTAAAAACCACGTTGATTTATTATTTATTTATTTTTAATTGAATCCTTATGTTCTGGTTAGATTCTCCAGTAAATATCGGACGCGGACGACAATTTTTTCTATTTCATTTAATGTTTTTTGGGGTTTTTTAGATATTAAAAAAAAAAATCACTCCATAAAGAGGAAATAAAGTATATTAAATCAAAAACTCATGTATTTTTTTAAGAGAAAAAAAAAAAAAAAATGGAAAATTGGTCAAGCGTTTTTTTTTTAAAGGCCAAAACTGACGAGTGAAATGTGATCATTTTTCAAGTACAGTGACGTATATTGACCAACTTTGTAGTTTAAAGCAAATATATCAGAAATACAAAAGGGGGATAATTTATGGCCCTTTTAGGCATCCGTATTTAACAATTAGAAAAAAATAGAGGAAACACCGCTTTTGCTAACAGTGGGAATGAGTTACCAAAACGCGGTCTTCTGCGACTTGCTTAAAAATATCCTTTTATTTAAAAAGTGCATGGAATATAAAATATAAATATGGACAAATTCTTATGAATGAAGAATGGAAGCACCCATTAATTAGTATTTTATATAGGTAAGTGATTTTTGGAATTTATATATATTTATTATATTTAGATTAAGTTAAAGTTGTTGAATTTCGTAAAATCTTTTTAAAAGAAAACCGATTAAAAAAAATATTGTATATTTTTCGATTAAACCTTTTATTATTTAAAAATTTGGTCTTTGCTCTTTTTATTGAAAAAAAATTATTTTATTGAAAAAAAAATTTATTGTAAAAAGATTATTTTATTGAAAAAAAAATTAGGGTTTGAATTACATTATTCATGTTGTTATAGGCTTCAAAAGATAGCGGATCTAATTAATCACTCCTTTTTAATGGTGACTTCCAACACTCCTAGCCATTCGGCCGTGCATAAGGTATTTTTGTTACATCTGGGCTCGTGCACCAACCACTAATACCATTCATTCAGTGTGGCTGTAGCCAGGATTGAACTCACTACACGAGTTTGTAGTGTAATTCAAATTTTAATCCTGCCGAATACTTGATGCTTCACCAGGGCTATCAAGGGTATTTTTTATCATGATGCCATCACTAGACAGGGTGCCTACCACGGCTTAAGTGAGTCTCATCTATCCTCGAGAGAATGATAGACCACGCCAGTTTCTCAACCTGGTATTTTACCTTGCGGTACATACAGCCTCGCCTTCCCAAATGGTAACCCATCTGATACTGACCAGGCTCAATGTTGCTTAACTTCGGTGATCTGACAATGGGATTGTGAACAAAGTAAAAAAAAAAAAAAAAAAAATTATAACGCAAGAGGTCCGCACTGTATGCCAAACTTCATTCCCTGTCACATTGCCGCAATGTTGTGCTTGTTGTACAAGTACTTCCACGGATTGTGTTCTTACTGCACTTCACTCCTGAACGTGAATACTCCCAATTTACACGAATAGCAGAAAAATTCACTTAGATGTAGGAAGATCTTCCACTAATAGCTTCTGCCCGCCTTTAGAATTCTTACCTGTTTTTCTGCCGTGCAGGAAAAAACATTTTTTTTTTAAATTTCATTTAATGAGATGTTTCGCCGTATATGAAACTAATGAAAATACACTTTTTGTAGCCTTTAGGCTTGGATCAAAGTGTAGTATTTCGTCCAAATAATGTACAGTAATATTACACAGTACGGCTTCTGTATCATTTTATTTCCTGTCTACGAACCAGAAGCAAATCGCCGGCCGGGAGATGAGTTCATCCGACAATTAGTGGCACCCACTGCATCCACTGGTTGGAAGGAGCACCAAGGTGGGCAACTTAAGACTTGGCTCGCGGCAGTAAAAGCAGATATGGAGATCATGTCCGGTCCTCGCGTTTTTTGTTGTCCGTCGCTGGAACCGTGAATGGCAGGATCCTGCCGTCGACTCTGCTGCCGATCGACTAGGGTGGATGGCTTTGATGTGAGATGCGGATAACATCATTTGGGCTGGCTCAACCAATCCTGGGTGAATGCTGCTACAGGTAAGCAAATCTTTTGTTTAAAGAGGGATAAAAGGAACGGAGTAGGATTGGGGGGGGGGTAAATGAATAAAAAGAAATGATTGTATCATTCTGCTGAATCAGAAACTAATCACTGATATATCCTCTATCTATGTAAAAGATACAGCTTACTGCCACATCTGGGAAGGTGCCACTCATAGTACTCTGTCATGCCTTGACAAAGTACAAAATCGACTTCGCAATCTAGTGGGAAATGCAATATTGAGTTTGGTCAGTACCAGATCGATGACAATTTGGGAATACCAGGCACTGTATGTAGTAGAATGTCAAAACCTCCCCACAAGAAAGAAAAAAAAAAAAAAAAAAAAAAAAAAACATAAATAAATAAATAAATAAAATAACATCATTATCTCTCCTCACCGGAATATGCATGTAATTGGGGACCACTTGTAAATTTGATATTCCCTAGATACTTCCTCCTTTGGGGAAAGTAGGTTAAACCTAGCTAGGGTGAATGCACTGCTTTTGCTACAACCACTTTCTCTCAGAAGAGATGTTACTAGGCTGTCTCTACCGTTATTTTCATGGAATGTGCTCGACTGAGCTCTAATATCAGGTTGTTTTTTGTAACATTCACAGTAAAAACTCGTCTTCCTACCACAACTGTAAATAATTTTTTTCTCTCAATGTGCTTAACATTAAACAGAATTTCTATGAAAAGGGTTTTTTTTTCCCTAAAAACTTTCCATCTGTGGAACACAATATCACAGGACTTCTTCCCTGCAGACTACAACATGGTCATCTTCAAATCCAATATCAACAAATACTTGTCATTAATCGTCCTCATAGGTAATCAAGTTTACACCTGAAGTCTCAAGTCTATAATTTTTTTTTAGAAAGAAAGAATAACACATTTCATTAATCCAACTATTAACCCTGTCCAGGCTGATATATTGCTACCACAGACTTAGGGTTAGTAATTGGGTTAATGAAGGACATCAAGTGTACAGCTTCTACATCTGGTTTTGTGGCGCCCTAATAAAGGCATGTTAATATCACCATGCTGAATTTTACATTTTGATGCTAGGACCCGAAAATAAACATTTACTAAGGATACTATGATAGATATCAAATTTGATGCAATTCTTGGAACCTATAATATGACCAGTAGGTTGGTCGAAAACATGTTAAATCTGAATAGTAGTCACCTACATGCCCTAAAACTACTCAACAGAACTGCACCAAATTTGACATGAAGCATCCTTGGTGTCTATTGTGTCATATGAAAGTATAGATATCCGCTATTACTGAAATGTTATATATAAAAGGCTATATGTTTGTCTGTCTGTCTCCATATTTTCAAACTATCTTCTCCGAAGGGGCCTCAAATGATTGGATTTTTTATGGACCGCTGTTTTATGGTTCAAATAGTTAAATGGTTAAAAATGGGTCAAAATTGAAAAAAAAATCGTTATACATTTTGTATATTTATCTTAGCTTATTTTTAATTTTTAATCAGTTCATATGCGTGTCATGTTGGCACAGTGGTAACATTATCGACTTTGAATGCTACAATTTCGGTTTCGATTCTAGCTGATGGCAATCAAATACTTTTTTTTTTTTACTTTTGAAACCACGACTATAATAATATATACGAAATCTGGACGAATTAAGATGTCATATTGAAGAGTATTTTACTACCGAGCAAAGCCCTCTCCACCGCTAGTGCTATATATTAGAATTTATAATATAAATTTATGCTGAGTTTCCAAACAATATGCAAACCAAAAGAAATGCTCTCCCAGTAGGTTGTTGAGAAGCACTGAACATAAGTTCTTTTTTAAGTATTACTCCTTTTCTAATTACTCACTTGGACACGGACAGTTGACTACAAACTCAAGTGGATTACTATTTATAGTCACTAAGATTTATGATGACAGTGGTAATTTTGATAAAACACTTAGCTGTAATGTTCATTTTGCTTTGATAAGCTGTTATATAAACTAAATGTACCTATGGAAATACTACAAAGCTAAGATATCATAACAAATAATGTAGGACATTTCCTTCTTGGCTTTCAGGCTGTGATTTTTACAAAATCACCCATTTGTGATACTATTCAGTATGCACAGAGAAAAACATACAAGATAAGGTCCACAGACTTTTAGCAATATACTGTTTTCTCAGTTTAGACATTGCGTCTCATCTAATATATATATATATATATATATATATATATATATATATATATAAGTTTTTCTTTATTTCAAACTCGGTTTTTTTTTTGTTTTTGCTAAAATCATTACAAATTGTTTCAATCAACAGGACAATAATATTATCCTGCCGATCTCTTCAGATAATCCAAGTCAAAAGAAAAGATTCTTAAAAATTACAAATGAGCATCAAAAACCAAGATTTGAAGTGCTGGAGGGGGAGGAGTGAGAGGGAAGAAAAGGAAAATCTTGTTTTTTTTATGCTCATTTGAAATTTTGGAGAATCTTTTATTTTGACTTGAATTATCTGGAGATATCAGCAGGATAATATTACTGTCCTGTCGATTGAAACAATCTGTAATGATTTAAGCAACCCCCCCCCCCAAAAAAAAAACCAAAGGTTGAAATAATAAAAACATTTAGCTCTACTAAAGTATTGAGCACGTTTTTCCTTATTTTTTACCAAATATACCGCGTAATATATATATATATATATACATACATACATACATACTAGCAGGGTGACCTAATATTGCCCGGACTGAATGATCAATGAAGGTTGAAGGTTTCACACTCATATTTTTATTGTCATCAAAATCGATGAAATAGCCCATTTTTCAATCAAATCGATTGATTGCCTGCTTTAATTGGGGACCCATCATGATACGCTTGAAGAAAGCTTCACATGCCTCTCGCAGTGACTAAGTTGACAATCTATTATACTTTACATTGTACTGTAGAGAACCTAATGTTGATTTCATAAAATTTATATATATATATATATATATATATATATATATACGTCACAACAAAATGACAATTATATCAAATGACTGTTTAAGGTTAGTTATTTCCCAAAATTTTATTCAAATTCATGCAATATTCACGAAGTTACATTTTATTCTTTATTGTGGAATTTCCACTGTCCATCGCTTTATTGCAGATCTCTTAAAATGTTGTTTTAGGGCAAAAATACAACGTTTTATCATGCAAACTTTATTTTTTTATGATATTTTTCTGTCAAAGAATAATGAGAATAGATGCTAAGCCTCAAATAAATGAATTATTTATCGATATATCCACCACCGGGGGACAAAAGGTTGTTTTAAGTTATTTAACTTAAAACAACCTTTTGTCCTCCGGGGAAGTCAATTGTTTGATCTCAAAAAGGAGTTATGGCTCTAGCAATATCAACTATGTTCTCCACAAGGCATCCTTTGAAGTAAATTGCTCTCCTCCCTTTTGTAAATTGCTTCTCCTCCTCTTTTTAACCTTGACCAGAGATATTCAACAGGGTTAAGGTCTGGAGAACACGATGGTCATGAGAGTTTCTCCAAAGAAGCCCATAGATTCAAGGAAGGCTGCAGTTGCCCTAACAGATTAGGATGGTGCATTTTCATGCATAAAAATCATCTGAAAGTGACGTCACAATGGTAGGTCATCTAGCCATGATGACAAATATTTATCCAAAAAGGCTGTGCACACATTGCTGGTAAGTTTTACACCCTCTGAAACTCGGAATGGTCCAACCAACTTACTCATAATGATTTCCACCCAAAACATGATGCCTCCAACTCCTTGTTGGCAATGAACTCTGTAAGGGGTTGGAGTTCCATTCGAGTTCCAAACTTTGGCCCATTCATCCGAACCGTCAAGAGTAACATGGGTTTCATCTGTAAATAGGACACGTTGGAAATCCATTTTTATGTAATTCTGTGCCTAAGCCTTTCGTTTTTCCTTATGTTGTTTGCTTAATGGAGGTCTTGCAATAGTTTTGATGTTCCTTGCCATCTCATTCAAAACATTACATCGGGCCTGTCTGGATCTTGGAGCGATTCCAGCTCTTGCAAAAATGGAAGCACTGGTGCTGTTTGGGTTTTGGTTGACTTCCCTACAAATTTTCCAAATATCACGATGTGAAAAGTTTCTCCTGGTGCCCTTATCCTTTTTGGATTTGGTGTTGGGGTTGTTAACGAATGAAGCCAAAGTTCTTGGATTCCTTTCCAACTCCATAGTTAAATCTTTGATGAATAATGTTTCTGCGAGTCCAGCAATAATCCTTTCCTTTTTGATAACCATTAATCGCCCATTTTTGGGGGCATTTTAAAAGACCTGCAATAAAGCGATGGACAGCATAAATTATTTGATAATAAATAAAATATCATAACTTTGTGAATATCGCATGGATTTGAAAAACATTTTGTGAAATAACTAACCTTGAAACAGTCATTTGATGATACTATTTTCATTTTTTATGACATATATTTTATGAAATATTGATATTTTACTAATCTGCAATAAAGCGATTGACACAGTTTAATTTCTGGTTGCCCTCACATTGGTCATTCCATATTGAGTCTTGTGAAAATGCGGTATTATTATCAGTGGACGTATTATTTTTATAATTGTTGTTGTTGTTGTTCAATTTGCAGTTTTAATAATTGTTCCAATGTATTTTGTAAGGTATCCAACCTGATATGGGTAAAATACAAAATTTATGGAAATTTATCAAAACCATGTTCGGATAAACCCGGTTTTAGTATAATCTTATCACCACAGACGCTAATTTGAAAATCGTAAATTACTAGCCTTTAAGTCTAAGCTTGCTTATTTGTTTGTATCAATATACAATAGATGTTGTCAGAAAAGCAGGATATGATTTGTTAAAACAAAAAGGGTACAATAAATTCTTCATTTGTATCCAGGCACAGTGGATGGCATCACAAAAGGCATCCTACACACTAAATGAAGCCATGTATTTAAACCGAATGCAAAATTCATTCATGTCATTAATTATAACGAGGAGAGAAGATATTTTTAATGACGTCATGAATAAAAAGTGATTGATAAGGTGGGTGGGAAGAAGGGAAGAGAAAGACGAGGAGTAAAAGAAGAGGTGAGAGGGAAAAAACAGAAGAGAGAGAGAAGGAGAAAACTGGAGTGGGAGAGGGGAAAGGGGAGGGTAAAGAGAGAGAGAAGAAGGGGTAAAGAGAGGGAAGGGGGTAAAGAGAGAAGGGGAAGAAAGTGAGAGAAAAAGAAAGAGAGAAGAGAAAAAGAGAGACATTTCCCCTACATAATTTTCGACCAAAAAACATACATTTTCAATGCTATCAAGGAAGCATTAAATGAGAATACTCGCTACTCCTCACATGAGTCACAGAATTCAACGATTTATTGTCAAGACCCTAGAGAACTGCCTCACAAAAGCCGAGAAACTCCTTAACAAGGTTGGGCATCATTTGAGTTGGGAATGCATGGATTCTTTTCAGAATTAATTGCAAAATGTCTAAAACAACAAATAGCTAGCACATAAAAACCAAATTCTTCTCAAACTGTGATGACCAATGTATGTGTTTTCAGTAGGATAGCATTGATCGACTTTCAAGAAGATCTAACGTCTATAAATTTATTCAATTTCTTCAAATTTATTTCAATAATTATCAGTTTATTTACCTTGTATGCAACTCCATCACTGCTGATTACATACTAGGTACTACCCCCCCCCAAAAAAAAAGACGGTTTGATTTCATGAGCAAGCTACAAAAAGAATAGACTCCCTTATTTAATCTTATGAGAAGACAAGTCTCATATATAGTATGAGGAGACAATATCGGGTACCAAAAAGAAAAAAAAAAAAAAACAATATTTCAAAATTTTATAAGACGTCGGATAGATTTAAAAATAATAATTTAGTAAAATATCTATAAAAGTGAAATGCGTGTGTGTGTGTGTGTGTGTGTGTGTGTGTGTGTGTGTGTGTGCGCGTGTACATTTCCCTACTAAACTAATCTGTCAATTTTCAGTCTACAGACTCGAGTCGAGATTTGACACAAGGAGTATTGAGATTTAGGAAAATCTTTTTAATCGCCTTTCAGCCAGAAATTTAGTTGTCAAGGGGTCAAAGTTCAACGATTTGACCTTTGAAAACTATCAAACTCCTCTGCCACTTTTTGGTTAAACACTTGAATTTTTAGATGTAGGTTCCTTGGACATGGATCAAACTTAGTGTATTCAGATATAGGGCAATCTTTTTAATCGGTTTTGACCGAAAATTTGGCTATCAAGAGTTCAAAGTTAAAAAAAATTGATCTTTGTCGTCCCTAGCAAATTATTCAGCCAATTTTGAGTCCAAGCATTTGAAATTTTACATAAAGGCTATTCAGACAGGCAGCAAGCTTTTAAATCAGTTTTTGGGCGAAAATTTGGCTGCCAAGAGGTCAAAGTTGAAAAAGTTGACCTTTGCAGACTCTACCAAACTCCTTTGCCAATTTTGGGTCTAAGCACTTGAAATTTTAGATGTAGGTTTCCTGGACATGAGTCAAAATAAAGTTATGAGCAGTACATAGAGCCCAAGCATAGCCGGGCTGAACTGCTAGTAAATAAATATAAATAACCGCATAATAATTTTTTTTAAAATTGAAACAAAATTGAAAGTAAAAATACTGTCGGTCCCAGTGATGACAGGTAGTATATATATATATATATATATATATATATATATATATATATATATATATGTGTGTGAGTACACATTAGGTATGTGTATATGTTTGTATATTTGTACATACAGGATTCACTCTTGAACTAATTAGCCGATTATTATGGATAAGAATATAGCTGCTAGGTGCAAGTGATGTTAATGTGGAATATATTTAGTTTTATGCAAAGAGAATAAAAAAAGCAAAACTTTTGTGAAAACTTAGATACCTTAGACTGTTGTAAAATTTTAGACGAAAATATTCCCAAAATTTTAGTTTCTTTGAAGTGAAGTATTTTTAAGGTGCATAATATAAACATGACCTAACATTTAAAAATTCAAATATTTCAGGTTTGCATTAAATTTGATTCAGAGTTTATAACACACTAATTTAATAAGATCCACTCAATTTCAATTTCTTCTTAAGATTCCTTAAGCTTAAATTTTAGACATTTTTTTAAGAATTAAAATCATGTAATGAACCAAAATTGGGATAAGGATTCTAGACATAAGGTTTACTATAATTATAGCTTGATTTTAATATTGGTAAGGCGCAAAACTGTCTGGTGCAGGGAATTTATTTTACCCATCTTGCAATGGGATTTCTTTTAACACACACACGCACGCACGTGCTCACACGCATCATAAGTCTTTTATTAAAATAGTTTGAAAAAGCAAGAATCAGCAATTATTTGCTGATGGGTGATAGTGCCTGCATGAACATGTCAGCTATTATCAACAATTGAAAGGCGAGAAAAAACTACTTCCGAAAGATGTACCTTAATCTTATCATCAAAGCAAGAAACAAAACATGAGAGAACAAAGATAACAAATGGCCGAATCATCATTTGTTGTCTTTTTTTTATATATATTTTTTCTTTCTTCGCATCATGATATGCAGTAATTAATGTGATTTTACGTGCATATTATATTGCGTTCATATTTTTAGTATTTATTTCAACAGTGTTCAATACGTGGGTGTATATACATGCGCGTGCGCGTGTGTGTGAGTATCTTTCTGATCGAGAATGATCTCATTTTGACAAAATTGCTTGTTATTTAAAAAACGAAAATCATTTACACTTAGCATTAATAGAAACACGAAAAACGCACATACATTAAAGACTAGATGTTAATAAAAAGAAATTTCCTTTGTAATCGAAACATACACAATGCAAGCATATATATATATCGTCAAGAATGAGAGTCCAATAGAAACGTTGTTTAATTTGAATAAAATAAAATACACATCAAATGCGCTTGTAACCAAATCCCAACGTAATATTAGGAAAATAAACAAATATTTTACTTGTTTGAAATTTATCACAAATATATTTCGGAGGTAGACTCCATCTTCAGTGTGTTTTGTTTCTTTTATGTTTTCTTCTTCCTTGCCATGTTGTAAATTTAGAGCAAGAAGTCTGTTTGTATAGAGCCGCACGTTGTCTCTGGCGGTTGTATTTTGAAATGTTTGAACTGTGCGTACGTAACTCGAGAATAACGTCAAGAATGAGAGTTCAATAGAAACGTTGTTTTAATTTACACACACACACACACACACACACACACACAGCTTAAATGCCTAATAGACACTAATCTGGAGTGTCTAATGTTTCTCTGTATAACCTGGCACAAAGATATTTTGCCCTACAAGTAAACTCTGACTAAATATTCAAAACCACATAGTATTCACAGCCCAAATAAGATCTTCTCCGTATGGCTAATTCACACTGGTTATTATGAGGAATATTGCACCTTCTCCAAGTTATCTTGCCGCAGGTGATATCATGAAGCTGTATACTCCACCGGACTAGATGAATTCTTGTCATGGAATCCATTAAGATCAATAGACACAAGAAAGGTATAACATTTGAATGGTCCATTGGGGAGATGAAAGTTATGCTCTTAACTTCTTTACTAATTCTGTGTTTGAGGGATAACTAGAACTTTAATGGAATAATCGAATATCTATGTATCATAGGTACATAGGTTTTTTTTTTTATTTCTAAGGTGTCTCTGTACTGTGGTTTGTCAGGACAATTTGGTATGAAGATACTTTCCCCTTACATGTAAGCTAACCAAATATTCAAAACTAGTGGGTAAGTTGCCCTGCTACCACTAAAGATATCGTTTTTGGAAGAGTGAATCAGTACAGAAAAAATGTAACAACTTATGGGTTGCAATTAAACGGACTGATTATTACTGGAAAACATGCATAAGATACAGGCAAGTAGCATAGCCAATTTGGATTAATATGTGGCCCCAGTGTTATTTTATTTTTATTATACAGTCATTGGGTAGATGGGAATATTCATTTCTATTTTATTATATATAGAGATAACGTAGTATTCGAAGCTGAAGTGTGTAAATTAAAATTTGCCATGTAACTGCCGAATACCATTAAATGTTTGTACACAAAAAATAAATAAATAAATAAATAAAAGTTTTTCTTCAGCTTGCAATGTTCTTAACACACGAAAAAAACGACAATTCTTTTTCTTTTTCTGTTTTGACGTTCGTAGAAAGTCTGTATTTCTTTCTTCCCATGTGAATTAACCATAGATTCAAACGGCTCCAAGTCATAAAGAAGAGTGAAAAAAATACTGGCTTTTTATATGCTCAAATTTGACCATGTCTTAATTTGCATGTGTCACCTTTTCATTTCCTATCGGTTGAGTTTGAGTGTCAGAGACTGTTTACAATATGCACACGCCACCCTTGAGAGTCAATAGCTCTATCAGACCACCAACCATATATATATCTATATATCTATAAAAGTGAAAGTGTCTGTCTGTGTGTGTGTACATTTCCCTACGCAATAACTGTCAATTTTAAGTCTACAGACTCGAAATTTGATATACAAGGTACTGAGATTTGGGAAAATCGATGTGATCGGTTTTCAGGCAAAAATTTTGCGAATAAGGGGTCAAAGTTCAACGATTTGACCTTTGAGAACTCCACCAAACTCCTCCTACAATTTTGGCTCTAAACACTTCGAATTTTATATATAGATTCCTTGAACATGGATCTAACTTAATAAGTTGGTTTGATTTGAGCCATAAACAATAAATTATAAGGGGTCATAATAGGGGTCAAAGTTAAAAAAACTGATCGTTTTTTTTGTTTTTTTTTTTTGCTCAGCATACACCTCAAAACACCCGGGCAACGCCGAGTACCCATGCTAGTATATCTATAAAAGTGAACGTGTCTGCCTGTCTGTCTGTCTGTGTACATTTCCCTATGAAATAACTGTCAATTTTTAGTCTACAGACTCGAAATTTGATATACAGGGTACTGAGATTTGGGAAAATCTATGTGATCGGGGTTTGGCCACAAATTTGGCTGTTAAGGGGTCAAAGTTCAACAATTTGATCTTTGAGAACTCTACCAAACTCCTCCGACAATTTTGAGTCTAAACACTTGAAATTTTAGATATAGGTTCCTTGGATATGGATCTAACTTAATAATTTGACTTGAGCCCAAAACAGTAAATGGTAAGGAGTCATAATAGGGGTCAAAGTTAAAAAAATTGCCGTTTTTTTTTTGCTCAGCATACATCCCCAAACACCCGTGCTAGTATATATAGGGGGGGGGAGGGGAACGATTAATTGGAATCAGAAAAATCAGAACTTTTCGGGGTATTGGAATTGGAAAAATGTGTGCCTATTTTTCGATGTCCAAAATGATTATTTTGTCTTTTTTTATTTGATGTTGTTTAAAACAAAATCTTCCATTGCTGGTAGTAATGATAAAATAATAATTATTGATTTTAAACTAAAAGTAAAACTAAAATATATAGATCATACCTCATTCCCCCCCCCCACAAGTGTGTTCTTACGTTCTAAAACATATCTGCACATTTAATGTGTTTTTACGGTAATTGGAGAAAAAATAACAACTCTATAGTTAAATATTTAAAGATTTATAAAGAATCGGAATCAGAATCAGGAATTTAGTATGGAATTAGTAATTATATTGAAATCAGAAAAAATAATTGCCCCATCACTAATATATATATATATATATGACTGGCGGCCTGGTGGTTAGAGCTATTGACCCTCAACTCAATAGGTGATGGTTTGATCTTGGGCTTGGGATGAGTTACTCTAGCCACACTGAAAAGCTGTGATACAATGAAACAGTCTATCTTTGAATGACTATATATGTAAGTGATCTTGTGAGAATTTATAAGTAGGACCTTTTTTACTGGTGGGTCCCAGCTTAGCAAGGCTTGCTGGAGACTTGAGGATAAAGATTAAAAGGATTATTGGTAGGGCCTAAATAGCATTTAAGCTAACATATCAAACAGATTTTAATTAGGGATTTTTCAGTTATTGTTGTACAATATTATTGGCACTAAAATAACATACTTCAATACTTAAAACAATGGATATCCAGCTTGGATAACTGATACGGAAACATTTTTCAATAATGACCAAACCATGATGGGAAAAACTCATAATTTAATTGAAGAATATAAAAAGGGTTGTGTCTTTTACAATGAAATAGAATTTCTGTTAAAAATATTCAAACAAATAAAGTTAAAATGACTTCACTGCATCTTGAGTAACACTACATAACATGGCCTTTAGGCTAGGAACAAAGTGTAGTATCTGTTCTGATATTACACTTCATCTTTTCTGTCTTCGATCAGTGGAGGAGAAATCATTTGTGACGGAGACAATTTTTTTAAATTTTTATTCCTCTCCAGAGAGCCCCTTTTTGGGGAGCTGGATTTTCCCTACATTAAAAACCGAACTTGTGTCTAACTCTGCCCTCGTGGGGAGGCAAGTAAATAGGAACACTGCATAACCAACTAGTATATAGGGTTCTATCTGGTATAGCATAAGGAATAACAATAATAAAATGAGTGTCTTTGTCTAGTAATAAATGGGAATATAATTACTTGTAGTGTTGGCACACAATTCTATGACAAAGTGAGTCAATATCATAAACCAATGATTTACATATGAGAGAGAGAGAGAGAGAGAGAGAGAGAGAGAGAGAGAGAGAGAGAGCAGGGAAGTGGATAAGAGTTACAGTTCAACTTTTATTTGACAAAGATGATTTTCTGAAAATGATGTGTAAAAAAAAAAATAAATCAGTTCTTTCATAGAATAGTTACTCTACCGGGAAATACTCAAGTTTTTGTTATTTAGAAGATTAACCATATGAATACACGACTTTGAGCATAAATTACTTTTTGAATCGCCGTTTTAAAGGTTTCAAAATCACATTTAAATTACACGATAAATATTGGTTTAATTGTATTAATATATCTAACAGTTATCTTGTTGGATTAAAAAATTAACATAAATAGTATTTAAGATGCTCAATGTTATCTTTTGACTAGCCAATTTTTATTTCATTAAGCATTCACATAGTTGTGCTTGGTCATTAGCTGATTTGAAATATTTGCATTTTAAATTGTTATTAGGGTAAAAATTGATGACTTGTGTATGAATAACCAGAAATACATTATACTAATGTGTGTGTGTGGGGGGGGGATACTTACCGACTTGTTTACTTGTTCCTAATGAGTGGGGGGGGGTGATTTTTTTTTTTTTTAAATTTATAATGTAGAACTGGATTTCAACCCCTAAGTAGTAAATTGACCTGAAAAGATTGGAATCATAAATTTGAAAAAAAAAAAAAAAAAAAATGGATGAAAATATTAATGTTTTTGTTTTTGAGAGATACATAATTCCAGTGCGATTGGGACACATCATGCGTAATAGTTTTTGAAGGTTTCGGTCATTCGAAACATCATACTATCTTCCTGGGCTGATTCAGCCAGGATTGATCAGGTCTCACCACCAATTTGTAAAAGTATTTAAGAATATTAAGTTGTATTATTGATTTAAATAATAGTAACTCGTTTTGATGGTAATATATGAATGATAAATGAAACTTTTTTTTGCATTCATTCTTTTAGATGATTGATTGAACACAAATTGCTATTTTATTGATAGCAGGAGAGAAAGTATAGACTAATACCATTTCTCAACATGTGTAAATGACCACAATAGATTCAAATGAATTTGAACTCAGTATATACGATTCCATAGTCCACAAGAGTATCCATTAAATCAATCATGCACATGGCATATGCAACATAAATACTGCCACTATATACAATATTGATTACTAACATGACACAGAAGATAAACATAATAGGGCTTACAAAACAAAAAACAAAGAGTTAAATGCATGACTAGAGAATATTTTGAACATGAGTAACTTCGATTGGTCAGCTGACATATGAATGTATGTGCTGGCCAAATTTAGAATCAGCAGAAAACTCATTACAAATGATAATTAGTAGGATGAGAAAGCGCAGAAAAAGTTAATCGCTAAAAGTTGATTAGGAAATACAACACCATAGACAGTGTGATGTAATGATTGGATTTGGAGTATTAATTAAAAACTTCAATTTGTGTGTGTGTGTGTGTGTGTGTGTGTGTGTGTGTATTTCGAAATAATTGATAGGATTATCTCATAATATATACATATCATTACACTACATATAGGTCCTGGATATGACCTTAAACTATATCCGATGGTGAGGCGCCAGCTTGCGGGCTTTGGGGGCAGGGGCCACCTTTTAATTACCATTGCTCCCAGGTTCACTCTGACCCGGAGTGGTAGTATCTGTTAGGGTCCCAATTATGGATTAAATAGAAACCTACTTAAAAAAAACAAATATACTCTATTAAAAAATTGTTCTTCAAAATCACTGGATTCTGCATTAAATAACCTGAAAAGGGTTGATATGCCGTAAAACAAACAAACAAATACTACATATAGGTTGACTAGAAAAAAAAAAAAAAAGAGAAAAAAAATGTGACCCGTTTAGTCATCCATTGAACTCAGATTAAACGTTTTGTATCAGGAAAAAAATAAGTTTGCCAAGCCAGTTACATTTTTTTAAATAAAAAGATAAAATCCAGATTAGCCTCTAAAAAAACTTATTCACTTTTATGGTGGGAGGTAGAGATACTCACCGACTTATTTGCTTGGACACTGCATATGTATGCTTGAAGTCGGGGCTTTGTTTTTAATTTACAATTTTAAAATTGCTGACTTGTGTTTAACTGAACGCAAATTCATTGTGACGAAATTAAATTTTATAATGAAATAAAGAGGAATACTAATTTGTTTAGTTATTCTCAGTGTGTGTGTGTGTGTGTGTGTGTGTGTGTGTGTGTGTGTGTGTGTGTAATGAGGGGAGGGGGCTTTACTTTTAATTTTCCAACGTAGAACCGGAGTAAACTGATCTAAATAGCGCTAATTTTCTATCCCCGATATAAACAAAATATGCATTAATATAATATATAATAATAAAATGAATTATTGAATTAGAAAAAAAATAAGAATAAATATGTAAATTAATAAGACACCCTTTAGCAAAACAGCATGCAAATTAGTTAACCTTTGTGAACTAGAAACAAGTGAGTGATTGTTGAATGTTGTCAAAGCAACGTATTCATTCATTCAAGTGGTGTCCTGCCTGGTACAGGCATTGACGACTATGACTCCATCTATCTCTCTCCATCGAGACATTCATGAATTCATTGTTGCTCATCATTTTTGATGTTGCTCAGCTGTTCAGACACAATGTATGTTTCTCGCTGCCATCCTCTGCTTCTTCTACCCACGATCTTTCCCCATTATTCTTTGTGGGTTGTCGGAGAGTAGTTTAATGACGATCAGATGCCACTTGCTGCTCAACTCCCTTCATAGTATCCCTGCAACTTATGTCCCTGATAATAGCTCCTTACATCAAAGTGGCATTGTGCCTTGTTTAGGGTGAAAATTTACTTAAAAAAAAACCAAAAAAAAAAAACCTAAAATTGTTACCATGATGAGTGCTTCTTTCATATCAAAATTCTGAAATTTGCAAATATATGCATCCAGTTGATAACGTTTGGAACTTTTTTTCTCCGACCAGGTAAATTTATAAAAAAAAGGAAGTCTCATTTCATCAGGTCTTCATTGTAAATATATTTTCTTTTTATCTTTGGTTCCCTTTTAATTTCCCCGATTCATTTTGTGAATTAATAACTTTTTTCTTGACTTATCTGAAATCTGTATACATTTAACAAGAATGTTATAATACTAGACCACCTATGACCTGCTGGATCAGTATTCATTACATACATATATTATTAAATACTAGCAGGGAGATCCGACGTTGCCTAGGAATTAATGAGGATCAATGAATTATCCATACTATATTTTTATTGTCATTGAAATCAGTGAAATTGCCCATTTTTCAATCAAAACGATTGATTGCCTGCTCTAGTTGGGGATCCACTGTAGTGCATCGGGAGGAAACTTCAGGTCTTCCTGTAGTGACTTAGTCCATAGTACATTGCAATCTACATTGCACTTTAAAGAACCTACTGTTGGTTTTATAAAATTATTTTTATATAATGGCTTGAATTAAAATGCAAAAGTCAAGCATCATGGTTCAATTGTGCTCTACAGAAACATTCATTTCAAACGCGCCCATGTCTTATTACAGAACCTACTGTTGGTTTTATACACAAAGTCCCTCCTGCTTGTGCAGTGATAAAACTTCTCAAGTGCACTTGTGATGTTAGGCTGTATAAGGAGTTAACTTTGGTCAAAATTGGACTGTTCCTTCTTTCATTGGATTTTTCGATTATTGACTTTCGATACTTATAAGAGGCATTCCGACACAAAACTTATCTAAGAACACTCCCAGACACAAAGTATATTTGTGTGAAATTTCATAAAAATCGGCCCAGTCGTTTTGGAGTCCATAGGAACACACACACACACACACACACACACACACACACACACACACACACACACACACACACAGAGTGCCTTTTACATATAAGTAGATATAATCTAATAACTTTTGACATAGGATGATAATCATGTTTTTATAAGATATTTTGTATGGATACCATGAAAAAAGGATAAGTGGTAGCTTTTGGCAAAATTTGAAAAAAATAAATATTTGTGACGTCATCTATTTTCATGTAAATAAATGATTTCCTAACTGATAAAACAGCGGCAGTTACAGCTATTGCTGCTTTCAAAGGTACATGTTCAAATTTTGGCAAGCACCATTCATCCCTCATGAAGGCATCTTTATGATCTCATCAATCTTCCTTAATGACGACATTCAGAGTGCATGGTGATGACTAGGGCTATGACAACAGCATATTCTTTCCATTGTTTTGACTCTCGAGTTGTGTATCCATTCATATCTTATATGCTTTAATATAAAGTGATGTGCTTCTCAGTTGATTAACTGTGTCGGATATATACTCGAGAGTCAAAACAATATTCTGTTGTCATAGCCCTAGTGAGGACATACAAGCAAAATCCATAAACTTATATAGATATACTAGAAAGAATACCCATCAAAAAGAACAGCTTTAAACCAATTTTTTGTCTATTTATGCAGATTAAAAGCAAGAAATAATACTATCATATCTTACGCCAAGATTTCTTATTCCAATTTTGATCAAAATCCATTATATAATTTTGATTGCAGAAACTTTAAGCTTAAAAGTAAAACAAAGAAAAAAAATGAAATTCAAGCAATTCTTGCTTAATTTATATCTACTGACTACGGATCAAATTTAATGCAAATCTAATATATTTGAATTTTAAAATGTTATTGGAGTAATCACCGAGTTCTTTGACCACAGTATGTGTTTGGAGGAGGGGGTGTATTTGATTCACAATTTAACAAAAGAATAAAGTGGATGACTCATGAATAATTGAACAGAAATACTTTATATTAATTTGTGTGTAGGGATATTCACTGATTACTTGGTCGCAACAAAGGTGTGTGGATGATTTGTTTTTAATTTACAATGTAGATCTGGATCGCAACTTCAAGAAGTAAATTGACTTGTAATGACTGGAATCAAACTTGAATCATTTATTTTTTTAATAATATGTAATAAAAAAGAAATGTATTATGTATTTGCTGTGCCCAGTTGTTAAAAATGTGTTTTCCAGTTTTTATAATTGTTAACATCTACTTTTGTCGCTGGTCCAAAATATATACACACTGAGAGCAAGTAAAACACAGCACAGGTGATCTATAAAAATACATCATTTTTATTTTACACTGACAAATCTGTTTTTGATTATAAGTTATTATTGGTGTTTTGACATTTCTTAAGGCGTGTGAGGTCAGTGTGTGGTTGGGTTGGATGTTGACGGTGAAGAAATGTGACAGTCGCTTCTCTCTGACCGACTGCCTGCTTTCTCTTTGTATCGATTTATTTATATAAACATTCTTTTCCTATTGGAATATTTAATATTGTTTCAATCCTTTGACTGATATCCTCTCACATATTTCTGGGTCAAATTATGCATTTCATGGTGGAAAGTCCTGAATTCATCTGCGTGTGTGCAACCCATCAAATGCGTCTCTTCCCGGGGTCCCCTGCCAATATCCAATAAATGAATTTAATAAACGTATGGATTTGATTAAAAAAAAAAAAAATGGATTACAAATCTTAGCTATAAAATTCAGAAAAAGGTAAGATCAAACTGCAATGCTAAAAAAGTACTTTAAAAAATTGCATCTCATGTTGCTGTTGTATCAAAATTGAAATTCGAATTATAAAGTGCAGTAAATGTTCCTTAAAAAAGAAAAAAAAACAGTGTAATAATAAACAAACAAGAACAGACAATCTTAAGAAGCATCCATTGAATCTGCACATTATGTGCTAAAATACTTCATAAGTTAACTTAGTTTGCAATACCTATTAAATCTATTAACGTTAATACTGAAACCTATGTATGACATAATCATGTTGACACACCGGTTCTTGTCAGATCACCAAAGTTAAGCAACATTTAGCCTGATTAGTACCAGATGGGTGACCATATGGGTATTCTAGGTGCTGTATGTGCTCTCCGCTTATCTCAGCATTTGTTTCCAGCCGTCCTGTACAGACACTTCACTTACCACTGGTATTTAACAATGTCAGTTCAGGAGAGGTGTGGTTGGAGATTCCGCACCTGCCACAAAAATTTGATGCGCAAGCACCCCATCGTGGGTATCCCTAGTCTGTCAAAGACTAAAGGAGCCCCCAATACTGAAACCAGAGTATCAACTAAATAAACAAATGAATAAATTTCAAGACAAACATGACCCACTGGATAAAAGTGTTTGCCTGACGTGAGCTATTGAGAGTTCAATCTGTGTTGAAGGTTATCAAAGCTTAAGAAATATGATATATTTTTAATCATAGAGAAAATCCAACAAAAACAATCTCCACCACGAAATTAAATATTGGGTTAGGTTTGACATTTCTAGAAGGTTATCAAGTACAGCAGAAATCTGAAAAGGTCAGAGGGCAAAACAACCGATTCATTCCGGTCTTAATAAACAAGATAAGGACATTAGTGCGACTTTACATAATAACCATTTACAATATTTCACCGAAAAGTTCGAATGATGGCTATCAGAAAATATGCGAAAAATAAGACAATACTGTGTCTGATGAGATATAACGAATTTTACTGATGAAGAAAAAAAATATATAACATACACACAAAAAATATTTCGTCACATTTTTGTAACTTCCTAGTGACTTCTTATGACAAAGGTCTTTTCATTTTGTCTCTACACACATTAAAATATCTTAATTGATTAGCATATGTTGTAAGTAAAACAAAAAAAAAAAGAAACGATAAATTGTGAGACCCCATGGAAATTCTACGGTGACATTCTACATCAATCAGTAGAATTTACTGGTAACATTATTCCTTTTCAAAAATAAACTACTTTTTTCTTAAATATCGCCAGTTAAACCTCTATCTCTACTTATACATAGGTATTTTTTGTATGTGCGAGTTCGTTCCCTATGGACTCTGAAACGTCTGAGTAGATTTTTTTTTAAATTTCACATAAATATACTTCATGTGTTTGAGAGTGTTTTTAGATAGATTTTGTATTGGAATACTTCTGAGAACTATTAAAAATCGATAATAAAAAATTTAATTAAATTTCCCCACTCTTTATCCGTACCTAAATCAAAACATAGATCCCATGAACAAGGCTTCTTTCTTAGAACTGCACGACTGTGGAACTCTCTGCCGCTTGCCTGTCCCCCCCCCCCCCGAATTCAACTTGGACGTCTTCAAGTCCAACACAAACAAATTCCTGATGAACCGCCCCCTTAAGTAATGACACCTATCAAATCCCCAATACTAACTATTACTACAATACTATCCCACTGATTAGTGTACACACGATAACCCTTATCCCCGAGTGGCTCCTGGGCCTTGATAAGTGTAAAAAAAAAAAAAAAAAAAAAAAAAAAAAGTTCGATTTTGACCAAAATTAATACTTTTATACAGCCTAACATCGCAAGTGCAATTGATAAGTTTTATCACTACACAAGCAGAAGGGCCTCGTATATAAAATCAACAGTAGGTTTTTTGATAAGACAAGGGTGTGTTCGAAAGGGTGTGTTTCTATTTAAAGAGCAACTAAACCATGATGCTCGACTTTTACATTTCAAACTTTAATTCAAGCAATTATATAAAAATAATTTTATAAACTCCACAATACGTTCTCTACAGTACGGTGTAGACTACGATGTATTGTGGCCCAATCACTATGGGGAGGCATGTGAAGCTTCCTTCAAATGCACTGTGGTGAATCTTCGACTACAGCAGGCAATCAATCAATTTGATAGAAAAATTAGCAATTTAATAAATTTTGATGACATTAAAAAAATATTGAAACCAAGGAACATTCCTTGATTCTCATTCAACTCCGGACAACGTCAGGTCTCCCTGTTAATAATATTATTTAAATGAATAAATAAAAACAACATATTCGATTTATTAAAAATTACAGTCATTTAATTATTAGTAAAACAATATTCTCCATATTCTTACCATAAAAATAATTGTCAGTTAAATATTCTTCAAATCCATAAAACGAATGTCATCTTTTAAATGTATTTATTTTAAATTGTAGTTTTATTGAGCTTGGAACAATTCATTTCATTCAAAATGGGTAAAGCCAGAATAGTTTACCTTAATGACATCAGATTAAGCACCAATCACTATCTTTGCTATCAGACGATCTCAATTTTTTTTTTTTAATGTGTGTGAACGGTAATAACGTATGTACTAATGTTGGGACGATTAATGAGAATTAAAATCGGAAAAAAAAAATAAATAAATAAATCTCACATTCTTTCAATCTGACCAAACCAACAAAGTTTCCTGTTCTGTACACATCTCCCTGTACTGTTCAGGTTTAATTTGAAATAAAAAGCATGAAGTGGGAGGTGGTGCTAGTTCTCTATCAAGTTACAGTTTCTATTTTTGTCAGGTGTTCTCCATATTCTAGAAGACTATCACACAAGTTTGTATCATATTAATTCAATCCACAGATTAAAAGTAGATAGTTTAGACAATGGATTATAATTTTGCTTATCATATCTTTGAAGAAAAAGGCAAAGAGGAAAACAAAAAATTGATTGATCGTAGTAAGTATTTTTAAAGATATATAGATAATGTTAATGCTTTTTTAAAGTTTATATGCAGTTGCTGGTGTTATTAATGCAGGTGTCTGCACATCATACTTATTAACGCCTTACAGAAGATTATGCTAAGACAGAGTATACTACAGCAAGTCAAAAACGTTCACTGGAATGGCAGGGTCTTGAATTTCTATTGGCAGATGTAATGGTTTCAGTTTGTTAGAATATTGAACTCAAAGGGAATTTCGGGCATTTACTTAGTGACATTTCCAATTTGTCATACACTATGTCCTTGAGTCCATGTTACTGTGTTGTTCTAGTAGTACCTTGCCAAGATTTGCATACCGGATAAGAACAGAATCGCGGTCGTGATTATACTGCCATTTCATTTTTTTGTTTCTCCTGATGGAATGATCCTTTGGACATAAGACGTCCATGTGTAATTGTAATTTCTGATTCATCAAGGATTTGACAAGTGAACTACTGTTTGGTGTTGATCTATATCTTGTCAAATACTTGTCAAAAAGGTTTCCAGCATTTCTGATGTTGTTCCTTCTCCTGAGTTTTAAAAGAGCTCTTTTTAAAGTATCCACTAGATGTTAAACCTGACCATTTATCTGTGGATGTAATAATGGTGTACGAATGTGGTTCATACCATTTTGTTTGTAGAAAGTAGAACATTTGACTGAATTTAATGCAGCGACGTTGTCAGAGACCAAGGTTTCAGGGATGTAGAATCTCCTAAATAGCCGTTTTTTGACTATGGAACCGAAATTGGATAACCATCTATATATATATAAAATGCAAAACGGTCATGCGCGTTTTTGTATGTCCGCAAAAGGCAGGGGGGGGGGCTCTCTCAACCACGTTACTATTTTTTTAGAACTTTTTATATAATATCTATGAATGGACGTTGTCTCTATTTTTATTTTGATTGACTTTTCCTCTAGTCCGTCCTTTTGTGCATTTGTTCGTCTTTTTCGTATAAAAGCGAAACTAATCGGATGGAAGTAGGCTGCCTGGCTTTCCTGCCAGGAATGTCTTGAAAGCAATTAGCTTTGATCAATGTTGGGAAACCCTTCATATCAGACAATTGCTATTTATTTGAGAGCTCCCCTTTTTGGGGGGGAGCCTGGTTTCCCCAACATCGTAGGGAAACAGCGGAAAGCTGAACTGGCCTTCAGCCAATGTTCTTTTCTGAGCCTGTGTGAACTCATTTCTGTAAGTCAACTTTTTTAATCATTAAATTTGAATGCTTTTCACTTCCTCTCGCATCGTAGTGTAGCGGTAAGATCTCAGCTTTTCTTTCACTTTCGTTTCCGATTTCGTGTCATAGGTTCAAGCCTGCCTGCCTACTACCACTTTTATTTTATTTTACACCTCGAAACACCCGGGCAACGCCGAGGACCCTCGCTAGTATCTTATAATCTAGCTCAAGATGGACAAAGGTAAGTTGCAATGGTCGGAGAAGTTGTATTTATTTGAGTTGATGCCAGAATCACCCTAACTAGGTTATAGCCATTATAAGTACAACTAAGAAAACATTCTTAGTATTTACCATGATGATTTTAAATTGAAAAGGTAGTGACATTTCAAGAAGAGGTTTTAGTTCTGAACAGTGTAGCCAAGTAATGTAATTGATGTAGACGAGATGATACTTTTACTGTTTAGTGTTGTTTTGTATTTCTTTACTATATACTTCTCTTCAAGATTTTATCTGTCTCTGAGGTCGTCAGATCTGAGCCTTTTTTAAGACTCACATTGCACATGCATCGTATCAATCTCATAATTTTTCTCCATGTAATGTATGTTCCCAATTCTTATTGACCAGGTTTATGCTATTGCTTAGAAACGTATCAACTGTTTTAGCATGTTAGTTCAGATATTACAAAAGATTTAATTTTCTTGCAGTATCTTAATTTATAAAAGTCATCACACCATAGTAGTACTAATTATGCTCTTATTTATTTTAACCTTGATTGAAGCAACGTTCTGTTGTTAGTCAAGACTTTGAGACAGTGGTGTGCAAACGTCTGGTGATGCCAGAGGTCAAATCCTTAATTGTATTCCTCAAAGACTCAAGTATAAATCTGAATAATGAAATACGTTATAAGTAGAGAGTTTAAATATAATAAGGTGCTCAGAACGAGCTTCATTAAATCCACTCCCAGAAACACTATTTATGGAGGGGGGGGGCAGTGTCATACAAAGCAGCAGATACTAAAAATTTACATACCTTGGTCCAATATCCTTTTTTTTTTTTTTTTCAGCATTTTTTTTACAGTTACCATTCAAGATTTGACATAGATAACGCACATGGCATGAGTTTCCACAGAAGAAAATGTACCTTACGTCTAACGTCTTTTTAAATAGTACCTATTTACTATGCCTCTCCATGTGACAGAGTTAGACACCAGGGTCGTTTTTTAACGTGGAGAAAAGGTACAAAAATAAAAATTGTATCAGTCGGGAAGGATTGCTCCTCCACCGAAAGAGAACAGGAAATGGAAGTGCAGCATCTGAAGGACAGATACTACACTTTGATCTTTATATATAATTTATTTCGTGAAAATGAAAATTACAATCAAAATAATTCAATGTAAAATGAAAATAAATTAAGAGCAAAATTCAAATTTACAAAACAAATTTAGGCACAAGGCCCTTTAAGATCTGAGTGGGGGAGTGTTGTAGGGTCTTTGTTACTACAGTGAAAATGGAATCTTTGGCGATTTTACTCTTCACTGGCAACATTTACCACAATACCTCATTCACTCTGTGGACTCTAAACTAACTAATGAAAACCCCAGCGTTTTTGCAAAAAAGAATATATTTACAATTACTTTGTGTGTGTGTGTGCGTGTGTAAAATTTTTTTTTTTTTTTAATTAAAATGTGCATGTGAAAAAAGACACTTTGATCTTGGCCAAAAGGCCAAGTCAGGTTGCTAATTCCAATAATCTGATTATTTTATACAACTTTGGGAGTTTAGGAAGGGTTTTTCAAGAAGGCATTATCAAATAAATGTAGAGGTAATGCTGATAATGAATGCATATCGCATGTATTGTTATTTTCTTTCAGTTATGACTTGGAAGTTGTACGTTTTTGTTTACATTTCAAACTTTTATAGAAAGGCATCTATTGTTTGGGCTTGTTACTATTTAGAGGAAACTAGCCTGTGTGCCCGGGTGTTTGGAGGTGTGTGTTGAGCAAAAAAAAAAAAAAGAAAAAAGTAGTAGTAGGCAAGCAGGCTCGAACACATATCGTGAAGGAGGAAAAGTGTGACCCCCCCCCAAAAAAAAACACATAACGTGTCTTTGCTGTTGCGTCCGTCACCAAACCGAAAGTGGCAAAGGTTTAAATTAAGGCTAGTCAATCGAAAAGAGAGGATAACTTTCGAAAATATCGGCAAAAAAAGCGACTCCTCCTTGAAGAAAAGTGTCCAGTTGAGGGTGAAGGAATTAATGTTTATAGCCAAGTTTTCGATATTTGTCGTCTAAAGGGTTGAGCTTCAAAACGATACGGATCTTGTGAAAATCCGTCACCTCTGTAGAAAATTTTAGGCAGACATACATACATTTAAACAGACAGGTGAGATTTATATTATAGATGAGTCAGTATCTTATTTTATATAATGTTTGTGGGTTTCACATAAATAACTGAGGAGCAAAATTATCATCAGTGTCACTCATTACTTTAAATACTTCAGATATACCATATATGATAGTAAACTAGTTATTTTGGATATTTTCTATTTTGTTAAATTTACAATATAAACTCCAGTATTTAAATAGCATTCGAACTCTAAGTTCAGCGCAAAGATTTTCAGGTCATAATAGTCTGCCCATTATGATTTTTTTTTTGGTAAATCATAGAAATCATAGTAAGAATAAAAATAAGATAACAATTGGAATAAGTTTCAATTACCAAACAATTAAACCATTCAATATGATGTACCTAACTAATGTCCACCTCGTGAGAAGGGGAGATAAACAGGTGTGCTCCAAATGATGCAGAAAAGCAAGACACATAACTGGTTCAAAGCTAGGTGATGATCTAATTTACAACAAATGTAAATGATAATCACTGTGTACTCTTGATCCTAGCCCTGGACCCTATATTATAATTTTTTGTAAATATACAAATTTTTTTCTTTTTTTTAATAATTTTCTATTCAACATTGAGTAAAGTCTAATCTTTATTGTTTATTGATCATTTTCATTTTTTTTTATTTTCTTGTCTCATGCTGAGGTTAGACGTTTCGTGAATCACTTTCAACTTCTCTTGTCTGTTGCTATTTTGACTGTACTACCTATCAAGATCATGTCATCATCAATTGATCCTCTTTATGTCATGAGAGACTTACCATATGGTTTTGGGCCATTGACATCAATGTGAGATACTCTTTCAAGTGTTCCAGATGAAGACGACAAGTAACATGGTTGTACAAGTTGAGCTGTCACTGTGTGACATATCTTCTCATGAAAGCCTGTAGAGCAACATTGGCAATTTTCTTCATCCAATTCATTGAAATCAGCATCATGGCATTTTGATGTTTGCCGCTGATCATATCTCGCAGCCATGCAACGATATCTAGAATATATGCAGATCTCCACGTTATTATATATATATATATATATATATATATGTATAAAAAAAAGAACTAATACAAAATTAATGTTGCCACTGGATTCCTCAAAGTTTTTTACTTGTGAAAAGTTGTGCTTAATCTATGTATAGGGCTTTGTTTTCAGTTCATCTCCAGAGAAACTACAAATATAGTACAGCAGGCTTTCACTATTTCACTATTTAAAACCAAAATTAAGTAAATATATTAAATCAATACAGGTTAAAAATTTTTTTTTATCTGTTTAAACTTGAGGGGCATATTTAAAACTGAATTCAGAAGTCGATTGCCGCTCCAACCACCATCATTGACATACACACAGAAGCTTCATTATACTTAGATTAACAGCTTTATTACCAAAGATCAAAATGTAAGAAAACAAAACAAAAAAAAATGGAGACTTCTGACATTCTAGTAGAGGGCGTTGCTATTACATGTGTTTGTCTTTTCTTTTTTTCTCTCTCTTTCCACGCATTCTCCTCTAATATGGTCGAATAATTTATCACATTTATGGGACGTTTTCTGTACACCATTGATCATTTCTCAATTCACAGGTGACAAATTTAGTCTCTCTTTAAAACACCTGTGCTATGTCCTCAATCCTCTTGGAACAAGAACATACAGAGAAATGAATTTTTAGCCATCAGTCGCATAGCTGAAAAAGTTGTACCTCATGATAAGTTCCTATTTACTTGCCTCTCCATGAGGGCAGCATTAGATACAAGGTCGATTTTTAATGTGGAGAAAAATTAGCTCCCTCGAAAAAAATAAATGGGAATTCTTGATGGAGACAGAAATAAAACTTGTCTTAATCTAGAAGGATTTCTTTTTCACTGATTGAGGAGAGAAAAGATGAAGTGTACTATATTAACAGATACTATACTTTGATCCTTGCCAAAATGAATCTTATTTTATTTTTTTTTTAATATGTGAAAAATCCAGCTCCCTTAGAAAGTGGAATTCTAATCAATGTAGAAGGATTTTCACCTTTTCACTAACCGAGAACAGAAAAGACAAAATACAGTAACAGAACAGATACTACAATTTCGTAAAAAAAACAAAAACATCTTGATAAGTCGTAAAGATTACAGAATCACAGTCTAGACTGAAGTAGTAGTTTATATATATGCAGCTTACCAAGGAACGAAACAATTTTTCTTATTTCATAGATGCAAGTGTGACACTTCAAAAAAAAAAAAAAAAAAAAAAAACTCTGAAAATATTTTGTATTGATATTAAAGTGTTTTCATTTTACTAGGAAGTGTGGGGGGGGGATCCTGAAAATTGTAATATAAAATAGAAAGCTGTTTTATATAAATTTGGCTGGAGAATTGCAAATAAATTTTGTGATGCAACTACACTGTAATAGCGAAATTCGATTTTTTTTAATATTGAATTTCAAAGTAAACTAATAGTGTTTACTTAATTGCCATGTTACATTAATGAATATATCCAAAAATTATGACACATGATAAATTAGAAAAAATTATTAAAGGAAACATTTTTTTTTATGAAAATTAGCAAAAATAACATGTTTGACAAAAAAAAAAAAAGAACAAGCACTTACTATAAAAAAACACATTTACAATTTTAATAAAGTAAACAATTTGTTTTCTTTTAAATTAAATGAACATTTTTCCTGGTGTTTGACAAGTATTTTTTTTAAATATTCCCCAAAGTCTGAAATAAAATAAAAAACAAAAAACAAACAAACAAAGCTTATCTATTTTACACAAAGATTTTTAGCAAAAGAAAAAATAAATAAAATATCAGTAGGCATTTGTCGTGCCTGAATTTCTTAAGTTGTTATGCCTAAATTTCACACAAATAAAGAATCACTAGGAACAGTTGTCATACACTTGCCATGCCTTGATTTGTCATACATAATAGTAAAATCTAACAGCCAGCAAATAAAACTTATGAAAAGAACAATAACAAAAAGTCAACTAAGGATGATGTTACCGTGTGTAGCACTTGTTGAACTAGTTTCTATTTTCATACTTGAGAGTTTTTAGATCAACCGAGAGAGCCAAGCGGTGTCAGATTTAGAAACTTATCGTAGATGACCTGTCCGCCTTGATCTGGTCAAACTGCTCGCTTTCATAACAAATTTGCTGAGCCAGTCGACACCACGAGATTAGATTCTTTCATTATTTTGTTTACATAGTCAACACTTAACAAACTAAGCGGATTCTGAACGATTCATATGGAAACATAGTTATAATTGCCCGTATTATTATTATCGTTTCATTGGTTGGCCATGAAACAATGGAAATATAATACTTCAATAATAACAAAGCAAGAACAAAGGCAAATCAGGACAATGCAACAATACAGAAATTCACTATTAAGACAAATTTCAAAAATGAAATTGTCTAACCTATTGGTTTGTTAGTTTGGACTTGCTTTATACCATATCAACCCTTTTTGGTTTATTTAATGCGGATCCTAGTAATTTTGGAAAAAAAAAAAAAAAACCCAAAACATTTATGCTTCAAGTATTTTATACGAAGGGTGTTCGAAAAGTAATGACTCCTATTTTTTATTTTACCCAAATGGATCAGAGGGGATGGCAAATTGCATTATTATGATGACTGAACTTATGCATTCGTGACCTGAAAATTTAATCGCTCTGTAGTAGTTATTGATGGTGTAAAACTCTAAAAACGTAGCTCCTGTTATGGACGTGCATTAGAAACAAAAAAATACATCATTTAATTCCTGACAAAAGTGCATTGAGAATAGAAAAATCAATTCTGGAGAAGAAGAGTATGCTTGTTTTAATAGTACCACTCCCGTCTTCGTAGCTCTTCAACATTTTGACATAAAAAAAAAAAATAGGAAGCTTTAATTTTGGAATGACTCTCGTATGACAAAGCGTGCTCCGGATGCCCACCCACAGCCATTGTTCATCACTGGCAGAAGAGCATTGAAAATAGTGAGGACTATATAGAAAAATAAATTCCAGAGCACAAAACCTCACTCGTTTTAATGGTACTACTCCTGTTTTTGTAGTTCTTCCACTTTTGAGTTAAAAAAAACACAAGTCATAAGAGGCTTTACTTTTGGAACGGCCCTAGCAGCTATTTTTTATTTATTTTTTATTTTTTTTTACAACGGAGTCACGACTTATCAAAGCACAAAGACTACTCGACGATAAGGGTTAATGAGTGTACGGTGGTCACCGGGATAACAGTAGTGATGGAAATTGGGTATAATTTAATTTTTGTAGAAGAACTTGTTTACATTGGACTTGAAGACGACTATATTGTAGTCAGCTGGAAAGTTTTTTTTTACGCAGTTTTAGAAAAAAAAAAAACTTTGTTTATGGAATTTGCATTTTTATTTAGGCACAGAGAGTGGGGAAATTGTTGATAGTGGTTGTAACTAGATAAGTTGTCTGAAGGTTTGGCAGAGAGAGGAAACCATAGATTGAAGCTCAGACAAGCACTTTCCATAAAAATAACAATAGAGCAAAGATAGGCTTGCAACATCTCTTCTGTTGGAAAGAGGTTGCAGGGAAGAGAAAGTGCATCACCTACAAGGTTTCAAAGCCGGTTTTGAATCCTGTTAAAGCAGGATAGGTTGCTTGCTCCAAGCAGTCCTGCCCAGATTTGGCAACAGTACTCCGTTTTAGGATGTATTTGGCTTTTATACAGGTAGAGGATTGTGTCAGGAGGGAGATAATTTCTGGAACGATAGAATAACACAACCATTTTTTCTGGCAACCTTGGCAACACATTTGATGTAGGTTTTCTATTTCATGTCAGGAGTGAAGGTCAAACCCAGAAGTTTGTCAAAGAAGGGAGCTTCTTTGAGATGAGAGCTATTCATATCAATTGGGACACATGGGGGATCAGAACGTTAGCTTTGTCATGGTGCACCACGGTGGGTTCCCGAATAGAGTAGGCAATCAATCGATTTGATTGAAAACATAAAAAAAGGTGATTTCACTGATTGAAATGTGATAACAAGAAAAGTATTGGAAGAGTAGAACATTCGTTGATCTTTATTCAATCTCAAGCAACGTCGGGTCTCCCTGCTAGTATATATATATATGTATATATATATATATATATATATATATATATATATATATATATATAAATGTTGAAAGTTTTATACAAAATCGGAGGATTTCTTAACTTTTGGGATTTTTTAAAAATTTTTTTATCTAAGGTGGGGTTCCATTTACTTGCATAGTTGAAATATAGCATAACCGACCTCTCCTTCTCACCCCCACTATCCGAAATGCATTTTCAAGAGAAATCTAAAATACATTTCTTCACATTTGTTAGATTGACACTATAATATAATTATTTATCATCCAGGCTAGTAATAAGTTGGCTTAAGCATTTTTCTAGTTCAGCTATCATGTAGGGTGGCATTGTAATATATATATTAAAAAGTTTGGCTCATATCCAGGTAACCTACATCTAAAATTTCAAGTGTTTAGACCTAAAATTGGCGGAGGAGTTTGGTAGAGTCTGCAATGGTCAGCTCTTTCAACTTTGACCTCTTGGCAGCCAAATTTTCGCCTAAAAACTGATTAAAAAGCTTGTTGCATGCCTGAATACCCTTTATATAAAATTAAAAATGTTTAGACCTAAAATTGGCTGAATAGTTTTCTAGAGACAGCAAAGGTCAAATCTTTTGAACTTTGACCCCTTGGCAGCCAAATTTTCGGCCAAAAACCGATTAAAAAGCTTGCCATATGTCTGAATACACTTTATGTTAAAATTGGCTGAGTCATTTGATAGAGACGGCAGAGGTCAAGTTTTTTTTTTTTAAACTTTTACCACAATTTTGACCTCTTAACATTTATCAATTTGGGCTCAAATCAAATTAAAACGTTTGATCCATGTCCAAGTAACGTACATCTAAAATTTCAAGTGTTTAGACCCAAAATTATCAGAGGAGTTTGGTAGAGTTTTCAAAAGTCAAATCGTTCGACTTTGACACCTTGACAGCCAAAATTCTGGCTGAAAACCAATAAAAAAGATTTTCCCAAATCTCAGTACCCCTTATGTCAAATCTAGAATCTGTAGACTGAAAATTGACAGAGTAGTTTGGTGGAAAATGTACACATACAGACATACAAACACACACAATTTCATTTTTATAGACATATAGATTACTAATTTTATATATATATATATATATATATATATATATATATATATATATATATATATATATGCGTGTGTGTGATTATAACTAATCACTTTCTATACATAGACACTAATGTTTCATGCTTTTGCTATCATTAGTGCAGGGAGTGACAATTGTTGCTCTTCGAAGGACTCGAACCCTGTCACAAACTCCACTTGTAAGGAACGTTACTCCTAAAGTGTTTAATCATGCCCCAGCACGCTAATGAATTTAAAAAAAAAAAAATTAAATTAAATTAAATAAAACATTAAAAAAAAAAATGATGACAGAAAGAAAAGAAAGAAAGGAGAATCTCTTTTATTAAAGAAAAACTAATCTTAAATTATTCAATGTGTTGAAATGGCCTGCTTAATAATGAAAGGTGTGGTATATATTTATACATTTTCTGGACATGAATTTTAACTGCTTTCTAAGCAAAAGCAAGGAAACAAAAGCCTTGGACTAGATCCAAATCTATTTGCTATAAAAGTCATACATTAATTGAGTAATGGCTTTTTAAATTAATATTACTGAACCTTGCACACAATGGAGGCCAGTTCTAATGAGGCTACAGAGAATGCTCGACGTTTTTGTTTGTTTCTCTTTTCTTTTTGCAGTTAGTCATCCAAATGTAATAGGACTCTACATTCATGAACTGAAAAACAATTATGTGCATTATATATATATATATATATATATATATATATATATATATATATATATATATACAGTAATTAAATAAGCTAAAGAATGTCTTAATGAATTCAGACATATATAAGTGTTTCAAGAGGTCATTGAAATGTAACCAAAGAGCAAACATTAATAAAGAATTAATTTTTGTATTATTTATCTATTAAAAGGCAAAAAGGGTGGGAGCGTTTTATTTGTCGCTCCTTGCGTCGGTTAGATTTCGAGCGAAGTTTTCTTATACTTCCTATACCAGAATATATCAGATTTGCAAACATGGTCGCTATCTTTATTTTGATCGAGTTTTAAAAAATTCCCTTGTTTCAAAGTGTTTGTTTGTCTTTTTCGCATAAAAGCGAAACTAATCGACGCAAACGTAAGCACCTTCTGGCCTTCCAGGGCAAGACGTTTTGAAGTTAATTAGGTTTGATCAATGTGGGGGAAATCCTTTATATCAGACAATTGCTATTTATTTGGACACTGTCAGAGTTTCCCCTTTTTTGGGGAGGGGGAGCTGGTTTTCCACAACATCGTGGGGAATCAACTAAATAAATCGGCAGACAGCGGGAAACTTAACTGGCCTCCGGCAAGCTATAAAAGCAACGTTCTTTTCTGCACCTGTGTGATTCTTAATTTTATTACCAACTCATTCACTTAACTATCCGCTATGGCGTAATGGTTAGCAAGAAAGTTTGAGTTCAATCCCACCTCTCTCTCTCTAGCTATTTAAAAAAAAATTTTTTTATTTTGTCTTTCGTCACATGAGCAAAAATTAATTATCAACTCTTTTTTTCACCTTCTTTTCCTCCTTCGCGGTACAGGTTTCAGCCTTTTTTATTTTTAACACCTACAAATACCTGGGCAACGCTAGTCTAATATGTAAAGAGTAAATTGGGCGCGAGTGTTTGTGTATGCCCACAAAAGGCTTTTTGGGTGGGGGTTCTTGCGACGGTTAGATTCCGCGAGAAGTTTTCACATACTTCCAAGATTCGCAAACAGAAGTCATTTCTATCTTATTTTTGATTGAGTTAAACAAAATTCCCACTATGCCATCGTGTCGGCTGTTTGTCTTTTTCATATAAATAAAGTGAAACTATTTGAACGCAACCAATGGCTTGACAGCCAAGTGGCTAAGGTGCAGTACCCACTCTTAAAATGAGATTAGTTCTCGGTCAATGGAGGGGGAAACCTTTCCATACCGAGAAAATTTTATTTTTAAGCAAATTGTGCCACATTTTATTTTCGTGGTTAAACAAATAAATACAGACAGAAAGTGCCAAGCTTACCTGGCCCCTGGCCAGTTTTAAAAGCAACGTTCATTTCTGCGCATGCGTTGCGATTCCTATGATTCTTAACTTAATTACTAACTCATTCAATTCTATATCCTCTTTGGCCTAATGGTTAGGGAGGAAGACCTTACCCTATGTTTTCGAGTTCGATCCCACCACCCTCTCTTTCTTTTTTTTTTTTTATTTCGTCAATATCCTCCATCCTGGCAAAAGTTAATTACCATCTTATTTAATTAACTATCCTCTTTTTTTTTACGTTTTTTTCCTCCTTCGCGGTATGGGTTCAAGCCTGCTTGCCTACCTACTACCACTTTTTTTTTTTTTTTGCTCAACATACACCTCCAAACACCTGGGCAACGCCAGGCCCCCAGGCTAATATAATATATAAGTTAGGTATGCAAATATGTTTATATTTGGATGTATAGGATTCACTCCTAAATTAATTGATCATGATGAGTTTTGGAACACAGCAGATAGGATGAAGGGGTTGTAATGTGAGTTATACTTAGTTTAACTTAGTTTTAGGCAAACGGGATTAAAAAAAAAGGGGGGGGGGAAGCTTTTTGTGAAAATTTAGATACCTCTGATTTCATGAAATTTTAACAATAGGTATATGACATCAATTAATAAAGATCACCAAATTTCAGTTCCTTTGGAATATTCAAAACAATTTTAAGAAACTTATTCAGTTAATCACAGCTTATTAAAAAAAAAATGAATTTCTTCCAAACATAACTGAAATCCCTTTGTCGTTGTCATCATCTCTGTTTAGTCTAAGAAAAATGATGAATACTCCTTGTAAGGGTTGCTGCACTTGTAATTATGAAGCAAGGGTTGCGCAATCACAACTGTACTTTTTCTGAATCAGCATTGCTCGAGTCCAGTGGAAAAGAGAAGTCCGGGATGACTGGAAATAATGGTAAGATAAGCAGAAAGCACATACAACATTTGGAATTCCCAAATGGTCACCCATTTTAGTACTGACCAAGTTCAATAGTGCTCAACTTCAGTGATCTAATAGGAACTGGTATGTCAACATGAAATCCCAGAAATAATGAATATTTCAGTGCACATCTGTAAGTACAGTATTAACCAACCATTATCAATCCACACCTGAAGGTCCTTTTACGCAGCTCCATTCTTAGTAGAAACAACATACTCTGGAATTGTATTACACAGCTGATCTGGCGCTTTCACCTTATAGTACAGGTTTTCTCTTTGTGGACAAATGTAGCGTAGAAGTCCTTTTCCTTAATGGAAATAGCTACACAGACTTTTTTCTCTCTACAGAAAGAAAGTGTTACACCTCCAGCCGCTGTGATAATGCCCTGCCTCAAGTTTTTATTGCATCAATTAAAATTAATATGTCATAGCCAAAAGTTTTTTTTTCTTGCATGATCAGGACAGCAACTTCAACTGTGTCATCTTTTTCAGTACAGATTGTGACAGTCCTTACACCACAAAATTCTTGGGTTAAGACGTTGATACTCATAACATTCACTTGTTGCTTCCTTCACATCTGGCAGCAATTTGCGCCAACTATACACCAAGAACATCCTGAATCTATGAGTGCTGAACACTGCATATCATCAATTTTGATGTAAATGACAGACAATTCTGCATTCATTGTTTGGCAAAGGCTAGAGTGGCGATGATACCAGTTGTGAGATATGTGACCCGACTCAGTGCACCGATAACATTGTAGAGTTCTTTGTGCTGGTGCGTAAACATTCCTCATACTACAATGTTCATATACTGCATGACAAGTGTCTGCTGCTGCTGCTGCTGCTGCAATTGGTATCCGTTCCTTAAGGATGTTTCAAGCTTGCGTCAGTAACTCATCAGTTGTTAATTTGTCCAGTTGTGATGATACTCATCTACTAATATCCTCAGATAATCCTACCAAAAAGGCAAATCTTAATATTCTGTGATTTATACCACTAAATGATACTGACAATTCCTGTAAATCAGCTAATAAAACGTTGACCATTTCCTTGAGATGAAGTCGCTGACCAATAAATTGCTGCTATGCAACAAAAAAGCCTGTATCAGATGTTGTATACAGGCTGTGCTTAATTTTGTTTAAGTCTGGTTTATCCCTGAGGCTCCTCTCGTTAACCTTAATGGAATGACTGTTGCTGGCTCTTATTTTGCATAATTTACAAATATGCACAGCCTTCTCCACCCATTCGATGACAGATGGTCCAGTAGTAGATCTATAAAATTAACTGGTATTCAGCGGATATTGAATCTGTCCATTCCTTTTTTTTTTTTTTAGAGTCACCGCTTATCAAGGCTACCTGAAGATAAGAGTTGTAAGTAAAAATAAAAAGCTGGAATAGTTTGTAAAGGGGGGAAAAAATGTCATAACTTTTTACCAATGTTGCAATTCATACTAACTTCTCTTAACTTAAACCGTAATTCTCAACACCAATTCTCTCTCTCAACTGTCAAAATCTATACTTCCCATCCTTTTCAATCCATCCTTCTCATAGTCACTATTCCCTTCTTACATAAATTAATGAAACATATATATATATAAAGAACCCATGTGAAAACTTAAATTTTTTCTTTTCTTATCTTTCCCAGATCCTGTCACCCGATAGGTTAAACAGGTGTAGCCACTTGTGTGAGTAATATCTTCTATTACAGACAGTAAGAGAGGTATTATAGATGAAATAATTCTAATTTATTCATTTAGAGTAATAAGATTCATGTGTTAATTTTTTCCACTTAATGCTAAACTAAAACCATTTACAAACTGTTGTACCTCGAGAATTATTTAGAAACTCTAAAGGATTGTGGTTGGATCTTTCTATTGCTCTCGAAAGTATGTCACCCCTGGTGCAATCCTCTAAATGTACAAGAGCCAGAAAATCCTAAGGCAGAGTATTGTTGCCACATTTTGGGGAGGTGCTGCCCAAAGCAGCAGATTATCTCTTCCCTGCAGCCACATTTTCACAGAAGAAATGCCAACCTTTATCTACTCTATTGTTATTTTTATGGCAGGTGCTTGGATGGGTTTCCAGTCTCTTGTTCTTCCCTGTAAACCATTCACAGCAAAAACTCGTCTAGCATCAACCATTGTAAAGAATTTTCCTTTCTTCCCGTGTACCTAAAACAAAATGGCACGACCAAGAACAAAGTTTCTTTCTAAAAACTTCCTATCTTTGGAGTACAAAACCGTGGGGTCGTTTCACAGCAGAGTACAACATGGTCGTTTTCAAGTCAAATGTCAACAAATTTTTCTAAGTCGTTCACTGAAGTAATCAAATTATGACCAAGCCGTCATTTCGAATCATCTGAACTGACAACCTCATCAATTCTTATCCTCGAGTGGCCTTCAGACTTTGATAAGTAGTGATTCATTAATATTAAAAACAAAGTTAATAACTCACCTCTAATTTATTATGTTGATTGATTTTCAATCTAAAACTATATTAATACTCAACATAAGAACAAATATAAATTACTTAGAGAAAAAAAATCTTCTAATGAAGTGAGAACTTAACACTACAAATCTATAACTTCAGTCATCTGAGAGATGGCATTGCTAAACTGAATACTGGCATAGACTAATGATATGCTTTGTTAGAGTCTGTATTTACTTGCCTTCCAGCGAGGATAGAGTTAGACATCGTCGGTTTTTATGGTGGAGAAAATCCAGCTCCTTACAAAGGAGCACTCTGGAACAAAAATAAAAATTACCTCAGTCTAAAAGGACCTCTCACTCACTGATTAAGGATAGAAAAGATGAAGTGCACTATCAGAACAGATGTCACACTTTGCTCCTAACTAAAAGGCCAGGAAGTCCAGAGCACGTCTTTTATTATGAATGCTGGCAACCTTCATGCGGTTTAAAATAATATTTTTTTAAGTGCGGGACACAGTTTTTGCCATTCAAGTAAGTTTACCCTCCTTCTTTTATTTATTTATTGTTTTCTTTATATTTTGAGGTCAGATTTTTGTGTTTAATAAAATGATGCTAACAACAGTCTGGAAGGATAATCTACGTTGTCAGAGGTCATGTAAATCTTCCATTTGGAGATAATTGGCTTTGACACTAAGAATGTTTTGATCACATAATTGGTCTCCTTGTTTGCGTGATTATTAAAAAAAAATGGGGGACATTTAAAAAATAAGACGCTTTGCCATGGCGGATTTATTGCAAAGAATTTCAAAGATTTGTAATTAAAAACACTGATTTTAATACATTTTTGCAACTGCGTGTCACTATGAAATAAAACTAAAGACAAAACGTAAATTTAGTCTTTTCTCACCAGTTATATCTTCACTTACTAAATAGTATTATAACCTCTGATTATATTTCCTTTTTTTTCTTCTTTTTTTTTTTTTTTTTTTTAAATATAATGGACAGCTTCAATCTTAAATTTTATTACCTTTGTAAAGAGAGAGAGAGAGAGAGAGAGAGAGAGAGAGAGAGAGAGAGACAGACAGACAGACAGACAGAGAGAGAGAGAGAGAGAGAGAGAGAAAAGAATAATAGAAACTGTATAAAATAAAAGCAGAAGGTTAAACAACATAGCATGAGGGTGGGGGGAGATTAATAGACACATAATAAATGATGGGTCACTTGGTGAATTTATTGTAACTTACAACTATTAGAATGATTAAAATGAAAGTTTTTCAAACCTAACTTGATATTCAAATTGAGAAGAAAATTTGAACATGTATTTTATGTGAATAAAATATATCACAAAAAATCTTAGGAAAACAAGCAGTGATTAAATTAGATTCAGTATAATCTATATATCTATAAAAGTGAACGTGTCTGTATCTGTGTGTGTACATTTCCCTATGCAATAACTCAATTTTAAGTCTACAGACTCGAAATTTGATATACAAGGTACTGAGATTTGGGAAAATCTTTTTTAATCCGTTTTTGGCCAGAAATTTGGCTTTTAAGGGGTCGAAATTCAACGATTTGACCTCTGAGGACCCTACCAAACTCCTCTGCCAATTGTGAGTTTAAATACTTTAAATTTTAGATATAGGTTACTTGGACATGGATCTAACTTAATAACTTGATTTGAGCCCAAAACGATAAATGGTAAGGGGTCATAATTGGGGTAAAAGTTAAAAATAAGTGACCTCTGCGGTCTCTACTAAATTACTCAGTCAATTTTTGGTCTAAACATTTGAAATTTTACATAAAGCGTATTCAGACATAGGGCAAGCTTTTTAATCGTTTTGTTTTTTTGCTGAAAATTTGACTGTCAAGGGGTCAAAGTTCCAAATATTTTACCTTTGTGATTTCTAGCAAACTATTAAGCCAATTTTTTGGTCTAAACATTCGAAATTTTACATAATGGGTATTCAGACATGCAGCAAGCTTTTAAATCAGTTTTGGGCGAAAATTCGGCTGTTTACAGAGTTGACCTTTGCAGATGCTACCAAACTCCTCCGCCAATTTTGGGTCTAAACACTTGAAATTTTAGATGTAGGTTACTTGGATATGGGTCAAACATTTTAAGTTAATATGAGCCCAAAAACAATAAATGTTAAAAGGTCAAAATTGAGGTCAAAGAAAAAACAAATTTGACGTCTGCGGTCCCTACCAAGGTAGTTCCTATTTTTTGCAAAGGCACATATTCACATTTTTGAATATATACATATGAACAAAATTATACATATGAACAAAGTTATGAACAGTACATAGGGCCCGAGCAATAAAGTCACAATAAAGCTGGGCGGAACTGCTAGTAATAAATAAATTTATTGATATGAACTCCAGCCTCTATGGAGTAATTTTTTTGTTTGTTTTTAGCCCAAAACTTTGAACCTTGAAATTTTAAAAGACCTGGTTTAGATATACCTTAATTGTTCCAATTCTGACTGTTTTTTTTTTTTCTGGGAAACCACCTTTTGTGATAAATATTTTACTCAAATTAAAATAAATTTGTCATTCATCTCTTTCCGTAGCTTTACACCAACTACAAACATGCAATCAATAGACGATCTACCTGCACGTTTTCTTTTTTGTAGACAACCCATTCATGTTTTTTTTCTTTTTTGTAGATTAGGAGTTAGTTTACCTATGTGTATTTACTTTAGTTGTCTGGATTAGTCATGGGTCATCCATCAATTGATAGTGAAATATTCTCAAAACTTGTGCTATGATGCTTGCTCACTTCTTGAGGCCAGAAGCTTCAATCTAGAGAGGTACAGGTCCTTCTCTAGAAAAGTCTTGATTGTAATAAGCGGTTTCCCAACTTGTTTTGACCTCATTGTAATATTATATTAGACTAGTAGGAGACCTGACATTGCCCGGGATTGAATGATGATCAATAAATATTTCACACTCCTTTATTTTTATTGTTATTGAAATTCGTGAAATCACCTGAGAGGAAGCTCCACATGCCTCTATGCAATAACTTAGTTCAAAATATATGTTATTCTACATTGCAATATAGAGAACCTACTGTTTCTTTTATAAAATTATTTTATATAAACTTCTTTTCAGTTAACGAAAAAAAAAACATATTAAGAAATTTACGTGCAGAGTTTGAACCTACAGCTCACATCATGCAAAAAAAAAAAAAAAAAAAACAAGGAAAAAAAAAACATGTAAATTTTCAAGTCTTACAAAATTCTTTGCAGTTAATGAAAAAAAATTAAGAAATTTATGAACCACGTCATGCAAAAAAAAAAAATAAAATAAAATAAATAAATAAATTAAAAAAACACGCTATCAACAGTAGAATTTTCACGACCCGTTCTATCATTGTTGCTAAGCGACGACATGGAAAAAATGGCTTTATCAATGATGGATAAATTAAAATAACGGTTTTGATTATCGATAATTATCGGAGGTATTCTGAGACAAAACTAAGATCACTCCCAAATTTATATGCTAAAGTTCTGTAAATTTTAAAGAAAATCTATTCAGCAGTTTCGGAGTCTTTAAGGAATGAATTAACACAGAGAGAGACAAAGTTGCATTCATATAATTGTAGAGATGGTGTTTTCTTTTACAAATAAACTATGTTGTATTGTTAAAAATTTTAATTCATTTTAAGATAGTAATCAAATCTCACTTTGCTCCAATTAAAATGAATATCTCTTCTTGAGGAAGTCCTCTGTTCTGATAAGCCTCTGGGGCTGACCTTCACTTAGAATTGAAACGGAACACTTACATCATATCCATTGATAAGGCCACTAGAAAAACAACTGAACCATTCTACTGCTTGAAAAGTATCTTACTCCTAATGCTATCCCCTACCTGTATAAGAATCAAATACATCCTAAAACGGAATATTGTTGACACATCTAGGGAGTTGTGGTTCAGAGCACCCTTTCCTGCCTTGACAGAGTACGAAACTGACTTAGAAATCTATTTGACAATGCCATTTTCTTTTTCTTACAGAAGAGATATTGCTAGTCTATCTCAGCTCTATCATTATTTTCACGGTAGGTACTCAACGCAGCTTCAATCTATGGTTCCCTCCAGTAAAACAGTCACAATAAAAACTCGTCTAGCTACAATCATTATCAATAATTTATCTTTCTTCCTCTGTGTAGCTAAAACTAAATGGAGCTTCCATGAGCAAAGTTTCTTTCTCAGAAGTACCTGTCTGTGGAATAACATACTGTGTGGTAGCTTCCTAGCTGACTACAACAGTTGTTTTAAAGTCCAACATAAACAAATTTTTGTTGAACCATCCATCAAATTCTGCTCGGTTGCAACCATCTTTATAAATCACCACAATATTATCTCGTTCACCTGAAAAACTTATTAACCCTTATTCTCGAGTGGCCTTTGAGCTTTGATAAGTGGAAATTCATTAGGTGAAAAACGAAAAGAAATTCAACTAAAATCATAGAACAGAATCATATTTGATTTAACATGTTTGAATGTGTTGAATAGCTTTAAGAAATTTAACTTTCAAATTAATCAGTCGCTGATCAAGTATCTATCTCTTTTTCAAATCTATTATCACTTCCTCTCGTTTCCCTTGGCATCTCGTGAACTAGAGCTTCTAACTCAACTGTTCTACACATACTCTTTTTTTTTTCTCCCCCATTTATTCAATTTTCACCCCAAATAAGGCACAGTGCCACTTTGAAGTGGGGGGGGGCTACTATCAGGGACATAAGTTGCAGGGATATTATGAAAGGAGATGAGTAGCAAGATGTCTGTTCACATTACATTTTAACTTGTGCATTTCAGTACAGTTGGGAAAGCAGAATCCCGGAAGGGAGTTCCAAAGTCTAGCAGTTCTGGGGAAGAAACTATTGGAGTAGAAGGCTTTCTTACAACTAGGGATCTCTACAGTGTAGGGATGGGATTTAGCTGCTTGTCGGATTTGTCGGGAGTATTTACGTCGAGGGGGTACAAGCGTTTGTAGTTGTCAGAGCATTCACCATTAAAATACTGGTACTCATGCAGAGAGTGATCCAGACATAACTCAGTGCCCGCCCGACTTTCTCCGGAACATGACGTCAACAGCCGGAATAAGCCAAGTGTCGCCAAGGAAATTAAGCAGAGTGTCGCCGATGAAAGCATAACAAGAAAAGAAAACCTACCTTAAATTTTAAGTTATATTTTTAAATAAATAATGTTAAAGGTTTTTTGCTCAAGAAAAGGTTCAAAGCTAAGTCAAATAAATACTTTCAAGGAATTTATTTTGTAAAGTTTTTTTTTTTTTCAAGGAAAAACCTGAAAACTAGAAAAGTTGAAACAAAGCTGGGTGGGATATTTTTTTTTTCATATTAAAACAGATATTGTTGTGGTTTCCTCAGACCGTTGTTTTATTAATGGTGTGTGTGCGTAGATCGTGTTCTGCATTCGCACTGGAGGTCTTTCAGTGTTGCTCACTCGAACACCAACAAGCAGATGATTTTAATTATGATGGCAATTGTCAGCCTAGACTTGGCAAAAAAAAGTTACCAGTCCAGATGATGTAAATTTGGTAGCCTGACACCTCCAGGCATAGCCATCGCTTACTTTTTCTTTTATAATAAGATTGCACCTGTGTCCACATGAAGCACACGTTTTCATTCATGCCAGTAATTTTATTTCTTGACAAAAGTCGAGAACTCCGGCTGGTGTTTTCAGCTGCTCACTTAAGGCTGTAAACTTCATGTTTTTTTTTTCTGATGTGAAAGTACAAAATAGTGTGCTTTTTTTTGCTTTTCTTTTTTTTTACTAATTTGTTTTCTTTTCTTCCTCTTCCAAATTGTCGTCTGCTGCTTTGAATTTTCAAATTGTGTGAACGCGCGTCGTGTTGAAAACCATCATGCTACATTGTCATTGGTTCAACTTTATGTTACGTCAGACAGCTTAATTTCCTCAGCGACGCTCGGCTTACTCTGGCTGTTGATGTCATGTTCCGAGGAAAGCCGGGCATGCGCTGAGTTACATCTGGATCACACTCTGCATCTGCATGAGTACTTAACAGACAGAGGGATGCAACATTTCGTCGATGGGACAGAGGTTGAAGCTTAGATGACAGTTCAGGATCTATCAGGTTGGCGATTCTCTTTTGAACCCAGTCCAGGAGGGAGAGACTAAAAGCAGGTGCACCAGCCCAAATATGACAACAGTACTCCATACATGGGTGAATGGTGGCCTTATAGAGGTACAGGATAATGCCAGGTGTAAGTAGCTTTCTAGTACTGTAGAGAGAGTGCATCAGCCTTGGCAATGCTCTCAATATATCTGTTCCAGCTCATGTTCTCTGAATATTAGGCCGAGGAGTTTAAAGGAAGTACTTTCAGGTAATGTGTTTTTGGCCATTGCTATTGGTGATAGAGAAGGTTTCTTGTAATTATTGAAGGAAACAAGCATACAAATCTCCCTATACTATTCAGATTTAATCTTCTGAGATCATCAAACCTAAGCCTGTCTTTAAGAGTCACATTATACATTCATCATATTCTCATAATTTCTTTCCATACGTTCTCAACCAAGTTTTACTTTCATATTTTACACTGTGCACACGTCTGATAGACTCTTTCCTTGGTTAAAAGTGGTAATGCTCTATTAATTAACAATGGTAGAAGTTCCCTGAACGTAATCTATAATTCCTAAATCTTGCTATCGCACTACCACCTGCTCCAATGGTATCACCAAAGTAAGAAAACTTCCCAACAACAGTTTCCCTATTCCAATAAAATTTGCTATTCTTTCAATGTTCTAATAAAACTTCAGTTATCAAGTAGGATTTGTCAGTTCATTCAGTCTTTTGCTTACAGCTCACCTGGAACAGTGTTCGTAAGAGACAACGGTTACCATGGCTCCATGAGAAACTTTGATTGTTCCTATGGTACACAGCATACACTGGTTCTATCTTCAAATAGTCATCACCAACTCTAAACCCATTATATCCATGAGATATCAGGCCTGTTCATTCAAGGATAGGTTGTACAATGCAAACTTAATGGGGAAGAGTTATAGTGTTACAGCGAAAACCTGATTGCAAGAGATATCGGAGTTATACAAGAATGAAGATAGTGATTGACACAGGAAGTCCAGCTTCAAGTCAATGACCAAATTGGCTTGCTCGTTGGTTGAGGTAAATAGCACTAATCAAAGTGATGCTGAGTGACCTTGTCTTGTATATAAAATGGTGCAGAGCATGAATTTATCAGGAAGTGAACAGTTGTGGAATTAGAGATATGACTTAGTTTGGAGACATGCTGCATTTGCCCCCACCACTTCAATACAAATTATTTTTCTAAAAGCCTGGAAAAGAAAATTCTATCGTTTGTCCATGAATTAGTGAGTTGCAAAATCAAAGTTGAAAACCCCCAAGTCACATCCAGAGCAAAAGATAATTAATACTCTATCTATGAAAGTCTTGGAGTTCCTGTACATACTAGTTTTGAATTAAAATACATATTAACTTTAAACAAAAACCAAGAATATTGTGCTTTGAATACCCAAAGTGTTTAATTTAGCATTTATTTATTTTTTTTCTACAGTTACCATTCTTCACTTTATTAGTGACTGCATTTCCTGATTAAAAAAAACATAATACGGGAGGATGTACTGTCCAGTCGATGAAGACGTTTCGATCCCCTGAATACTGATAAAAAGTCAGCAATGCCACAGCAACAGAGATAATCAACCTACGACACAAGAGAAGCATACCAGTATGAAAGCAATAGTAATCGGTTGAGTCACAAAATACTTTTTTTCCTACTCTTGCACAGATTGGTCAGAATCCCTTTCACTGACTTTATTTGGACAATGAGAGTAAGAAAAAAATTAACTTCAATTGCAACACATCTTTGTTTCCAATCTCTCAATTAACCATATGGCCCAATGCTTTGTACAATTATCAGCATCATCATAGGTTTGAAAAAAAAAAAAAAAATCAGCCGTCACTGCTCAGTGGGAAAACAAAAAACTCACTTGATTCAATCCCAAATGCTGATTGAAATTTCTGTCTGATGACTTATTTTTTTTTTGTAATACTAGCTTATGACTGTCAATTATCTACGGTAAAATGTGTTTCGGCATTACTCTGAAACGACTTACTTTTACAAGTTAGATTATTATTATTTTTTTTTTTTTTACTATAGAGTTACCGCTTATCAAGACCTCGAGCTTGATCAAGAATAAGGATTAAGGAGTGCCAGGTGAGACAGCACTAAAGATCAGTGATAGTGGAAATTGAATAGAATGAATTATTCAAATGAACAACTCATCAAGAAAATGTTTACATTGGACTTGAAAACGATTATGTTATAGTTAGCTTGGAAGCAACTCCATGGTATTGTGTTCCACGGATGTCATAGAACTTTTGTTTATTTATAAGCAGTAATGGAGAGTAATGGAAAGCAAGTGTTTGCTGTGAATGTTTTACAGATAGGACGGGATCATAGAGTGAAGCTCAGTGGAACACCTACCATGAAAATAATGATAGAGCAGATCTCTGCCCACAGCATCTCTTCTGCGAGAAAGAGGTGGCAGGGAGGAGAAAACATCATCCACTAGATTTTGAAATCAGTTTTGTACCCTGTCCAGCTAGGAAAGGATGATCTAAGCAGCTCCTCCCCAGATGTGGCAACAATACTCCATAAGTACATGCAAATCAGTGAATGAACACTCACTATGCTCGTAAAATACAACATGCCCTTTTGGAAGTTTCAACAACAGCAAGGGAAAAGTATGAAATAATAGTATCTAACCCAGAGTGACACCCTCCTCTTCTCATTTAAGTATTATGAATTTTGTCGAAAATTCCACGAAACCATATTGTAGTTGTCAATAGTAACCAATTTTCTAATCCAAAAGATTCTAAATTTTTTTGCGTACTGATGTAGCACACTTCATGTAACTTAAAAAAAAAAAAGTAATATGTAATCAAATCATTTCTCTCCGATAGGCTCATAAGAGTAGTGGTAGATGGACAAAAATCGGAGGCCTGCAATATAAATGCTGGAGTCCCTCAGGGGCCAATCCTGGGCCCAACTCTCTTCCTGATCTACATCAATGACCTCCCTAAACACATACTTAAATCATTCGTTGACATCTATGCTGATGACACAACCATCTACTGCAACACATCAAAGGCTGTAAATGACAAAGTTCTCTCTGATTCTCTCTCCTCTGATCTCGAGCGCGTGGTTCAGGGGGGGGGGGAAGATGTGGCTGGTTTCCTTTAATGCATCCAAAACCAAACTCCTATCCTTGCATCATCAACGCTCTGATCCCCAGCTGGCATCAATTGTGATGGATGGCTCTCGTCTGGGTGAGGCTCAGTGTTTTGACAAGCTTCTGGGTTTGACCTTTACTCCTGATCTGAAATGGAACACGTACATTAAGTCTGTTGCCAAGGTCGCTGGAAAGATGGTGGGATCCTTCTACCGCTCCAGAAGATATCTCACTACTGATGCAATTCTCTATCTATATAAAAGCCAAGTACGTCCAAGGATGGAATACTGTTGCCATATCTGGGCAGGAGCTGCTAAAAACAGCCTATCCTGCCTTGACAGAGTACAAAATAGACTTCTTGGTTTAGTGGGGGATGCCCTTTTCTCTACCCTGCAACCTCTCTCCCACAGAAGAGACGTTGCGAGCCTGTCCTTGTTTTATCGTTATTTCCATGGCAGATGCTCGTCTGAACTCCAATCTCTGGTCATTTTGGATCCTGTATCTTTTTTTTTTTTTTTAAATTATATTTTCACCCCAAACAAGGTGTATTGCCACTTTGGTGTAGGGGGCTACTATCAGGGGCAGCAACTACTGGGGCACTATGTTAGGATTTGGGTAGCAAGATGTCGGTTCACGTTGCACTTGAACTTCTGCATGTCAGTATAGTTAGGGAAGCAGGAACTTGGAATGGAATTCCAGAGTCTAGCGGTTCTGGGGAAGAAACTACTGGAGTAGAAAGATCTTTTACATCTAGGGATCTCTACTGTGTGGGGGTGGGATTTAGCTGCCTGTCGGGTTTGTCGAGGGTGTCTACGTCGTGGGGGCACAAGTGTCTGCAGTTCGTCAGAGCATTCACCATTAAAATACTTGTAGAACAGGCAGAGGGATGCAACATTTCGTTGATGGGACAGAGGCTGAAGCTTAGATGCCAGTTCATTACACTGGAAACTTTTATGATTAGGTCGTCCACAATTATAGCAAATAATTTTGTACTTTTCTTAGAAGAAAAATTGTTTTTGGCAAAGTTGTGGTTTTTATTTTCTTTTGGCATGGGAAAATAAGCACAAATTTTTTCCGATTCCGATACTCCCAAAAGTTCTGATTTCTGATTAATCATCCCAACACTAGTTGACAACCATGTGCTGTTGTCGAGAGAGTGACTCACTCCTTCCCGAACCCCAGAACCGAATCCTGATTATAACCCTAGACACAACGTAATATTAAGAAAATAAAATAAATATTTTACTTGTTTGAAATTTAAATATATTTCGAAGCCAAACTCCATCCTCAGCATGTTGTTTTCTTTCTTTCTCTTCTTTCTTGCCATGTTATAAAGTTGGAGAAAGAAAAGTCTGTTTGTAAAGAGGCATGCGTTGTATCTTAGCTGTTTTATTTTGAAATGTTGGAACTGTGCGTTGGCAATGCGAGATTAATGTCAAGGGTGTGAGTTCCATATAGAAACGTTGATTTAATTTGAATAAAATAAAATACGCATCAATTGCGCTTGAAAGCCAAATCACAACATAATATTAAGAAAATAAAAAAAATATTTTACTTGTTTGAAATTTATAATTTAAATATATTTCGGCGCCAAACTCCATCCTCAGTATGTTGTTTTCTTTCTTTATTTTCTTCTTTCTCGTCATGTTGTAAAGTTGGAGAACGAAAAAAAAAAAAAAAAGAAGAAACAGAACAACATACTGCGGATGGAGTTTGGCTCCAAAATATATTTAAATTATAAATTTCAAACAAGTAAAATTTTTATTTTTTTTATTATGTTGTGATTTGGCTTTCAAGCACATATTTTATTCAAATTAAATCAACGTTTCTATAATAGAACTCACACCCTTGACCATATTTATTGTGTAGTTTTCTTGATTTCCAAAACAACAGAATGTTTTTTATTTATTTTAATTTATTTATTTTGCAGAGTGGGGGGGGGGCTACAAATGAAAGAGCAAGTTTGATAAATTGGAAATATGCATAGTTACAAAATTAAGGTGAAGAACTAGTGGAGAGTGATGTTGGCAAAATAGAAAATGACTGACATATTCATCAATGATTACCTAGATCACATTCTTAGATCATTTGTAGATATTTATGCAGACGACACTACCATCTATGGTAACACTACAAGGGTTGGAAATGACCAATGTCTGTTTTTCTCTCTTCTGATATTGATCATGTGGTGCAATAAGGAAAACGGTGGCTGGTTAATTTTAATGCATCTAAAACCAAGCTTTTATCTTTCCATCATCAATGCCCTGACCTCCATCTGGTTCAAATTGAAATGAATGGCTCTATTCTTGAGGAAGCACCATGTTTTTATGACATTCTGGGTCTGACCTTCACCCTTGATCTGAAATGAAGGCCTTACATCAAATCCATTGCCAAGGTCGTCGGAAAAATGGTTAAATCATTCTACCACTCCAATAGATATCTCACTGCCAATGCAATGCTCTATCTGTATAAGAACATCCTAATTTGGGCAAGAACTGCTTGGAAACCTATCCTGCTTTGACAGAGTTCAAAACTGACTTTGAAACCTGGTAGCTGATGCCCTTTTCTCGTCCCTACAACCTCTTTCTCACTGAAGAGACGTTGCTTGCCTGTCTTTGCTTTGTTAATTTGCTGCTTATGCACTTATGTTACCATGTTATTTTTAAACAACAGTATTTTCAAGTTAAATTCAAGTTTTACAATATCTTTTTATTAAATTGTTAGGTGAAAGTACAGAATAATTACAAAACACCCTTCCCCATATTAAGAATAGCTTTGTAAATAATAACATTAACATGAGTTCATAAGTACCGTAATTTTCATGACAAGTGCTTGCTCGTCTGAGCTCCAATCTATGCCAGCTCCTTGCTAAACTTTCACAAAAAACATTTGTCTAGCTACAACTACTATCAACGATTCCCCCCCACTCTCTATCTGTGCTTAAATCTAAACGTGAATTTCATGAAGAAAGTTTCTTTCCCAGAGCTGCCCGGATGACTACCATATGGTCGTTTTCAAGTCCAACGTAAACAAGTTATTGCTAATCGGTCCCCTTAAATAATCAAATTATATCAAATTCCCACTACTAACAATTGTGTCCCAATGGCTACCATACACTCATTAACCTTTATCCTCGAGTGGCCTTAGGACCTTAATCAATAGGGACTCGTAAAAAAAGTTTATCCAAAGTAAAGAAGGGAGAGGATTGAATTTTCTGATACTTATGGATTGTACGACACGCGATTTCCACAAAGTTGGCTTGGGCTAGCTGACGGAAATAACCGAAAAAGACCGACCGAGCGTTCCTCAGTTTTTTAAAATGCAACGAAAAACAAACAAACAGACATTTATCTAATTCCCAGACCCTAAACTCTTACTCTAACATGCGCGATAAAAATTAATTTTTTATTTCTTTCAATTTATGAAAAAGTCGCCTGCTTAGATTCCTATTAGCTAAAAACTGGCAGCACAGAGTGACTTCGTGGAATTAGCGGGCCGTAAGCACTAATTTTCCAAATATTTGTCGCCACATTCTATCGTCTGCATATTTCGTCATTTGTCGTAGAAACTCGAGAATCCTCGTCACGTTCTTAAATGTTTCGTCTACATTTGAACTAAAACAGCTTCTTTAAAATGTGATTATTTTACAAATGGTTAAATGAGCTGGTAAAACAGTTTAGGTTTGGACCCCCCCCCCCAAGAAAAGGTGCTTAGTGCACTTATCGATCCGCGCTATTTTTTAAAAATAGTATTTAAGTTTAAGTAAAGCTTTACGATGTCCGTTTTTAATAAATTGTTAGGTGAAAGTAAAGAATAGGTACACAACACCTTCCTGTCCCCATGTTAAGACTGGCTTTCAAAATAATAACGCAATTATTTCAGAACGGATCAAAAAGTGCATGATGAGTACAAACAACAAAAAAACTGTTGCATTTAAAATTTAAACCAACACACAATGTACTTTTCAAAAGTTTACTATGTCAAAATTCAAAAGAATTTAAAAATAATATGAGAAAATTTAGAGAGATTTTTATTTTTAAATCAAAATATTCGTGGAATACTAAAAGGAAAAAAAAGATACCCCGTTTAGTTTCACTTTTATTTTTGAAAGTTTTCTCTTGTCTAAAATTAAAATTTAATAAAAAGAGATGTATCAGTAACTACTTAATGCTTTAGATATAATAAAAACAAACAGTTAATCTTATTGAAAATACAGGGGAAAAAAACAATATCATTGCACGTTTCATAAGAAAAATAAACAATGTCATTCAACAAAACTACGATACAGAAATGAAAATGATATTGTTGCAATAAGGACGCCATTTTTATACAATATATACTTATCCATAGACATAATAAAAAGTGAAATAATTTTTACCTGTAAAACTGACTAAAAATTAAACTGGTTAATGCATCAAAATCCAAGAGAAACCACTTTCAGTCAACAGACGTCTGCTTTAAACCGCCATTTATAAAAGCTAACTACTTATTCTCAGCAGAAAAAAAAATGCACATTTTATTATAAAAATTCATAAACAAGAAGTAAAATAGAAAATCAAGATTAAAAATTGTTTAAATTTTAGAAGCTATTTACAAGAGTAGACATATGTATAAAATAAATAATTTTATATTAATTTTTTTTTAATAATAAAAAAAATCATCGCTCGAATACGAAAGTTATGTTGAGAAAAGAAGAATAGCTTTACATTACCTGACAACCACGGTGCCTTGCCGATATTTATAAACACCTAAAAAAAAAAAAATACTACAGACATTTTTCACAAAACACTTTTAAATACTCCTTGTATTTTTTACAAATATTTACATCTAATTATTGGCGTGAGTTTTAGTTTTTCCGCCTCCAATGGCTGGTAATCGCCGGCCGGCACCAGCAACACCTTCTTCGAGTAAATCGTCCATCAAGATATCAAGACACGTAAAAATCAAGAAGGTACGTTTCTAATTAAACGAAGGTATTGATTCTGAATAAATATAATTTTTTCGTTATAACACGTGTAAACACTATGCAAAAGCTAGTCGTGTCGGCGAAAGATTTTATGCGAAAAAGTGTTTACATTTTTTTGGTGAGGATATCCGGTCCGCGGCGGTCCCGTACTGAATATTCAAAACGTGGTCGTCCAGCTGTATACTGACGTGTATACTGTATATTCTGTCTATCTATAAACCCGAGACAAACTCGTCATAAAAAATTAGATCGGAACGAATTTAACCAAATCAACTATTTATAATCCTCATTTTATTCATTCATGTGTGGCTAAATGTCCATCCAGGACATGCATGTCGTAAACACAGCAGTAACAGCAGTCATTAATTAAACTTTACTCGTATTTTGAAAAAAATGAGGGGGTAAATCTGGTTCATGTGAATTCACCCAAAACAAGGCGTATTGATTGCCACTTAGATGTAAGAAGCTACTATTTGGGTTGGGTCATGTCTAACAGGGGGATCGTGTGGGTGTGTGAGGGGGGATAGCATGACGTGTCTTCACATTTCATTTAAACTTCTACACGTCAGTACAGTCAGGGAAGCAAGAAACAGCGAGGGAATTCCAAAATCTAACAGTCCGAGAGAAGAAAAATAGAATTCTTTCCGGCATCTATTAACATTAACACTGAAGGGGTGGGATTTTGCTGCTTGTTGGTTTAGTGGAGAAAATCTTTACCCAAGTTTTAACGTCTATATAAACTTATTATACTTACAAAACTGTCGTCCCGACATTTAAGTGCGGTCAAGACCTTCTAGTATGTTGTGGCTGACCGCCGCCATTAAATTTAAGACAGAATTTATAGAATAAAATCTGTTATCGACATTGAAACTTTGCTAGTTAGGTAGAGAATTTGTCGGACCTCTCGGTGGCCGTGCCTGAACGAGCTTTCTTTCCTCCCGCCGTAAAATTAATTCCTTTTCACGTTTTCTTATTTTATTTTATTTATTTATTTTTTAACAGACTTAACTTTTCAGCAAGAATTTTTTTTTTTTTTTTTTTTTTTTAAGTTTATTGAATGACTTTTAATATGGGGGATCACCTTTAAATTATAACGTTCTATTAAATTGATACCCAACTTTTCGGTCAATCAGCAAAACTTTCCTCGTTAAGCTATTTTAGTGGTGCAAAAGAAACATTATCATTTCAAAGTGATACCTCACGTTAAAAGTCATTGAATAAACTTTGAACAATTTTTTTTCTCCTCCTAATATTCAAGTTATATCTGTTATCGACGATAATAATTTTACGGCTAGGGGGAAAGCTCGTTCAGGTCCGCGAGAGTTTTATTCTGGATTAAAAACAAACAAAAACAACAGAAAAAAAAAAAAGAACCTTTTTGTATTCGCAGTTAAAAAAAAAAATGTCTGACATTTTTGGATTGATACAATCTTGTGATTTTTCGGCAGAACTAGCAGAGAGTCCTGACGTTGGCCGTGATTGAATCAGGATCAACGAATATTTTATACTTCCAATATTTTGTCATCGAAATGGATGAAATCGCCCATTTTTAAATCAAATTGAGTGATCGTCTGCTCTAGTCGGGAACCCAGCGTGGTGCAAGCTTCACATGCCTCCCCGCAGTGACGTTGTCCACAAGTCACTGTAGAGAATGTAATGTTTATTTTATAAAATTATTTTTTGTAATGGCTTGAATTAAAGTTCAAAATGCAAATGTCAAGTATCTTGGTTTGATTTTGCTTTAAACAGAAATATTCATTTACCTATCTTATCAAAGAATCTACTGTTGATTTTATACGACGGACCGGGCCCTTCTGCTTGTGCAGTAAAAAAAAACTTCTCAAGTCCACTTGTTATCTTAGGTTGTATAAGGATCCTAACTTGAATCAAAATTGGAGTTCTTTCTTTAATAGAATTTTTTCGATACTCATCAAAGGCATTCTGATACAGAACATATCTAAGAACACTATCAGATACATAAAGTAAATTTCCGCTAAATTTCATAAAAATCGGCCGAGCCGTTTTAGAGTTCATAGGGAATGAATTCACACACACACAGTGCGTTTTATATTTAAGTAGACATTAGGTCAGTTTTTGATGTGAGAAAAATCCAGATAAAAAAAGAAAAAAAAAAAACGCTAATTGAGACAAAAAAATTAAAATTGCCTCAGTCTCAAAGGATTTCTTTGTAGGGTGTGGCCATTTCTGAACATAAGAGCGTTCAGACTGATAACACAAAAATACTTCAATCTAGAAAAATTTCACATAACCGAGAACAAAACAGATACTACTCTAATCTTAGCCTGATAAAAATGTATAATCTTACTTTCCAAAAGTAACTTTTGTAATTGTTTTGTTTTTCATTTGATAACGCAGAAAAAACGCTGCGTCATCATTTTTTTTTATTTGGGTCGATCTACTATTAGAGGCTATTTTTAGACTGTTAAGCGAAACTGGTTATTTAAATGAACCCTACTCAACAATTAAACAGTGTGACCCCCCCCCCCCGCAAAACTAAACTTGTATTGTTAACTATACATAGTTTAAGCCAGTTAATGTTTTGGTAAACACCGTAAATGCACACATTGTTTTCTCGTTTAGTTTTAAAGTAGCGTTCCTTAAAAAAGAAGAAACGGGTGAGAAAAACAAACAACATAAAATAATTAGTTCTTCTTCATTATTGTATTGAAATTCGAAAAATGGGTGCTTGTTTAGTTTAATAAAGACATTAAAAAAATGAAAATATTGAAAAAAAAAAAAAAAGTCAATGTGCACTGGTTGTCCAACCTCCAAAGGGTGTTTATTTCGAAAGCCGTTCTTAACCTGGGGAGGTTGGGAGTGTTTATTTCTTAAGACATTTTCTTATTTTTGACCTCCCCGGTAATCAACTTCTTAAAAGTCAATTTGACGTGTTAAAGGGAAGGTATGGTGAAAGATTCCCCTCTCACTAACTGAAAATGAATATAATTGCCTAATCTGTTTTGGCTATCAAATTGGAACATATAAACAATATTTATGGACAGAAAAAAATCTATTATAAAAAAATAAAACAATATATATTCCAAATGAACTTGCCAGATAGAATCGGCATATTTTTCCACGAGAAAACCATTTACACAATAAAACAATGAAATAAAGATAAAAATTAAAAACTGAAATAAATATAATATTAGGACTTGCATCTAGAAAAGAAATATTACAAATTCATAACTTAACTGCTTTATCGTTATTTTCATAGCAAGTTCTCGACTGAGCTCCAATCGATGGTCCCCCATCGCCAAACTTTCACAAGAAACACTCGTGTAGCAGAAAACACTATCACTAATTTTCCCCACTCTTTATTTGTGCCTAAACCTAAATGTAGATTTCATGAGCAAAGCTTCTTTCTTAGAACTGCACGCCTATGGAATTGTCTTCCGTTTTCCTGCTTTCCAGCTGACTACAATATGGTTGTGTTCAAGTCTAACATAAACAAGTTTTTGATGAGCTGTTCCATATACGTTAACAAATTTACCGAATTTCTATTACTAACGATTACTATATTGTCCAATTTCTACTGTACACGCTTTAACCCTTATCCTCGAGTGGCCTCTTGGCCTTGATAAGTGGTGATGCCTATGTTAAAAAACAAAAAAATTCTTACAGGTAAGTCCTCCGGTGGTCCCCAACTCTCCCAGTGCACTTTCACCCAAAAACAACAACAAAAAAAAAAAACTGTACGTACTCGTTATGGAATTAAGTTTGCATTAAAAAATTCACTTAATTTGATCAAGCAGTTTTTTTATTTTACAGAGGAAAATAAAATTTTAATGAGATCGATCGTTTCGCGGCCATCTTGTATGTTTCACGGCCGAGGAGGAGGATGCCTTTAAACAAAGGATTAAAAAAGGACAGTGAAAAAAATTTAAATATTTATCTAGGTATTTTTTCTGCCCATGTATCAAAATAATCTCGTCAAATTTTGACAAACTTTATGCGGTGATGATGGAGTTATCTCCCTTGGCCCCCACCTCCTTGTCAGCCAAATAAGCATGGCCTAGATATAATCGATCTCATTAAAATTTGATTTTTTTCCTGTAAAAGACTGTGATCAAATTTAGTGAAAAAAATTTTATGAGAACTTTATTCCTAATAATGGGTACGTACAATATATATTTTTTTCAATATTTTCATTTTTTTTTTTTTTTTTTTTTTTTTTTATCTTGATTAAACTAAACAAGTACTGGATCAGGAAATTAACTAATTTTAATGAAATTTTTAGTATTTATCAAATAATGATCACGGAATATAATGAACCCATTATTGTCATTAAAATTTTGGGGGTGTATTACTATACACAGATTCGAAAAAGTTGTCAAGAAACAAATATATAACTAATAAATGTTATCAAAGGCAAAATAAGTTACTTTTCTACCAAACTGGATATGTTTTTAGTGTTAATGTAATATGTTTAGTCAGCTCAAAAACATACAGTGTTTATCGATGTATTGGAAAATTAAAAATGGCGCCCGGCTCTCTTTGACATGGTAAGTTTAGGAAAAGGAGTTAAAAATTAAAAAAAACTATGCAAAATACTGTTAGAAACTCACTCAATATATGTTACCGTGACATGGGCTGACATATTCAGTGGGGTTTTAACAGTATTTGTCTAGTTTTTTTTTTATTTTTAACTCCTTTTTCTAAACTTACTGTGTCAAAGAGAGAGTCGGGCACCATTTTAAATTTTTCAATACATTGGTCAACACTGTATGTTTTTCGAGTAGAATAAACATGTTACATTAAATAAAAACATTAAAAACCTCCGGTTAGGTAGAAAAGTAACTTATCTTGTCTTTGATAACATTTGTTTGTTATATATTTGTTTTTTGACAACTTTTTCGAATCTATGTAATACAAACCTATAATCTGTAGTAATCTATAGTAATACACCCCCAAAATTTTAGTGGAAATGTATTATTTTGTTTAAACAAAAAGCATCTTTACTAAAGTTATGGTTTTAAGTAGTAAAAAAGCATTGTAGATTGTAACAATTAAAAAAAAAAAAATTTTCAGGAACATTACGAAAAAAGCCCCTAAAGTCTGTATTAATGAATTATTGTTTATTTAATATTTTCACATAAAAAAATTATAATTGCAAAAAATATAAATTTTTTTTTTTTAATTACATGTTTCTCATAATTTTTATATGGAAGATTCTAATATTTTCCTTGCTGGAATGAATGTGAAACTGTCAGTGTAACATAATTTTTATATAATATTGAAAAAAAAAAAAAAATTCATTAAAAAGCAGAAACATAGAAAAATAATTAAATTAAAACAATGGTAAAAATTATACAAACGTTCATAATAGGAATGTATGGATGCACGGCTGGGGGGGGGGAACCAGCACTCCCTACCTCCTTTTAACTACCTGACGTCATTTTCAGACAGCCTTTTGACTTTCTGACATTTTGAGCTTTTGTAGAATCTACATTTGGACAATTTTTCGTTTGTTGCGATTAGGCAAAGCCAGAATCTCTCGCTTTTGGGAACTAATTAAGCTTTTTTTTTTTCCTTTTTTTTTTATACGATGTACAAGGTATTTTTTTATTTAATTCACTATCTTAGAACTTTACTAATTATCTTTAAAATAGAACCAGAAAACTAATATTTATCTTTCAAAGGATTTTTGTGATGAATTTATTTAACTTCAAAATTTTGCTGAATTTGTCGGCTTCTGAAAGTCGCTGTGAAAACGTTTTTCATTAGAAGTTTTTTTTTTTTTTTTTTTTTTTTTTTTTTTTTTTACGTGTACAAATAATTTTTCCTTTTCTTTTTGGAAATTAACTTAAGGCTTTAATCTTTCAAATACAATCAAAAAGTAGTCAGAATCCTACGAAAAAATTATGATAAACCATTTAAAAACTATGTCCCCCTATTTTTTTTTCCCCACCATTTTTGCCCATATCTAAGTGAAACCAATGGTATATCTACTGACTTGTCATGTCACAGTAATAAAAAAACATATCCAAAAATTATGCAAAATGATTAGGCAGAAAATTATTAATGAAAAGAGTTTCTCAAAGACAATTAGTGAAGATTAAGTTTTGCTAAATCAGCCAAAGAAAAGATTTACCTCCCTTTTGTTACAATTAGAACTCTCTGTTATTTATTTTTTTTACAACGCTCAGTTTTCACTAATTGTCTTAGAAAACTATTTTCATTAATAATTATCATTTTTTGTAATTTTTAAATATTTTCATTACTGTGACATGACGATTCAGTAGATATCATTGTTTTCACTTGAAATTCAATATTTAAATTTTTGAATTTCGCTACAATAACGAAGAACTAGATAATTAAAATAGTTTACAATTTTGGTTTTAATTTTAAATCTTATTAGCTTAAAGCTAAAAAAAGTATACTTTTTAATTAATTTAAAGAGAAAAAAAAACTTAAAGCATTCTCATTTTTTCTTCATTTACTTCTGAAAAGTGAAATCAACAATTTTTACTTTGTTAAAAAATACGTTTTATTTTTTTTTACAATAGCTAACAACAAAAAGGGGGTAAAAAAATGTGTTACCAAAGGCAAGCTAAGTCACTCTTCTACCTACCTGGATAAGTTTATTGTGTTTTAAGTCATTTTAAAGCGTTTACTTGCCTTGAAACAAAAGTAGTTTCAAGTTTGAATTGATAAAACAAAAATGGTTTCATTAGAACCACTTGGACCCTTGATAATCGCTCAAAATCGAAGATTAAACAAAATATTGGTAAAGCAGTACATTTTCGCATGGTTGGTGACATTTATTGGATGGCGTTCTGCTGTATTTTGTTTAATTTTCTATTGTTGTCTCTCTCTTTCTCTCTCTCTCTCTATATATATATATAGATATAGTTTTTCACCCCCTTTCTTGTTTTGTTGGCTATTGCTAAAAATCCACAACAAATGACTTCAGATATTTACTTTGAAATCTTATAATCTAATGCTGACATATAAAAATATTACTTATTAAATAATTACTTATTAAATAATGACATAAAAATATTACTTATTAAATATTACTTATTTATTAATGACATATAAAAATATTACTTATTAAATATTACTTATTAAATAATGACATAAAAATATTACTTATTAAATAATTACTTATTAAATAAGATTTAAACCATATTCTCGCATTTTATACTTCATTTACTTTTAAAAAGTGAAAGTAACCATTTTTAGTTTAAGAAAGGCATCTAAAATCTTTTAAAATTAAAGTATCTCCTCGTGAATTATTTAAATTATAATTTTATAAAATTCAATAATCGATTAAAAGGAATTCTTCAAAAGTATTACTTACTGTTTTCTTTGGAAAAACAAAAGACCAAATTAATTAGCAACGGTTAAGGTTTGGGTTCGTATGTAGCAAAGAAACTGTTTCATTACACTTTTAGTTTCATTATTCGTAATTCGTTAGTTTCATTATTCATAATAAACAGCATATCAATTTTCCAGGAATATTAAAAAAACAAAAACAAATCAAACAAACTACATTATTTCTATTCCATAAATTAATTCAAGCTGGCTACACTCCAGACAGCTAACCATATTAATCCAACCACATCGTTAAAAAACTAAAACTAATTTAGTTAAAGTAATGTTCCAGTGGCAGCCATCTTAAAGTTGAAATCTTCAACATAATCTGAATGCTTTTGTTTTCTCCAAAAACTGTATCTATATATCTATAAAAGTGAAAATGTCTGTGTACACTTCCCTACCAAATAACTCTGTCAATTTTCAGTCTACAGACTTGAGATTTGACATAAGGGGTATTGAGATTTGGGAAAATCTGTTTTTGGCCAGAAATTTGGCTATTAAAGGGTCAAAGTTCAATGATTTGACATTTGAGAACTCTACCAAACTTCTCCGCCTATTTTGGGTCTAAACACTTGAAATTTTAGATATAGGTTACTTGGACATGGATCTAACTTTATAATTTGATTTGAGCCCAAAACAGTAAAAGTTAAGGTCATAATTGGGGTTAAAGTTTTTAAAAATTGACCTCTGCGGTCTCTACCAAATTACTCAACCAATTTTTGGTCTAAACATTTAAAATTTTACATAAAGTGTATTCATACATAGATAGGGCAAGCTTTTTAATCGTCTTTTTGCTGAAAATTTGTGCTTCCAAGTAGTCAAAGTACAAAAGATTTGACTTTTGCGAACTCTAGCAAACTATTCAGCCAATTTTGGGTCTAAACATTTGAAATTTTACATAAAGAGTATTCAGACATGCAGCAAGCTTTTTAATCAGTTTTTTGGGTGAAAATTTGGTTGGCAAGAGGTCAAAGTTAAAAGAGTTGACCTTTGCAGACTCTTCCAAAGTCTTCCCCCAATTTTGGGTCTAAACACTTGCAATTTTAGATGTAGGTTACCTAGACATGGGTCAAATATTTTAATTTGATTTGAGCCCAAAACAATGAATGTTAAGGTGTCAAAATTTAAGAAATTTTTACCTCTGAATTCCTTTCTAACTTTTCTCTATAGTAGTTAAGGAAGTCTATTATATAGAAAGGCATTACCGTACATATGCACACTTTTTAATATATACATATGCACATAACGTTACGAACAGTACATAGGGCCCAAGCAAAGCCGGGCTAAACTGCTAGTAATAAATATGAGTGACGATCAACGTTTGTCACAAATAATGGAAACATTTTTTAAAAAAATGTATCTTTGTTTACTAATGCATTATGGGTTGGCTTTTATTATTATTATTACTTAAAATAATTTTACACTAAATGCACACACAATTTTTTTGCAAAAAAAAGATAAGTTTAAAATTATTTTCTACACAAAGAAACAACTTGTGCCTAAGATCAAAGTATCGATTTGTCTCACAACCCAAATAAAGAAAAAATAGAATTAAAAAATAAACAAGCTTATAACGCAGGAGTCAGAAAGTAAGCTAGGTACTTTGTTTATATTACTCACATGTTTTTATTAACTTAGTGTAATATGTTTTTTTTTTGTGTTTTTTTTTTACAAGGTGGTCACCACTTATCAAGGCCCGGAAGCCACTCGGGGATGAGGGTTATTGCGTGTACAGTACATTAATGTTGAGATTTGATAAAGTGTCTACTTAAGGGGGCGGTTCATCAGGAATTTGTTTATGTTGGACTTGAAGACATCCAAGTTGTAGTCAGGTGGGAAACAGGCGGGCGGAACAGAGTTCCACAGACGTGCACTTCTAAGAAAGAAGCTTTGTTCATGGAATCTACATTTTGGTTTTAGCACAGATAAAGAGTGGGGAAAATTTTTGACAGTGGTTTCAGCTAGACGGGTGTTTTTCGTGAAAGATCAGTGAGGGAGAACCAGGGATTGGAGCTCAGACGAGCACCTGCCATGGAAGTAACGATAAAACAAAGACAGGCTCGCAACGTCTCTCCTGTGGGAGAGAGGTTGTAGGGAAGAGAAAAGGGCATCCCCCACTAAACCTATTTTGGTTTTAAGATTTTGTGAACAAATATTGTTATTGTATTAATAGAATAGTTATTAAAGGGTTAAAATTATATTTTTTTTACAATAGTAGAAATTAAGAATATTTGTGATGATTCCTAAGGGGACACAATATTGTCTGTTGCTTGAGGTGATCTAGTTTATTTTTGTACTTTGCGAGTGAACTTTCAAAGTGGTGATTATAAATAAGGTGCTTGTTTAGATTATGGGCACTTATGGTGGCAATTAAAGTAAAGTAAAGAAAATACAGAAAAATCTGTCTGATGTGTGTACTCGTTACAGAACAAAAGTGTCATATTCCAAAAATTATGTTAATCTATCAAGTAGTTTTATTTAAAGTAAGAAAATCAAAATTTACGATTTTTAGTGATTTTACGATTAAACTGCATTGGATGTAAGATAGTTTTCACTTATCACTTTCAATTTAAGTTGTCTCCCCTTTTTTCTGTCATTGGATTTAATCATGGTGGATAAAAACACTACAACTCGCTTAGTCGTAAAACTTGATTTTCTTGAATTAAAAAATAAAATATACCTGATCAAATTACCTGATTTTTGGAATATCTCATCTTCATTCCATGAATGGCATGTACAACATACAGACTTTTCTGTATTTTCTTTATTTTTAATTGCAGCCATAAGTGCCAATCTGAATAAGCACTAGAAATAATAAAACACTTATTTTTTGGTGATTGTGTTTTTTTTTTCACCACAATCTACAATCTACTACTGAGTGTAAAATGTCTTTCAACCTTTTTTTTTTTTTTTTTTTTTTTTTTTTTTAAATAAAATGAGCAAAGTCAAATTATTTAAACAATAAAAGATCATTAAAACAATATACTCTTTAAAAAAAAAAAAAAAAAAAAAAAAAAATACCGGGAAAAATTTCAATGTTTATACTTTCACGTCTCAACATAAAATTAGGTGTATATTTAGAATTACTCATTTTTAAAAAAATACAAAAAAAAATTTTCCTGATGTATGTATTGGTCATAAAACGAAGATGTCATATTCCAAAAATCACATGAGTTTGGCAAGTAAACGAAAATATTTAGTTGTGAAAAGTCAACTAAAAGGTAAATTTGTCCGTAGAACAAATTTTAATTTTTTTGGGGGAAGCTAAATTCTCTACAATAAAAACCAACTTTGTGTCTATATTTTGCTCTCATGGAGAGGCAAGTAAATAGGAGACTAGCTTTGAAGTAGACCAATTTCATGGCGTATAGGCTCGGATCAAAGACATGTCTTATATGACAGTTTTGCACTAGGTAAGGCAAAAGCCAAGACTAAGAACTTGGAAGAAAATCTGGGGGTAGGGGTCAGAACGATAGTAATAGCTATGAGTGACCTGTAAGCCAGGCTAGCAAGCCTTATCAAGGTCAAAGGCTAGTCTAAAGGAAGTATCTAACAAAACTGTATACTTAGATGAAGATTAGCATAAGAAAGAGTTTCAGCAAGGTTTCAGTAGATATGTATTTGGATATCAACACTGGAGATTTGTGACATATTTTGAGATAACTTCACTCAGTTGCCCAGGCTCTCTGCTCAGGAGTTTGGCAATTATTTAACCGATTCTCCCCACCTTGCTGTGTCTGGTTGCAATTGCAGGATTACAGAACACACGGTCTTTGATTTAAGCTGGTTAGGAGTTCCTATGAATTGTTCTTGAGATTATTGCACATGTTTATACTGCTTCTCATTTGGATTTTTTCAATCATTGGTTTGATCAGGGATCTATCTTTGATTAGGTGATGAAAGGCTCGATTACATTGCTGAAAAAACGGAATTGGCATTGTGAAGAAGAACTAGATTATTCCAGGCCAATAACTTGGTTAAACATTAAAGATTTTTGTCTGCAAGTTTTCATACTGGAATTCATAGATCCCGAGCAAAACTATGGCATGAAGACAAATTGAATCAGAACAATTTGCATCCAATTCCTACAATCATAGAAAATGTAAAAGACAATATGAATGCTTTTGTTTTAGAGGCTGCTAGTTTAATATTGGATTTTCATTCTGTATTGCTTGCCAACAAGGATGCTTCAGATGATATGAAAGCATTTCAAGACGTTTGCTGCTTCTCAGTTAGTGTGCCAGGATTGTCTGCGCTTGCATCTACTTGATATTCTTGCCTTGGAGCCACTGCTTCACAAACTAAAGGGTAGTGATAAGTTCAATCCTACATGAAATCATCTTATCTGGAATAATGATGATATAACTGTTTTTGTATTATTGTTTTGAAGACATTTAAAGATTGACTCAGGTAATTTACACATTACGAACCAATAATTTGAACCAAAAATCAAGCATGACAAGTAGATGGTTGGATGCTTGGAACTGTAACAGTTGGCGTTTAAATCTTTTCAGATGAATGGATAGTCAGATCCAAATCCTTGGTATGTGGCTTGAATCGCGTCTCCAGCTTCGGAGGAATTGGTTGATCATACAGTACAGTTAAAGCATTGGTTCAGGTTTCAAAAGAAATCTTTTCCTAAACACTAAAGCAGAGGCATATACTATGTATGTCTTTTCTCTTGTCCTTTACCAACTAGGCTGTACTTCTCCAGTCTGTGAGCTGTGTAATGGTTTTCAAGTGCTTTCTTTTCTTATGAGGAGAGGAAAGCTGTAGGTTTGCAACCAAGTCTATAAAGAGAGGAAGAATTTTTGGAGAGGTCATTGACCTGCTGAAAGACTGGCTTCCCCAGGTCACACTTAGTCGAGTCTGCATGGGACTGGTTGAAGGTATCTTCTTTTGACCTCATCGTCATCGGTAAATTGTAGTTCTCTGCTGACAACATAGCTACTCAAAAAAAGATTCCATGATCCAGTGGCATTCAGTCTAGAAAAAAAGTATACGGGCATTTAGAGGAGGGTTCTGCTATTGAAGCAGCTGGTTTAATCGATGAAGTGCTGCTGTTAATCAAGTTTGGCACCAGATATCTCAATAATTCTAATTTCTGACTTGGCAATTGATTTTGAATGTATTACACCTCAATAGCATACTATTTAGTTCAAGCACAACTGATTATTCACACTGTAACCACACCAACGAAGAAACAGCTGAGTACGCCTTCAACTGAAGTAAACATTGGCTGTTCTGGATGTATATCAACAAGGTAACTGCTTCCATTAATCCCAAGGAATTGATATTGTTAAACTATTAATCATCTACAAAACCTTCGACTTAAAGATTTTGTACATGATTGATAACATTGACCTGCAATGGGTTAAGGTTAGAATGATAATGTGAATTTTTCTTATCAGAATCTAAATTTATTCTTCAAGCAGCAGTTTCAGATTAAAATTAGATGTAGAAAAATAAAAAATATTACATTCTATAAAGTTCAACCAAAAGTGGGTTCAAGTTGCAAGTTTGTGTATACAAAAGAGCAGTCTATTTTTGTTTTAGAAACGAGAGTTGGGAATTTTTTTTATTACTGTGTGTGTGTGTGTGTATAAGATTAAATTCAAATCATTTGGGATATATTAAGCAGAGTAGTCTATAAAATAAATTTAGTATCAGTGATTAAAGTGAATGGAAGCAACAATGCTCAAACGAATGGATGAAAAATGTGTAGAGTGTCTCATTTTGATTTTTGTTTCATTTTACTTCAGTCGAAGTTCAGAAATCAAGGGTCCTTTCTTAGGGGCTAACATTTGATCTCTATATGAGATAAATAAACATTTGAATATTCCATTAAAGTTCTCTTTTACATCTCAAACACTGAGTTAGTAAAGAAGTTGAGAACATAATTTTCCTCTGCCCAATTGACCATTTTCATATATTATAGTATATCTTTATTCCAAGACAAGAATTCATCTTTACTGGTGGAGTATCCAACTTCATATTGTTACTGGAGCTAACATCACTTGGAGAAGGTGCACTATTCCTCGAAAAAGCCAGTGATGGCTAGCCATACCAAGGAGTTCTGAATTGTATAGCTAATACTATGTAATTTTGAATATTTAGTCAGGATTTACTTGTATAGAAAAGCATCCTTATGTCAGGTTTTCTGACAAACCCCTGTACAGAGAGACCTAGGACAGTGTTTAGAAGGCATCCAAGTTTCTCTCCATATAATAGAATGACTACCACCACCCTATATACGTAGAGACTTACCACACTTATGATAGCCTTGTGCCTAATTTGAAAATAAAAAATCAAATAGTAGTATCTATTTTCTCAATTAGATGAGGGGTGCCCATTGTGTCTAACTTTACTCTCATGGTGTAAGATAGGGACGAGCCAGAATGTTGTTGGAAAAGAAAAAAAAAAAGTTCAAAGTTTTGTGCTTGGTGAGTCGCTTCTAAACACCGTTACAAAATAAATTTTGAAAAAAGAAAAGTTCATTGTCAGTGTGCATTCATTTTGTCACTGTTCAGATCAATCTTAAGAGGCCATCCTCCCAGATATTGCCTCCTGATTTAGAATGGAAGAAGGTTATTAATCATCTGTCATCCCCTTATCTGAATTCTGATTGGGTTGATCATGGCAATTTTGTACCTGTCCAAAGTGACACTTTCTTTACTTTTGGGTGAGTGGGGTTCCTCACTATAAACTGACCTTATGTCTAACTATTATGATGCAAAAAGGGATAAATAAATTTCCTCCAGACCTTTTACTAATATATATATATATATAAAAAATTATAAAACTGAATTGAGCCCTTGCTTGAATCTTGTTGAGGATCGGGCGATTCCATCTTTTAAAAAAGGGATGACAGGTGAATTTGTCCGGGCTGTACTTGCTAGAACCATGTCTTTGGCTGTTAGGCGATTCCATCTTTTTAAAAAGCAACGGCAGGTGAATTATGTGTATGGCCGTAGCTCAAAGGATAAGGAATGAGGGTGCAGAGTTGTATGCTTTCATTTCAATTCTAGCTGATGGCACCCAAGTCATAAATATATATCTCACTACTATACATAATCGATAAAGAATTGTCTATATAATAATGTAATCTGCATGAATTAAAATATATTTAAACTGGACCGCCTGCTAGTATATATATATATATCTCTCACTGACTGTTCTCGATGGAAGGTTAGAGAATCTATATAAAATTTGAAAATGTGTCCTGTAGAATTTATCAGGGAAGACAATTGAAATCATTCTGAATCTCTCATAGGGATATGACAGCAGAACCTCTCTTAAAACTTCAAATATATCCTATTTTGATGGAATTTATATAGAGTATAAAATTCACTATGAAAACCATGGAAGTGGTCCCGAATCCTTTTTCTTTTCCTTTATTAAGCCATGGTCATAACTTAGTAGCCTCTGTCTATTGTTAATTAGGGAATACATAAAACTTAGGGGATATTCCTAAGTGAGCCATGAGGGCAGAATCCTTTTAATACTTACCTGAGTTTAACGAAATTCAAACTATATGTAGTAGACAATAATTAAGGTTTTCTAAAATTTCAGTTTCTTTTACAAAGAAAAAAAAAAAAAAAAAAAAACAGTAGTGTTCCTCATCCAATCCAGAGCAACATCGGGTCTTCCTGCTCGTTGTTTTATAATTTGTTAAACTTATTGTTTTGATCATTTGCTGATGATCTTCCGATTTTTACTTTAACAATAATTGCAATTTGGTTTACTAGTTTCTTAGCAAATGAAAATACTTAAAAAAGGAAGAGTAGCCATCCCCACTTTTTAAAATTTTTTTAAGAAAATTATTTTGATTTAAAAAAAAAAAAAAAAAAAATTTTTTTTTAAGGCATAAAAATAAAAAACATTTACAAATATTTGTAAAACACAAATTTGAAGAAAATATTTGTTATTTTATTTGTATTAAATTTTGAAGAAATAAACAAGAAATTAATGACGTGCTGGTAATGCTGCTCGTCTCGGAAGTTGTAAAGTCCCTCAGTTGATTAATTCCTGTGGAAACAAAATACAAAGTTTAAGCCAAGTGAGGGAACAAATACAAAATCCATGTGCGTTTGGTAAGAATTTATTACTAAAACTGTACAAAGAAACAAAATTACAAAACGTAAACTTACACAATACGCATATGCATGAATAATCTACAGGGCGAGTCACAGGAAACGGATGTTTTTTTAAGGAAAACAAAAATTTTATACTGTACATAAAAACATGAACTTAGGGCAATGAACTGAAAAGAAAAGCAGTTAAAAATCAATAACTGACTAAAACAAAATTTAACGTAAAAGATAAACAAATAACAAACTAAACGGCATCTTAAGCAGATTTAAAGACTATCTTCCTTATTCAAGGAGAGCAAGGAGCATTCTGAAAACATCCATTTCCCGTGACTCACCCTGTACATTAATGTAAATTACTGCCTTCATAGTTGCTTCTGATTCCTTTAAGGTTTTACAGCTTACATATATATACACATAATATAAACACATACAAGGAGATGTAAGTACTAGTGTGATTACGAGAATTGATGAAAGTTCAGGGAAGTTCTGCCATTACCAACCAGCAGAGTGTTACCACTTATCGATCAAGGGCAGAAAGAGTCCCTGAGACATGTGTATGTAGTGTGATGATATATGGAAGTAAAACTTAGTCAGTGAAGGTTGAGGATGTGCGTTGCATGGAGAGAAATCATGAGAATGATATGATGGATGTGTAATGCGAGTCTTAAAGACAAGATCACATCTGACGATCTTAAAGGAAGATGAAATCGGGACAGTATAGAGAGATGTGGATGTGTGAAAAATAGGTGACTTCCATGGTATGGCCACGTTGAAAAAAAAAAAAAAAAAAAAAAAAATGGTTGAGAATTCTTTGATAGATGTAGAATGGTTGAGATAGCAGGTTCAGTTCGCAAAAGAAGACGAGAGGAAGTGATAAAAAAAAAAAAATGGACATTAAAGAAACAGGAATAAATAAAGACCTGGCCAAAGATAGGTAGTTTGGAAGTCAATTTCATAAAGCCATTAAATGCATGCCAGCATTTTAAATGGACATTAAACCGATAAATACGACGAGGAGTCAGGAGAGAGACTGCTTATGTATAATTCTTTCGCTGCATCCCCATCATGTCAGAATATAAGACTAAGTCCTTTTCAAATTTTCTCACAAAAACGCAACCGACAACACCAAAAAGAAACGTGACATGTGAGAAGGGACGATTTTGCAATGCTGGTACTGATTACGAGCATAACACCTAATTATAAACCGTTGGTCACAACCGAAAAGAGAAAAAAAAAAAAAAAAGGAAATGAAAACTCTTACCTCGAGCTGTGGTGACATCTGGTTCAACAAATTGTCATATTACGGTCTTCCTATTTTTCTGGTTAAAGATCTGAAGTTCAGCTGGAATTCATTGTAACAAATACTCTGACTAGCAAATGTGAAAGACAGAAAATTGTGCATGACCATTCTGGTAGTCCCCCACCCCCTCAAAAAAAGAGTTTTGCATTTTGTTTTGTTTGGTTGTTTTATGGCATATCAATCCTTTTTTGGTTATTTAATGTCGTATCTGGTAATTTTGGAAAAAAATTCTGTGCTTGAAGTTCTTTATATTTTAAAATATTTATTCATTGTGTTTAGTTTGGTTGTTTTGTAAAAAGTTTGTTTTTTTTGTGTTGCACAACATGATTAAGTTTTGCAAACAAAGGAAAAACACAATGACATCAATGTTGGTGCATTTAAGTCAGGAAGCCGATATCTTTAAAAAGCTTGATCTGGTTGTACCAAATTAGAATTCTGTGGGAAACTAATTAGGACAAATAAATTAAGTGATTGGCAAATGCAAATTGACAAACATTTAGGAAACAAAATTGGGAGTTTATCAAAAATATTAATGGTATGTTTAGTTTTTTATGACATGCAGAAACTAACATTTTCATAAACACTTTCTTCTTAGCCTGTTTGAAACATTCCAAGCATCAAATATCGACTCTGATCCTCTCTATTGGTATACTTTGGTATAGTGGGGAGATGTCTTGTCAGAGTTTACAAACAGATGGATGGGTATGTGTTTGGCATAAAGGATACCATCATGAACTATGTAAACAGCTTTATATATTTTTAAATCACCAAGAGAAGATGTAACAAGGTCGGAAGGTTGGGATTGAAAAGCCAGCACACAAGGCGTGCACTCTCTGGCAGTCCAAAAAATGCCTGAGCAGTTTTGTTGCCATTGCTTGGTAGGGGCACCTCAATTGATTAGCAAAAAACTATTGTTGTCAAAGAAAAGGTGAACCTTCTAGAACTGCACAGAACCTTGCATGTGTCAGATTGAGGGTATCACCTACTTAAAAATGATTCAGACTGATTGGCGAGGACATATACCTTGACTTTGTATGAACAAAATCTACTTAAGCTGTGTCAGTCAGTACTTGTATATAGCGATAGGTAGAAAAATTAATTTTATGAGATTATGAAATCACAGATGGAACTATAAATTTAAAGCTAAATTTGTTCCTCCCTGATTCTATACCAATAAAATCATATACCACTTCTTTTATGTACGCGATTTCCTTGCCTTATTGTACCCACTTAATTATATATGATGGACACTCCTGTTGATTTCGACGTATGAGGTCTGCCACAACAACTAAGTTGTTCAAAAATTCATACAGATGATTTGTTTATAGTAGTGAAAGTTTTATGTAGAACCATCCACACTTTTTGGTGTAACTGCTAATCTCAGTTGGTCCAATGGCTGCTACAAAGCAGAGCAGACAATGAACCTCAAATTTTACAGAGAATGCATGTCTTAATGAAGACTGAGGGTGCACTGCACCTCTCCCAGTGAATTAAATGCACCCGTAGATATAAACTTCGAAATTTCCACGCAGTACATACAGCATTTAGCATTCCCAAATGGTCACACATCTAGTATTGGCCAGACTCATCATTGCTTAACTTTAGCGATCTGGTAAGAACCGGTGTGTCAATGTGATTATGCTGTGTGTGTGTGTGTGTGTATATATATATATATTACTATTATTAATCAATAATTTATTGAAATAAAAATGGAGAATAAAGTACTAAAACTTAAAAAAAAAATCCTATTTAAAAAATAATTATGAAATTACATCCACCACAATGCATTTCGGTTTCTTTATAAACAAAATACGTAATCACAGAAAAAGTGTTTTTACTTACATTTTTATTTTGCTCATTTTTCTTTTCTCTTAATTCTTGGTAAGAAAAAAAATTAACATTTTTTGAAAGATTATTATTAAATCAAAATCAATAGGATGTATCGTGTAATGCTAATATTTAAATCCCAAAAATAATTTTGACTTCAAAAAAAAAAAATTTTTTTTTTTTTTTTTTTTTTAGCACAAGATGATTTAAAGTATATACGTGTATTTAAAAACAGCTGTTACATACCGGTTCATTTTCTTCCCCGATATTTGAAGCTTAATTGAATTACTTACACTATCGTTTTAATAACTTGAATAAAATTGCTTAAAATAGCATAATTTACAAAAAAGTTACATTTCAATATGAATTTCCAGACAGATCATATGTTGCTATTTAGTTGCCCCTCCACCACCACCAAGAGAGCAAAGATAGACACAAGGTCAGTTTTTTTTTGGAGGGGGGAGGAGGAGTTATGTGAAAAATCCAGTTCACAAAATGGGCACTCTGAATTTGAACAACAGCAAAAAAAAATTTGTCTTAGAGAACTTTTCCTTTACTGATTGAAGGACAGGAAATTTAATTTTGTAATTAGTAGATACTAGCCTGGGTGCCTGGCATTGCCCGAGTGTTTGAAGGTGTGTGTTCAGCAAAAAAAAAAAAATAAATAAATAGTAAGCAGGCAGGCAGGCTCGAACCCGTACCTAGAAGGAGGAAAAGGAAAAAAACTCAAAAACAAAACGTGAAGTCTTTGCCGTTGCATCCATCGCCAAACTGAAAGGCTAGTCAATCGAAAAGAGGGGATGACTTTCGAAAATATCGGCGAAAAAAGCGATCCCTCCCTGTAGAAAAGTACCCAGTCGAGGGTGAAGAAATTAATGGTTTTAGTCAATTTTTTTTATATTTGTTGTCAAGAGGGTCGATCTTCAAAATGATACCGATCTTGTGAAAATCAGTCACCTCTGTCGGAAGTTTTTGGCAAATATTCAAACATACATATACAGTGTGACCCCCCCCCAAAAAAAAGACAAAAAACAAAACAAAAGCTAAATGGAGGCCATCTAGAACATATGTGGTAGAACGGAGAAAAAAAAAAGGCCAAAGACCCTAGTGTTTTGATGTGATGTTTTGAATATAATAAACTAGTTATGACCAAAGTTTCATTTCATTCGGACAAAACACTAAGAAACGGGGGCCTAATTAGAGTTGGGGCCCGTTTTTTTTTTGGTCACCCTGTATACATTCATACTTTTAAACAGACAGGTGAGATTTATATAATAGATTATATAATATTTGAACTACCATTCTCATTTTTGTTGTAGTTCAAATAATACGAATTAAGTTTGAACTCAAAAATTGAGGTTGAAAACATACCTACATTAACCCTAAGTACAGGGAAGATGGAGAAGAAAATCAAAATCCGGCCGTGTTTGTTTGCTAATTTAATAAAACAAAAATGGCAACAGATAACCCACAGATCCTGATTAAAAATATTGGTATACTTTGTGCAACACTAAATATAGCTCATAATGTTCGTAGTTTTAAAAAATTAAAATAGTTAAAAAAAAAAAAAATTTTTTTAAATTTTTTTTTTTTTTTACTTTCTTTCAGCATCTCTTTTAGTCTCCACTACATTGCTTTCCAACCATTTCTATAATGCGCTTAAAGCAAAACTCGAACCGCTATATGCCTATTTATATTTAAACAGCCAAAACTATTAGTGAATTTCATATTCTATGTGATAATTTATTTAACTTTTGTATTCCTTCATTATGTTGGCGTTTTACAGTTGAGATGTTTTTTGTTTTTTTTGTACTCTTCTTCACCCCCAAACAAAACATTGTCACTTGAATGTAAGGGGTTACTATTTGGTTCCATATCTACAGAGGACTATGTAAGGAGATAAACAAGATATCTGTTTACGTTACATTTAAGCATATCAGTACAGTCAGGGAAGCAGGGAGGAAATTCCAAAGTCTAGCAGTTCAAGGAAAGAAGCTATTAAGAGTAGGGACCTCTACAGTGAAGGGGTGGAATTTTGCTGCTAAACGGAGTTCTTGGGCGGATGTACATCGAGGAAGAACAAGTGCAAGGAGTTCATCAGAGCACATTCCATTCAAATACTTTTAAGACAGGTACAGGAATGTAACATTGCAATGATGGGACAGGGGTGGGAGTTTGGTTGATAATGTGGGACTTATTAGACTGAGATGAGATCAACTGATGAAAATTGTTTCAATACTAAATCCATCTATATATATATGAAAGCGAAAATGTATGTATGTTCGCTTTTTGTGTATGTCTGTAAAAGGCTTTTTTCGCTGGACTCCTCGGTCAGCTCATTCCTTCTTAAAACTTTATATCATGTCTAAATGATAATGTCCAAGAGTTAACGACGGGGGGGTCACCTATCTATTTAATTGGCTCGACTTTGAAAAGATAAATATTCAACATTTTTCGATCGCCGCATGTGCATTAAGCTTTTTCATATAATAAAAGCAAAACTAATTCTGGTGGCATTTTTCCGGAAACGTCCCAAAAGAATCAGCTTTGATCAATGTGGAGTTTCTTCTTTTATCAGACAATTGCTATTCAATTTGGAGAATCCCCTTTTTATGGGGAGCTGATTTTCCCCACAACATCTGGGAGAAATAAAAAAAGTCCTGCCCCGCAGTAAATAAAATACTGCCCCACAATCAAAGTTGACCATATTAAGTACGGGCACCTGCCAAGTTTTAATACTTAAGTAAATTCAAACACATTTCTGTTAATATTTCGTGGTGGCCCAGTGGTTAACGTCGCACGTTTTTTTTGTTTTTTTTTCACACTAATTTCCAACTTCGACTTAAGGGTTCGGGTTCGATCTTTCATACTTACCTACCAAAACTTTTTTTAATCCCCCCCCCGACACAAACACCCGGGTGTTTTGATTTACCCAAAACCACACGCACCTCCAAACACCCGGGCAACGCAGGGTACTCTCCCCCCATGCTAGTCTATAATATAAATCTCACCTCTGTTTAAATGTATGTATGTATGTATGTATGTATGTGTCTGCCTAAAGCTTTCGATAGAGGCAACGGATTTTTACAAGATCAGTATCGTTTTGAAGCTTGACCCTTCTTACGATAAATATCGAAAAATTGACTAAAAATATTAATTCCTTAAGCCTCAACTGGGCACATTTCTACAAGGGGGGGGTCGCTTTTTTCACCGATATTTTCGAAATTTATCTCCTCTTTTCGATTGACTAGTCTCAATTTAAACCTTCGCCACTTCCGATTTGACAATGGACGCAACGGCAAAGACGTCACTTTTTTTTTTTTTTTTTTTCAAGTTCTCCTTCGTGGTACGGGTTTGAGCCTGCCTGGCTACTATCACTTTTTTTTTTTTTTTTGCTCAACACACACTTCCAAACACCCGGTCATCTCCAGGTAATTTTTAATAAATGAACAAACTTTTTTAAACAATTACTCCCCCCCCCTTCCTTCTCGTGCAAGGATTCCAAGACCTTCTGGCCACGATCAAAGTGTAGTATCTGTTTTTTAAATGCTGCACTTCAATTTCTTGTTCTGTCAGTGGAAGAGAAATCCTTAACGACCGAGACAATTTAAATTTTTTGTTCCTTTCTTCATGTTAAAAAACAAACCTGGTGTCTAACTGTTCCGTGGGGAGGCAAGGTAAATAGGGACACTTAATTTTTTTTTTTTTCCATCAAATACTATTTACAAATGATAACCTTGCCTACAGGTAATCGAGATGAATATTGCCAAAGCAGTAAATATCAATTTTACTTTTTGGACCACAACATGGAGGTGGGTGGGGGGGGGGACAAAGACAAGATGGGTTTTAAATATTTAATCTAGTCACTCATTTTTTACAGTCATTTTTTTTTTTTTTTTTTACATCTGAACGGTGCAAAATAGCTGGTTTGAAATTTCTGAAAATTTCTTTAAATTTTTTCAGATTATTTGGGCTACTTTTCTCGTATTTTGCTTATGGAAACGGTCAAGCTGCCATGGACCTTGCTGTAAACAAAATGAGAACAGTAGTCTCAATAATTTAAATTTCAAAAACTCCAAGACTTGTTCTCATTTTGTTTACAGCAAGGCCCATGACAGCTTGACCGTTTCCATAAACAAAAGACGAGAACTGAGAAAAAAAACAAAAAAAAACAAAATTGTCTTATTTTTTGTTTGTACTTGTCAATTTTCTCTAACCATGAGACTTAATTGCAAATAAACTTTTTTTTCTCCTAATACATACTTCTTCCCTAGAACTGTTTAGGAAGCACAAAATCGTTGGGATGCTTCCCAGCTGACAATAAGATGATCGTTTTCAAGTCTAATGTAATTAAATTTTTGCTGAGCCGACGTTCTCTTAAATTATTAAATCTTACACAAGTTCCACCGTCTCATTGTCTACCTGACCCGACACTCATTGAACTTTATTCTTGACTGGCCTTTGGGCCTTGATAAGTTAGTAACAAAAAAAAATTATTTGATTAAAAACAATTTAATCAAATAAAATATTTATCCAATTAATTAGTCTTTAATTTACAATTGGAGGTTTGATGCATAAATTTAGTTGAGGGACAGACTGGGAAGAGAGTGGGGGTGGGCACTATAAAAACTCAAATCTCCTTGTCAGGTTAGACACAAGGTCCGGTGTGGTTTTTGAGAAACTAGTACATTAGGATAAGCACACCGTAGCCTCCAAAAAAATGTTTTGAATTGGTAATAGTTCCATATTCTTGTTTACTTGTCTCCGCACGAGGGCAAAGTTAGACACAGGGTCGGTCTTTCATCTGGGACAATCCAGCTCACCAAATAGGACACTGGTTTGAAACAAAGATAAAAATTGCCTCTATATAGAAGGATTTCTCCTTGCTGATCGAGGACAATAGGCATAGCTAGAATAGTGTAGCATCAGAACAGAAACTAAACTTTGCTGCTGGTCAAAAGATTAAAGAATTTTCTTTTGGAATATTATGAAAACCTTAAAAAAAATCATAAATATGTAATAACTATGCAGACAGGCTGAAGAGAGATTGACATAAGCTACCAGATATTGGTTTCTTTGTTTGGATTTCAAAATATGTTGTTCTGATCTTCTGTAACACTAATATAAATATTTCGCTCTTTTTTTTTAAGTTTCTTAATTGAGCACTCCTGCATAATTATGTATGCATATATATATATATATATATATATATATATATATATATATATATATATATATATACACACACACGTGTGTGTGTGTGTATGTTAATATTATATATGTGTGTTAATATGTATATGTGTGTGTGTGTGTGTGTTAATACGTGTATATGTGTTTATGTGTGTGTACGTGTTATTATGTATGTATGTGCGTGTTTATATATATATATATATATACACACACACACACACACATACATACATACATACGTGTGTGTGTCTATGTAAAATGTTCAGCTGTGAATAGACACTTATTTTCAGCACAAATATATATATATATATATATATATGAGAGAGAGAATCAACTGTTCACGGGAGGTCTAGTATTTAAAAATGTTATACAATGAAATATCATTTTGCCTACGTCATCAAATTATCATGCAATATCACATGACTTCATTTTTCTTTTATGCATGAAATTTATTTGACCGAAATTTATGATAGTTTTTTCATTTTTTTTTTCTGTTATAAAATAATTTAATTATTTTTCGTTTCTCACATTTAAATCCCGTCTGTAAAAAACAAAAAAAACAAAAACATGATCAAATCAAATCGATTTTTAGAAGCTGACAAGACAAAAGCTAACAAAAACAAGCGTTTAGAAAACAATTTGATTAAACCCAAGCAAAAAAAAAAAAAAAAAAAAAAAAAAATTCTAAAATTACACGAATTTTCAAATGACACCCCTTCCCAATATATATTCGGCTCCCCATTTTGGCATTCTCATTCTCTCTTTGTAAATTCTTATGCTTCCTATTTACTTGCCTCCCCACCCCCCGCCCCAAGGACAGCTAGACACAAACGCGAGATTTTTTTTTTTTTTTTTTAATATGGGGACAATTCAACTCCCTAAAGAGCGCACTCTGGATTGGGGGGGGGGGAAGATTACCTCAGTTTAGACAGCTTTACTTCACTAACAGAACACTCAGTTGCAACCACTATCAACAATTGCCTTTACTCTCTATCTGTGCCTAAAACTAAATGAACATTCCAGGAGTAGAGCTTTTTTTTTTTTTTTTTTTTCTTTTTTATCCCAGAGCTGCTGGTCTGTGGAACGCAATACTTCGGAGCTACGCCTCAGCTGGCTATGACAGTCGTTTTCAAGTTCAACATAAACAAGTTCTTAACCCTCATTAACCTTTATCCTTGAGTGACCTCAGGGCCTCGAGAACCTCTAACTCAATTGTTTAAAAAAAAAAAAAAAAAAAAAAAAAGTATCAAAATACTACTACACTTTTGCTACTAGCCCCAAACTGCTACGGTCGTGTCAGCAATTGACTTTCACTTTTCATCTTTAGACCAACAAGTCAATATTCATCTGTTCAGCATCCAAGCTATTTTTTTAATTATCTGCTGACAACAAAGATCCAATATTTCAAATAATATAAAATTTTTATTCTTATATCAGACATAATTATTAGATTATTTATTCTTATCTATTTTTTACGGATTAAAGTAAACGTGACGTTTATAGATGAAGATTAAACTGAGCTGAATGTCAAATATGAGAAAATATACAGCTTTTCTACGACGTGAAAAAAGAAGTTTCGTTTTTGGCTCGGCACAAAAGAACTAAAATGATTACTTTTAAAACTTTAATTAACGCCCGAGACTGTTTTCTTTATTCATCAGTTAAAAAGGCTTTTGAATTTCGACGGGTCACGATAGTAAACACGTCAGCCATATTTTAAATGTATTAAAATGGTTGATCTTGTTTATTATTGTCATCCATTTAGCCTTTAATACTAACGAACTTTGAAAGTTTAAAAACAGAAAGTCACCGTGTTGAAGGTTCATTGATTTTCTCGCACATCAAACATTTCTTCAACCTTAAGTTACATGAAAAGAAAGGATTACCCCTTCTTTTCATGTAACTTATATATATATATATATATATATATATATATATATATATATATAACTTTTACTCACATAAAATTAATATACGAAAGTATAAATTTATCCGCAAACTTTAAGTATTTACTTCAAAAGTCTTCAATACGTAGGTAGAGCTAGTTAGTAATTTATAAAATATATATCGCGATTAAGCTACACTGAATATTCCGCGTTTCATCCACTCTAGGATTCTTCAGGCTTATGCGCAAAGCTTGAAGAATCCTAGAGTGGATGAAACGCGGAATATTCAGTGTAGCTTAATCGCCACACACATATATATATATATATATATATATATATACACACTAGCAGTTCAGCTTTGCTCGGGCCCTATGTACTGTTGATAACTTTGTGCATATATATATATATATATATATTAAAAAGTTTGACTCATGTCCAGGTAACCTATATCTAAAATATCAAGTGTTTAGACCCAAAATTGGCGGAGGAGTTTAGTAGGGTCTGGAAAGATCAACTCTCAACTTTGACCTCTTGGCAGCTAAATTTTCGCCCCAAAACTGATTAAAAAGCTTGCTGCATGTCTGAATACTCGTTATATAAATTTTCAAACGTTTAGACACAAAATTGGCTGAATAGTTTGCTAGAGACCGCAAAGGTAAAAATTTTTTAACTTTGACCCCTTGGCAGCCAAAATTTCGGCCAAAAACCGATTAAAAAGCTTGGCCTATGTCTGAATCCAGTTTATATAAAAAAAATTTTAATGTTTGGACCAAAAATTAGCCAAGTAATTTGGTAGAGACCGCAAAGGTCAATTTTTTTAGAACTTTGACCCCTTAATATTTGTTCTGGGCTGAAATCAAATTAAAAAATGTTTAATCCACGTCCAAGTAACCCACATCTAAAATTTCAGGTGTTTAGACCAATAATTGGCGGAGAGATTTGGTAAAGTAAAATCGTTGAACTTTGACCCCTTGACAGCAAAATTTCTGGCTGAAAACCGATTAAAAAGATTTTTCCCAAATTTCAATACCCCTTATGTCAAATCTCGAGTTTGTAGACTGAAAATTGACGGATTAGTTTGGTAGTGGGAATGCACACACACACACTTTTATATATAGACAGATCTGGTACAATTTCAACTGCATTTTCAATTAATCATTTTTAAGGAGAAAAACTTTAAAAGCAAATTAAAGAGATAAGATTCTAAACATTTGGTATTTAACAAAATTGTTATTTGTTATTTTGCGTTATAAATGTAAAACTTTCTATCGCGATATCGCCAGAATACACTTTACAAACCTAAAAATAGAAAATTATTAATAAATTTCTAGTTTCTATTCTGATGACGTGTTCGCGATAAAAAGTTTAACGCGAAATAATGAATAACAATTATAGGTTCAAATGGATCCAAAATGGAATTTTTGTGTCAGAAAATAACATTCTAATTTATCTTTTTTACGCAAATCCGTTCATGTCATGATTTTTTTTTTTACTCATCGCGCCCATATTGTTTTCGATATTTTCTTGAATTATTCTCACTTTTGCTTTAAAATTGATTTTGTGCGGAAAAAAGTTTTTTTTTTAGCATGTATTAAAAAAGAATAAACATTTTGATAAAAAGGAAGTCAATGAAACATGTGATTCATTAAGTAACTTGGAATATTATTGTTGTAAACATTTAATCAAGTTTTATCTAAAATGTGGGCGAAATTAAAGTTAAATACGAGAAAGATTCTAAATAGTATAATTGAACCGAATTTTATTTGCTTAAAAACACTGCATTCTAAAATACTTTTTAAAAACTATAAAAGATTTCATTTTTTTTTACAAGTTTTTATGGAACCGGATAAGTTTTAAAAATAAATTCAAAACACAGGTCGATCCCGACAATTGTTAAATAGTCCTCAAAAGCAGTAATATATATATATATATATATATATATATATATATATATATATATACATACATACATACATACACACACACACTTGAAAAATGTACTTAAGGTATTGCTTTTAAGGACTAATACATTTATAAGACATCACAATGAAAATAAAAATTCCGATAAATAACTCACCCATTCCTTCTTTCTTACAAACAGCTGAAAAGAATTTCAGATTTTGTATTGCGTAGATTCAAAAATGAAAGTACACATTTTGTTTCGGAATTGTCTTTTAGGTGAAGTCTACTTTTCTTTGTTTCTTTATCTTGCTATTTACAACGTTTCAGCCGTGCAGCCTCTTACCTTCAGATCTTGGGAACCTCCTAGTCGAACTTTGTAACCTAGACGGAATTTCTAAATGAATCCTTTATTTAAGTCCCGTTCAAAATTCCGTACAGATTCCCGAACTCGACTAGAAGATTCCAGAGTTCGAAAAAAATACACTGGAAAAGATTGGAGGTTACATCGGTCGAAACGTTGTGAATAACAACCACGCTGACAATAGTAGCTCGGATAATCTAAACGATTATTTTCGTTTACCGTTTGAATTTATTGTTTTAATGTTTTGGAATTAGACTCCCTCTATTCTTGGTGTATAATTAATTATTTACGATATGTGTTTAATTAAAATATATTAACAACGTTGACACAAGAGAAAGACTTCAATTCGACAAACCTTTCATGTTCATGTGTATGTGCGTTCGGTGTTACCGAATTAAAATGATAAAATTAGGCACTCAAACCAATATAGAAATAGACTAAAAAAAAAAAAGAGATGGAGTGACAAAAATAATCATTGTTGGAAATGAAACGATGAAGCTGGCAAATCGAATTGCGTCGAATGCACTGCGATAGACGACAATAATAAGGAGAGCGGATGCATGTGATGCCAGTTCTGGAGTGCAGACAGACAGAGGTCAATCGGTAAATTATCGATTTAACCAAATTGACGGCGTTTTCAAAAATAAAAATGCAACCATCGCACTTGCTGTAGGCCATGACTCGCTAGCCAAGAAAAAATGCGAGATTTTTAATGAATGAAAAATTTTACCAAAGAAAACCCGCACCTGTGATTTCTCAACATAAAATTAAATTGAGAGTATTTAAAAAAGAAATGTCTTTTTTTTTTAGTCTGAACTAGGCGGCGAGCCAGATTAATCATTAGCACCTTCCTAATAAGCTTTATTCTTATCGAACTTTATTAATCAATTTTCTAAGCGTCAACGGGTTTATATTGTCCGCCTTGTTAAGCCAGGGAAAATACTATAAAAATACAAATGCTGAGTCATCAAGCAAATGGCCGTGTCAGTCAGTGCAAGCTGAATCATCATTTTGTAGCCACCCCCTCCCTCCTGCAAATAATAGTTGTATTACAGCTGCACTACGGCTTATCAACTCTCTCGATCTTGTGACTTGCAGCTTTGTTATTTATGCATTTATATGAACGTTGTTGTAATTCATTAGTACTTGTCTCTTGTTCATCTTTTTTTTTTTTTTTTTTAGAAAGGAGGGGGCCAGAAGAGAAGTGGCCGCTAAATTTGAATAATGTTGGATATTAAGAGGGATTTTTTATTTTTATTTCCCCCTTTTTTTTTTCAAATGGGATCACCACTTATCAAGGCCAAGAGACCACTTGAGGATAAGGGTTAAGGAGTGTACAGTAGTCAATGGGACAATATAGTAATCGTTAGTAGTGGAAATTCGGTAAATTAAATTAAGGAAACGGCTCATTAAGAACTTGTTTATGTTGGACTTGAAGATGATCAGATTGTAGTTTTTTTTACATAGGCAAGGCCCAGAGGCCACTCGAGGATAAGGATTAAAGAGTGTACAGTAATCAATTGGACAATCGTTAGTAATAGAAATTCGGTAAATTTGTTAACTTCAGTGGAACGGCTCATCCAGAACTTGTTTACGTTGGACTTGAAGATAACCATATTGTAGTCAGCAGGAAAACGAAAGAGTTCCACAGGCGTGCAGTTCTAAGAAAGAAGCTTTGTTCATGGAATCTATGTTTAGGTTTAGGCACAGACAAAAGTGGAGAAAATTATTGATAGTGGTTTTCGTGAAAGTTTGGCAAAAGGGTACTATAGATTGGAGCTCAGACAAGCAGTAAGCACTTGCTATAAAAAAAAAAAAAATAATAAAACAGAGACAGGCTCGCAACGTCTATGGGAAAGAGGTTGCAGGGACGGGAAAATAGCATCCCCCATTAGGCTACGAAGTCTATTTGGAACTCTGTCAAGGCAGAAAGAGTTTTTGTCCGTTACGTTTAGGGGAAAAGCTTTCGAAAATAGGCTCCGACTCCTCCAAAAAGTATTGTTTATCTTTCATTTAGAAGAGCACAAATAAGTCATATTAGCTGATTTTGCCATGTAAACTTTAATTCTAGCCCAAAATAAGTTTCAACACTTTGAAGGCTTCAACATCACACTAATTTTTCACGGGCACTATAAAAACACCGCTGTCTGATTTCATTTATAGGGACCATCTTTTAGAGTGAATTATGGGTCGGAATCGATTCTAGGCCAGCTCATTATCTTCTCATTCGGTAAGGGACTGGTCTATCGCCGGTAGCATAGGACGTTCACATCGGCGAATGCCGACGGGTTCTATTTCTGTACTCGTTCAGAGAGAAGGGGGGGGGGAGTTATGTTTAACTTTGCCGCAGCGGGAGGCCGCTAAATGCACTTATTGCGACGTTTCTGATTTCTTTATTGTTGTAGAGAATTTCGAAAACTATTCTGAAGCCGTTAAATTGGCGGTAGAATGTAATTGCTGGCTAAAAATAAAGTTTGTACATCAAAGTATTAAGTTTCATGTATGCTTTGTTTTTATGGAAATCGCTTCAGACAAGGCATGAAACCACTTGATATATGAACTAAAAAAGAAAAGTAGAACTTCAAGGTCAAAAGCTTGCCAACGATAAGTGTTAGAGGGACTCGATTCTGACCTAGAAAACAGCAATTCTTTCTTCTTTGTCAGAAACATCGTTCATAGAAGATGAGGACGAGATAACAAAATAAGGGAAGCTGCCGAAAGTAAACGCAATATCCACTTTCTACTACCCTTAAATTTTAATTAGAGTTAGTAAGAAACCTTCGAGACTCGAACCAGAAATGTTTTCTCCATTCTTTTCGCTTACATATTTTTCCATCCCATCCTCATTTTTTTCCGCTGAAAAACCGATGCATTTCTATAATCGATCCGCTTTGAAAATATTAATATTGTATTTACCAGAGGAGCCACTAATCTAGGAAAGAAACGATAAATACTGTATTCATTTGATATTGTGCATAAAGTCTTTGCGTAGATACATCCTATTTAATTATATTTTTTTATGGAATATTACTCAGGTTCAATTGCAGAATAGTGGCTCCATAGAAAAAAAAAATGCTTTTTAGTTTGCGTGCACGCATTAGTTCTTATTGTTGCATCATTTCAGATTTTGAAATAAAGCCTACGTATTTTTTTTGTCCTTTGAAATCATAAAATCAGCATTTTAAGTTTTTAAGTACGCAATGTTTGTTTTCTTATAGAAATATCGCGGTTTCGAATTTTCTTAAAAAGCTATTTTCAATAATTTTTTGTAATACAGAGATTGAATAAATGCATTAACAAAAACAATTCAATCAATTGTTGAAAATAATGTGGTAAAAACCAAACAAAACAAAAGCAATACAAACACTTTTTCAAACAGCTTGAACCCTAAACAATTAATCATTAACAACCATGAAGTGTGTGTGTGTGGTTAATTCATGTTTTTTATGAAACGATAGTGAATTGAAAATAATTTAAATTTAAAAACAAAATAAAAAGTAGGAGAGATGGTGGCACTCCCATCTAGCTACGACAATCGCCAACAATTTCCCTCACTATCTGTGCTTAAAACTAAACGAAAATTCCATAAACAAAATTCCTTTCATAGAACTATCCGTCTCTGGAACACAATACCGTGGGGTTACTTCCCAGATGACTATAACTTGGTCGTTTTCAAGTCTAATGTAAATAAGTTCTTGTTGAGCCGTCCCCTTGAATAATTTAACCATATACGTTCATCCATTACTGATCATCATGGTGTTGTCTCACCGTCTACATAACTCACTTATCAAGGCCCCAAGGCCACTAGAGGATAAGGATTAATAAGTTTTAGGTCACCATCCTTTCACACACCAGGATCTCTGGCGTGAGCATGTGAACTCCATTATTTTTCGACCATAACGCTTTTTCAAACAGCCACGAAATTGAACCCTAAACAATCAAGCAACCATGGAAAGTAATAATTGCTAAAAAAAAAAAAAAAAAAAAAAAAAAAAAAAAAAAAAGACCATATTAAACAGGTTATTGAAAATAATTTATCAAAGCTTGTCAATATAACTTAAAACTTTGTTAAACAGAATCATTGCTTTTTTTTTTTTCTCCAATTTTTAAGAAATAAAATGCTAAAATAATTATTTTCATTCATCAAAGAGGCGGGGGGCAGTTGTTACTCCATTAAAAAAAATGGATACTTTAATTTCTATACGAAGCTAGGGAAAACGACATTCGACATCCCGACTGTTCCAATTACACCGGCTATAAAGTAAGTGTTCACTGAGGCACACACTAGTGAATTGAATCTCTATATTTTATCTTTTCGATAAAATTCGTGGTATAGATTTTTTAATTACGTTTAGAATTTTTTTTTTAGATAATTGATTTTTCTATGTAAAGTGTAAACCATACTTGAGTTCCACCATTACTGATCAACATTGTATACATAACAGCACTTATCAAGGCTCAAAGGCCACTCGGTGATAAGGGTTAAGTTTTATGTGGGGATCTCTGACGTAAGCATGTAAACTCCGTCTAAAGTAGAAAGATGATAACCTAACACTTTATAACTCATCGTCGTGTGACCTTTCGAAGGTTCAATCCTTACCACAGGTGATAAGTAACGGTTGACACGTCTATCCAGCTGATTGAATGAGAATAGTCTAATCCCGTGAATTAAATAAACAGTTTAGTTCGAAATTCCGTATTAGTTCATAAATTTGAAAAAAAAAAGACACAGCTGAAGAATTTTGGACGTTACGAAACCAAGACGAGAATAATGCAAATTTCTAAATTTTTATTTTATTTTATTCTTTTATTTATTTTTATTTTTCTAAATAAAATAATGACGCCTCTATACCATAGTTCTGCTATAATTGTTGCAACCGAATTGAAAGTAAATATGATAGCGTTTTAATTCATAATTTTACGAATTAATTGAACTGTACACCTACAAAAAATAAACTCTGCAAAGAAAATTGTTGAATTCCAGTTAAATTAACTGTTTTTTGTCGTAGTTACCTTTGCTGAATATTGCATACTGAATTATTTTTATATCTATTATTCGAATGTTGGTGATTTTCTAGAATAGCCAACAAAGCAAAGAAAAGGCGAAAAAAAAAACAAAAAAAAAACACAACAAATAAATGTTACCAAAGGCAAGATAAGTTGCCTTTCTATCTACCTGGATAAATTTTGCGTATTTTAACTTATTTTAAGGTGTTTTTACTCTAAAAGTAAAGGCAGTGTAAAGCATGTCAAGTTAGAACGAAAAACAAAATGATGGTCTCGTTAGAATCATGGTCGAGCCTCGATAATCGCTCAAAATTCAAAAATTAAAAATACTGAGAAACCAATCCAACATCAAGAGTGCAAAAAATGTAGTGTTCTATCAGTATTTTGTTTAATTTTCGATTTTTGAGAGATTATCAAAGCTCAACTATGGCTTTAACGAGACAATTTTGTTTTTTCTTTTTACTCGACAGGCTTTACAGTACCTTTATTTTTAAGTAAAAAACCTTACTTGAATGCCTACGAGACACTACCCTCCGGTGTCTAAGGTCTCTCTGTACAAGGGTTAGCCAGAACAACCTTGCATAAGGATACTTTTCCCTAGAACTGGACTAAATATTCAAAATCACATAGTATTCGCTGCCCAAATAAGATCTACGAGCAATGGTACCTTCTCCATGTGATGTTACCTCAAGTAACAACACGAAACTGGATACTCCACCAGACCAGATGAATCCAGTAAGACCAAGAGACCAGAACGGAACATATACTACAACGTATGAAAATGGTTAATTGGGGAGAGGAAAATTATGTTCCCAATTTCTTTACTCGGTGTTTGAGAGATAAAGAAATTTAATGGAAAATTCGAATATCTATGTATGTATCTCATATAGAGATTCATGTTAGTCCCAGGTTGTGGTCCTCTGGATTTTTGAGAACTTCGATTGAAGTAAAATAAAACAACAAAGTAAGAAGAGTAACTTATCTTGCCTTTGGTAACAGTTATTTGTTGTATATTTATTTTTTCAGCCCCCCCCCCTTTTTATTTGCTATACTGGAAAATCATTCGAATATTTATTGAAATAAAAAAAAAGTGAAGTAAAAGTAAATCGAATTTGTAAACATCCATAAAAATTTTGAAGTTTTTTTTTTAACTTAAGATGGTTACCATTGAAACAATATTATCTTAAACAAATTAGTTCTAGTTTTATAGCAACGTGGACTAATTAATAATTTAATGACCAAACAATACCGTAATAGTGAAGTTATATCATTACGATAATGTTTGGTCATTAAATTATTCATTGAACTAAATCGTTATAGTTTTGAGTAAGATACTATTGTTTCAATGACAGTTATCTTAAAGTTGAAAAAAAACTTCAATAGATATATATATATATATATATATATATATATATATATATATATATATATATATCATTACTATATTTGAATGTTTTCTGTAAACCCTACAACAGAAAATATGTTTTCATACAGGAATGCTTGATCAATAAAATTTCTCGCAGTAATTCATGACAAGACACTTATAAAAAGTGTGTGTGCGTGCATATTAGTAAAAGGGCTGACAAATTTTCCTTCCCACATCCACATCTTGTCAAGTTGATGTACAATATTGAACATTACTCGAGTTCATTCGGTTCATTGTTTTTTATCAATATCGTCAGGTTTTGTTTTTTTTAAGTTTCAGAAGGAACAAAAGTTCTTGATACGGCGAGGAAAAGGTGTAAAAAGTAATGTTTTCTTCAGCATAACAAGTAAACCGTCATACTTCAATTTTGACATTTAAATGATTTAACTAATTCAAAACAGAAATAACTTTCGGATTGTCCCGACAGGAAGCCAGCCTTTTCATGTAATAGATTATTTGAAGCATGACCGACCAAGTTTTTTTTTTTTAATTTTTAATGAAAATGTGAGAATTTTTCATAATAAAACCATTATACAAGAGCTCCAGTGTCCATGTTTTTTTCATATACGTAACTTTTATGAATACACACGGATAGGGAAATTTTTTTTCAAGTGTTATTTATAATAATGCGGACAGTGTTGAAATAACGGGCATTTTTTTTTTTTTTTTTTACAATAAAAAAAAATGTAAAAAACAAGTGTATAAAAAATAAATGTTATTAAAGGCAACTTACTCTATCTGAATAAGATTTTAGTATTTTAACTTATTTTAAAGTGTTTATTCAGTTCGAAAAACAAGTGTCTAGTGTTAAGTGAGAACAAGAAATCATTTAGAAACCCATTCTTAACATGAGGAGGGGCTGTTTTTTTTTGTTTGTTTAACTATTCTGTATTAACAATTAATTGAATAAACAAAACATAATATAAAAAAAATCGAATTCGAAAATCCTATCTACAAAAAAAAAAAAAAAAAAAAAGAAAAATAGCATAAGTACCAAAATGTAAACATGGCTACATTTTGAATTATTTTTCTTAAGTTCTCTACCCGGGCAACGTCGGATAAATATTAGTAAAATTGATTCAGGTTTATGAATAGTAAATTTTTACTTACTTTCCACCTTAATCACCTTTAAAATAACGACTTTTACAGGTTTTCGGGTATGCTGAAAACGAATATTATTTAAATTTACCGCAAATAAGTAATCTTTCGGATATTAAGTAATGTAATTTCGGGTTTGTATTACTGTACACAGATTCGAAAAAGTTGTCAAAAACAAATAAATGTTATCAAAGGCAAGATAAGTTACTTTTCTACCAAACTGGATATATTTTTCGTGTTTTTATTCAATGTAACATATTTATTCAGCTCGAAAAACATAGTGTTTACCGATTAAAAACCCAGATAAAATACTGTTAAAAACTTGCTCAATATATGTTACCGTTAGGTTGACATATATTCGGCGGGTTTTTAATAGTATTTTGTATAGTTTTTTTTATTTATAACATCTTTTCCCAAACTTACCGTGTTAAGAGAAAATCAAACGCCATCTTGAATTTTCCAATACATCGGTAAACACTGTTTTTCGAGCTGAATAAACATGTTACATTGAATAAAAACACGAAAAATATGTCCAGTTTGGTAGAAAAGTAACTTATCTTGCCTTTGATAACATTTGTTATATATTTGTTTTTTGACAACTTTTTCGAATCTATGTGTACAGTAATACAAACCCGTAATTTCTTATGTTAACACTGGTGGCCATTTTTGTACGCGCGTGTGCAAAAAAAAAAAAAAATGTGCAAAATATCGATTATCTAATAATTTCTAGTTCAATTAAAAGTTATTAACGATTCGTTTTTGCTCGTAAGACGGAAGATTAACAATGAACTAAATATAAAATGTTATATATAAAAATTAAAAAAAAAAAAAAAAAAAAAATTTTTAACCCGGACAAAAAACCGTTACCCTCTTTTTTATGCAATCAGTCTAAATTGTAGAAATTCCACAGGTTATGTAAAACAATATCTTCAAAGATATTGTTTTGTGTAGTTTGAAAAAGTTTATAACAACCGTTGTTGCACGTTGCATCGTCATCTTATTGTTCGTATTTACGGAGCTTTTAAAAATGATTAAACAAATCTTGTTGACGTTGCGTTCTTTGATGAAATAATTATTCTATTATTTCTTTTTACTTTACCTTTTAATAATTGGAACTTCTTGGGTAGAGATCGTTCGATTTTTTCCACCTTGCTAAAAACTTCATGTATCTTCATCGAAAAAATCGACTGGATCCGTAGCATCTGCCACTCCTCCTTTCATTATCCCATCTCCTGCCACCGCCACCTAGTCACACATTCTCTATTTCACCTCCTACTCCTGCTACTGCCATTCTATCTACTCATTCCCCCCTCCCCGCCACTATCATTTTAAATGTCACCTCTCCCCCTTCACTCCTTCTACACTGTCTACTCTTACTAATTCCATTTATCTCCTCCCACTTTCAACTCCTCCCATTCATAACAACACTACTACTACCACCACGATTGAAACGAACAACATCAGTTGTAATAATAATAATAGTAAGCGGTAGTCATAAATCTGAAAGCTGTTACTACTACAATTACGACTACTACTATTCTATGATAGGAGCTTGACAAACCAAAAACGAAGTCGTAAGGAACGGACGGACTTGGATGAAGGCGATAAGCAAACACTTCATATACGCAAACACAGAATAAGTTTCCCAGAAAAAAAGCCTTTAGAGAGAAGGCCTCAATCAGACCACTTTTTTTTAAAACAAAAACGCTCTTTACTGATTTTCCTGAAACTCTTGTTGTATTCTCACATTTTCAAATTTTACTTCCATATCACGATATATTATTTATTTATAATATACGTAAAAACCTCGTGATCACTACTGCTACTACATTCGTATATCCTACGACTAGTAGATCTAATAATACTTATTGACAATAACTTAGAAGACACTTTTTTTTCTTTCATGGGTACATCATCAGATATTTTGCTTGATTGTTTAAAGCCTCAGTCAACTATTTTTAAAGTATATCGTTATTATTAGACCCGTTTTAAATTTAGCAAGTTTACATTATACAACTTCGTTATTATTGATTATATTAATTTTGTTATTTTTTGCTTTCAATTAGACTAACTTGAAATTATCGATTATAGTTCTAGATTTCTTTTAATTTTTTTTCTTTTATATCGGCAACTTTTTTAATACTTAAAAAAGTAAATAAATGAAAATTGTATTTTGAAACTTTGATATTTATTTAATAAAACAAAGATAGTAACTCCGATTTTTTTTTAAATTTTAGTTTATCATTGAAGAAAAAAAAAAAGATATTGTTCACATCATTTTTTTTTTCAAATTTGATTTTAAAAAAAAAAAGAAAAAAAAAAGGAAACTCATCATTGAAACACCTATCGATCCCTTTCTCAACGTCTATCTGTCTACAGCAACACCAGCAAGAACGCCACCATCACCGGACCAACTTTCCGAGAAGTTTTCTTAATACTTCAACTTAATTAGCCCAGCCAAATTTCCCCCTAAAAGCAACTCTCGTTCTAATTTCAATACCTAATCCAAGGGTTTGTTGAAACCTTGCCATCTTGATCTGCTGTAACCACCTCGTGCTAACACCTCGAAGTGGACTGGTTTGTTCCCCATTCGTCTTCGAGATCACCCAGGGGACACTTTTATCTTTTGAGGAACGGACCCCAGTCCAGGACGGCGGTCTCCGTGTCTTTACATGCTGGCCCCAACCAGCAAAGATTTTAATTTACTATTTACGACATGAGTAAGAAGGTGAGTCCAGAATACTTTACTATTAATGGCATCCATTAATTAATAATCATGTTGTTGGTGTTGTTATTATTATTATCATTATAACTTTTTTAAATGCTGTTTTCCGTTCTTTGATATGATAGAGGCGAGGCGCCTATGAAAAAGCATGTTTTCTTTGTTTTCCTTTAAGCTTTAATTCAGATTAGGGCGGATCTGAACGAACCCCCTCCCCCAGAACGGCTTTCGGAATAACCCCCCCCAACCTCCCCATGTTAAGAACGGCTTTCGGTTTTTATAATTTTTTTCAATGGATTATTATTGATTGGACACTAATATTGGGGGGGGTAATTCTCGATCCCAAATGAGAACTAATCGACAACTTAAAGGTTTCAAAATTGCATTGTCATGTTTAAGTGTTACGATAAACCATTTGTCGTATCAACAAATGACTGACATGTGTTTACTTCCTGACTCGTCGAAAATGACGTTGAATCGTTAAATTGTTTATTAGAAAGTATTTTGAATTTATGGTTAAAAATTAAAGTTTCGGTTTTTGTTTTTGTTTTTTTATTTTATTTTATTTTTTTTATTATTATAAAATTACTATAGTCTATATAATTTAGAGTTAGTGTCCAAATACAACAATCGTTCTCCGGATACTCAAAAACCTCCGATTGTAGATGGGAGTGATTCTTACCCAAATTTCAAAAGCATGAATCAAGTATTTTCATTCGCATCATCTCTGAACCAAAAGGAAAAACTTAATTTTTCTACCCATCTCTTATCGTTTCACAGAACCCATTTTTGTTGTTCGCTTGTACAATGTACATTCTTTTATATTGGATTTCGTCACAACTACGTTCATATCTAGCAGAAATAATCTTTAAAATGCTATGAGAACAAAATTATAAACTTAAATCGTTTAAAACAAAAGTAAACAAAAGACTTTGGTAAACTTTGTTTAACGTTTCGTATATCCCTAGGTATTTCCACTTTGGAGGGAGGGCTGCAAACTCTTGGGATCTAATTTAAAAAAAAAAAAAAAGCACTCACACGATAAAACTTTTGCTAATTTATATCAATATAAACCGTTTGCTAAAATGCACGACATAATGTAACAAGTAGTAAACAAAACCTAGTTTTTAACAATTTCGTTTGCGATCTTGTTTTTAAGATTCTCCCACATAAAAGTTGTTTGCGTCTTAGTATTGGGTTACATTATTTTACTTTTTAAATTATAACTTTTTGTTCTTTGTCCTCAAATTTAGATGACTCGATTTTATTTTTTTGTTTGTCTCATATTAGGATTGTTATTTCTTTTTATGAAAACTTCAACTCCGCCTTTGTTCGTTTTTTTTTTTTTTTTTTTTTTTCGCTTTCTCCAGAAGAACACAAACTTTTATATATATATATATATATATATATATATATATATATATATATAAAAGTTTGTGTTCTTCTGGAGAAATATATATATATATATATATATATATATATATATATATATATATATATATATATTGAAACAGCGAAACAGTACTGTATGTGGATACTTTACTTTGGACATTAGATTCCACGTTTTTAAACTTATGGTTAGACTGGTGACGTTTTTCTTGGGAGACCCCAAAATAAATAAAACAGAAATACGAAGTTAAGGCTAACTGCTGATAATGGCTGAATATCGAGAACAAATAACAAAGTTTTTTTTTTAAGACACGTGCTCGTTTCCGGAATATGCGTGTTCATGCATTTTTGTTCAGGTTTATCGCGATCTTGAAAAATGTCAAGATGTTTTAAAAATTGTTATTATTATTATTCTTCCTGTCGTAACATGTTTTTCGTTATCTATTACAAAAGAACAGGGCTTGTTTTGTTTTTTGTTTTGTTTTTAAAACGATTAATAAACTAAAAATGGGTGCGTGCGTGCTAGTTGTATGGTATTCGATTGTTATTTAAAAAAAAATGATAATCATTACTTTGACCGACATAAATTATTATAAATGGAATACAGTTGGGAAATTAGTTTTAAAAAAAAATGCAAACAATTTTTTTCCTTTATTTACTAATTTGTGATCTATTTGCGTTGAAAATATTTAAATCATCTTGTAAGCGTTTAAAGTTCTTTAAATATCTGATCCGAGGAAAGTAGCCATTTTTTGTTTAGTGAGTTAGAGTAACCTAAACACTCAGATCAGATATTTTACAAAACTCTAAAAACTTTTAAGCATTTTAAACAGAATTAGGTTTAGAAGCAAACTTGTTTTGAACTTATTTTCCGTTTCCTTTAAAATACTTTAGATCTCTACTGAGTACCAAGTTTACGTCTGTTCAGAGGTAACAAAAAATCTCAAGGTTTTATCATGAGTCTTGTTGTACCTACCCGGTGGCCGGTCTTGGCAGGAAGTTCCTATTTATATACCCACCACCCCAACTCCGCGAAAGCAGAGTTTGACACAAGATCGATGATTAATGTGGAGAAAAATTCAGCTTCTCGAAAAAGAGATTGAGGCAATAAATAAAAATTCTCTCAGTCTAGAAGGATTTCTCCACTGATCGAGGACAGAACAGCTGAAGTGCAGTCTGTAAACGTAACATGTACTATACTTTTAAATCTTTATTTTGTACTGATGCACTGATGCAGAGAGTGATCCGGACGTAAATAATAACGTTATTATTTAAAAATCCATTCTTAACATGGGGAGGGGAGGATGTGTTGTACTTCAACTTTACAATTGAATAAAAAAAAAACCCATAAAACTTTAATTAAACTTGGAAATACGATTTAAAAAATAGCGCGGATCACTTTCTCCACTAGCACCCTTTATTTTAGCTTTTTTTATTTATTTATTTATTTTTTGTAAAACAAATTTTGGTGCATAGTCAGAATTTGTGGCGGCAATTAAAAGTAAAGAAAATGCAGAAAAGTCTGTATGATGTACGTACCAATCACGGAATGAAGATGAAATATTCCAAAAATCGCGTAGTTTAATCAAGTTTTTTTTTTTTTTTTTTTTTTTTTTTTTTTTTTTTTTTTTTTTTTTTGCATTAATTTAAGAAAATCAAATTTTACGCCCAAGTGAGTTGTAGTGTTTTCGTCTGCCATGATGAAATCCGATGAAATAAATAAGGGGGAGGCAGCTCAATTCGAAGTGTCGAGGTAAAAATTTTGAAAGTTAAATATAATTATTTGGTCATTACATTCTTAATTTTGTTATAGTATATTTTTTTTTGTTTAATTATTTGATCTAAATAAATTCCAAAACATTTAATCTTTTTAATAGACGAGGATTTACCAAGAATTTAACACTTTTTTTTTAAACAGTTGAAACGTTTTCAAAATTCCTTTTACATTTCCAAGGGGCACTAACTATTAACAAGATTAAAATGACCGTCTTGTTTACAGATAAACCGAAGTGCATTCTGGTAGATTTAATTTCGTAATTAAATTATATATATATATATATATATATATATATATATAAACGTGTTACTATGTTGAGTTCAATATTCGATTAATAAAATAATCAGTCACGCCGACGTAACACGCACGTGAGTTGTCTTATGATGTTATGAATAAAAAATATTCATTGCTGCTGCAGTGCTGCAATCTGCATGGGTTTACGTTTTGTTTTTGTTATCACAATTAAAAGAAAATCACAATTAAAAGAAAAAAATCAATTTCTTTCTTTTATTTTATTTTAAGTGAATAAAAAAAAGAATTCTTTCTCTTTAATATCGAATATTTTTATTTTATTTTTACGTAATTTCGTAAAATGTGCTCATTCGCTTTTTAATTTATCATTACTTACTATAGTGTTTGTTCTTTGATGAAAGAGCAGGTACTTGCTATTTGCACTCTCCTAATCCTTGCTAATGGTATCTTATTGCATCATAGCAATAATACTATTAAATTTCAATGCCCTGTAAATACACCAAAGTACAATACTGCCGAGTGAATAAAAAAAAACGCATTTTTTTTTTTTTTTTCCAACACTATTTTCCTTTTTATAATAAACTTATTTTAAGGTAGTGTTTATCCCATGCATAGTTATTCCAAACTTTGTAGATAATCAACTATTTAATAAGTGCATGCCGTTTAACTAGAAGATCCGAAAAGTATATGAAGCTGACTTTCCTGTATTCTTACAGGAGTGACCTTTCCCAAATTACACGCGTTTGTTGCAACGAACTTTGTTGTAATATTTGTACGTTTTTTCTCGCTTTTGTAAAAGAATTTTGAATGGTTTTTAATAGAATAACATTGATTTTATTTTTCATACTAATTCTTGGGATTTAACCAAAAAATGGCAAAATTTTCACATTTGTTCTTTTTAAAAATATCTCCTTACACATTTTCTATTTTTAACTACTTATGTCGACTTTTTTCGCTTTGTTAAAAATAAGTACCTTTTACACACATAAATAAAATTGTAGAGCCAGTTTTCGTGTGTGAATATTTCTCGCCTCTACACGATTTGCATCTATTGTCTTTAAGGCAAACCATAAAAATCCCCGATCAGTCTGCAGCAAACGGTGCTTTCATCGATTCAATTCCTAATATTAAAGACTTCTTACTCTTGTGGTTTTCCAGGTTTTATATTAATTTTTATTCATTAAATTGTTAGGTGAAAATACAGAATAGTTAACAAAGCCCCCCTCTCATTAAGAATGTCTTTCTAAATAATCTGCTGACATGCTAAAATAATAACTTTATTATTTAGAAAGACCTTAACATCAAGAAGGACCTTTTATATACTATTCGATAAATTTAGAAAAGTGAAACTCTCGCCAGAAGTTATATTACGGGAGAGGAACTTAATCTAACTTGACTCCGTTTGTTGGGGGCTTTCTTTCAGTCGGTGATTCTTCTGGGGTGCTTTTTTTTCTTTATTTACTACTCATAAATCGATGATTTACTTATTGATATGAAAAATAGAATATTGTAAAATAAAACGAACTTTTAAAAAATAATTATGAAAGTAGTCTTATATCTTGCTTCAATTAATAATTTACGGATCAGTTAAATTTAACTTTCAAAAACTGGTGTTAAAAAGTAATACAAAAACAAACGGCCTACTTTTAAAAAAGAAAAAGTAGAACAAAAATGAAAGTAAAAAAAAAAAAAAAAAATCCCGGAGAACACCCGGTAGATGCAGTTTTATATAAATGTTTTATTTTACTTTATTCGATCTTAACTCGGCTATATCTACTTATCTTGTTTTTCGTACGAATACGAATCTATTTTCAGTAAAGTGAAAGCCACACGACTAACCTAAATATAAAAACGTCTCGAAATGCTTTTTTTTTTTTTTTTTTTTTTTTTTTTTGCGAACTCGCATTACGTTGTTGTTCTTGTTGTTGACTTGTGAGGAATTCGGAATTACATAATCTCTTAAGATGTTGAGCACTAAATTCATTCATCAGAGTTAAAGATTTTAGAACATGTTGGACGACGATTAAGTTTTGTGTTTCGTAGTTATACTAGCTTAAAAGTTTAATAGTTTTGGAAAAAGTATGTTTGTTGGAGGTTATCGCAATACGTCAAGTCAGCATTAGGTGTACATTATTTATTTCATATCCTCAGTATTTCGAGATAGATCTCGCTTTTTCAAAGGAAAATTAAGACTTATGATCGGAGTTTGTTTTTGTTTGCGTATCTCTTATTACTGGACACATTTTATCGAAGCGCTGTATGTAATCGTTGGTTGAATATATTGTCAGAATATAGTTAAACTTATAAAGGGAGTATAGATGTGTTAAATTAATACTTCAATGTTGAGTTCTAATCTTATTAATTTGTAGAATGACTCAAGTTCTAAGTATCGCCTTCTTAATTCTAAGATTACCTATCTTTTATTAAGTAGTTTCGATATTTAGTTATTTCATTTACGTTATTGCATTTAAATAGATGTTTTATTATGAATGATACTTTAAATTTGAAAATGAAAACTTAATATTCTTTACTTAATTCGGCCGGAACAATAATCACGTAGAAATTAAAAAAAAAAAAAAAAAAAAAAAAAAAAAAAGCAAACTCAAATAAAATTTGACATTAAATATTGTATATTTTGTGTTGACTTTCTGTTGCAATTATGGTACGTTTATGATATTTAAAGCTTCGTCACTTTGGGAGGCACATCGTCGTGTACTTCTTGTTGGTTTCACCAATTTACTTGTAGTCTTGAAATAGGTATTTTAGAGAAATCCTTGCAATCGACATTTTAAATTGAAATGTTAATTTTTAAAAAATTTAATTAGGCCCAACTTGAAAAAAAAAACAAACTATATTTAATTTATTAAAAAAAAAAATTAAAACTGATTTAAAATAGCATTTTGTTTAAAATTGGAAGAAATTGAAATATGCGTGTTAGATAAAAAGTTAACATTTCACTTGAAAATGCTCTTTTCACAACTCGTACGGTTTAGAGATCCCTAAAAAAAACAAAAACAAAAAAAAAAAAAACATATATGACCTTACTAAAAAAAAATAGGCGAGTTTTTTTTTTTTTAACAAATGCATTACCATTTTTTTCTTGAAAATGTCCTAAAATTAAACCGTTGCGAAAGCTAATTGAACGTTAAACTCGTCCATGAACACACAAAATCCCTCGGTAAGATTGTCTCAAAAACCGACAGAAAATTTCTCTATTTCAAAGGAAAATGAACGATAGAGATAAACTTTAGTTTCAAAGTTTCTTTTTCTTGTTGGAATCGAGTCTTCCTAAGTATTATATAATTTAGAACGATAACATGCAGCATGTATTTCATTCTAGTTTTATGAGAAAGTGTTCTCAGCTTAGATATTATGCAACTGTATTTGCCGTAAGAAAAAAACAAACTTGTTTTAAAAAGCGTGTTTCTTCTAATTAGAATTTCTATAAATTTAGAAACATTGTATCTTCTAAAAACGTTGCTTGGAGAGTTTTTACTTTCATTTTTGTTTTGCCTTAATTTATTTATTTATTTTTGATTAAATCGTATTTTTTAATAGGATTTGGACAGTTGAATTTAATTATACGATATTGGTCATTACATTATTAATTGAACCAAATTATTGTAAAACTTCAACCAATTTTGTCATGGTCATATTGTTTTAATCATTGTAAAATGTGTGGGTGTACTTTTTCAAACTGTTACTGTTTAAATACGTGAGGAATGTTCTAAGAATATTAAAACCAGAAATGTATTCAACAGTTTAAATGTTTCAAAAGTGTTTTTCATATTTCAAAAGTTCACAGAGTAATTCATTATTTTATTGATTTTGACTATTAACAAAATATTAAACTATACAAAAAAGAAAAGCTTAAACGCATTCAGGTGGATTTAATTTCATATATATTTTTTTCTCTTTAATAACTTTTAAAAATGTTTTATTTATTTTCTGTACATCACGTTATTTCATTTTCCATTTGGGGAAAATAAAAGTAAGTTACGTATAACTGAGAAATATAGACAGAAGTACTAACGTAATTATATTACTATAGCGATTTAAAAAAAAAATGTGGCTTGTTTAAAAAAGTAAACTTCTTTCCTTTTGTGAGTCATTGTTTTGCAGTGAGAGCGGTTCCTCCTACGCGCCGGTTCTCTCCATCTCGGGTTACGTTTACAACAATTTCGCATAGTTTAAGTTCTAGAAAACTTGATACAAAGTTGTTCATTCTGTGCATATAACGCATTCCAGTGGCCATGGTAACGAAAACCCACACCTTCACACGATTGTTTGCATAGCGCACCTATTTATAAACACTGTACACACACACACACACACACACACATTATTCATGGTCAGTAAAGGAAAAAAAAAAAAAACTCGTATAAACATTTTTAAAATAGTTTCTAGAAATATTTGGAACATTTCAATTATTTGTTTCTCTTTGAAAATCCTGATGTGTATTACTATTTTCATTTCGAATACCTTTGGAATGTTTGCGTTTTGGTTGGCATTTGTTAGTTATAAGAAAAAATATATTTAATTTTTTTTTTTTCTCTTTTTATTAATTTAATTATTGGCATCAACTCTGGTTATTTGATACAAGAATGACGCAAGCGAAAATCCATGTTTTTCAGTTTAGAAGTACAAATGAACATTAAACAAGTTTTCAGCTTCAACCACATTTTTCTCGTCGCCAACTTAACGACTACAAAATCACTTTCGAACTTCCAAGCCTCATGAAATCCAAAAGACAAGGTCAACCATTCGAACCCATTGTGACAACACAAAATGGGAAGCACAGTGTTTTGAGCTTTCGAAATTCGAAAGTGATTTTGAAGCGTTTTACATTGTCAGTTAGTCTTGCGTTGATGTTTAAAGGCAACAGGTCAAGTATTGTGGTTCGTTTGTGTATTCAAACCAAATAAAAATAACTTTTGGAAGAACCCTCTTTAGATTAATTAATCACTTAGCTTGCTTGTTAGTTTCGTAACGTTTCGGCCGCTGTAACCACCGATTTTTAAGCGCATCTTTTCAAACTTGGGAATCTTTGTCGAGTTTGGGAATTAAACTTCTAAAAAACCTGAAATCGAGCAACCCCCTTTTTTTATATTGGCACCAACTTTATTATAGAATAGTTTTGCTTTAACTAAACTTATTTTGAATACAAAAAATAACCCAGCTACAATCATAAGTAAATCAATAATTTTTTTATTATGGGAATCCTTTGAGATGAGTAATTTGTAAATTTATTGATTTTCGAGCTGTTATCCTCATCTTAATAGTTATTGTTTCACAACGTTTCGACCAACTATTCCATTGGCCTTCGTCAGGTGGTTAACGGTGACGCGATAGGAATGCGGAGTCTTTTAACTGTATCCTCAGTAATTACTGATTCCAGGTGAGCATTGTTCGAAGATAGTGGTTTCAATCCTACCCAAAGCAGGCCATATGATTAGTTGGCCAAAAATGAGGTGAGACGACAACTCTGGAAGCCATTACTGAGGATACAGTTAAGACTCAGCATTCCTGTCCCGTCGCAGTTAACCACCTGACGAAGGCCAGAGGAATAGTTAACTGAAACGTCGTGAACTATAAAGATCAGGATAAGTCCGCAAATAAATAACTAAATCAATAATGTTCGATATTAATATTTTTATGATAATAAATTAAAAAAAATGTTTATAAATTTTTATTTGTCCATTGATTTCCTTTTAGCTTTAATTCTTTCGATTTTTTCGATAATTTAAACTTTTCAAAACATGAAATTGATGAGGTCTTTTTCATCCATATGTTGTTATACATTTAAGTTTTTGGATAAAAGAGCCGCTAATTTGGATTAAAAGTTTTTCTCTTTTAAATCTATAAAATTGCACTTATTTTCCCCCTCTGACAGTGAGATTAAAACGCTGAATTCATCCTCATACTATAAAAGAACTATAGTTTCTACTATACTCATCACACGTATGGGTTCAGTCAAATCTTGAAAAATTTGCATAATGCTTTGCCAAAAGACATCTCAATAATTAAATGTTTTCAATTTCAATGATTGTTTTCATTTTGATCTAACACATAGTTCCATTTACAAATAGTTTTTTAAAGGCTGGGCATTTTTTATTTATTTATTTTTTTTTTTTTGTGAAAAAAAAAACTAAACAAGAAACAAAGCTGTCCGTTTTTTTATAGTCAATTTACTTCTGGATGGATTCAATTTTCAACAAGTTGCGATCCAGTTATAAATTCTAAATTGAAAAATACCCCCCCACACACACACACACTCAATCAAATCGATCAAACAAACAGGTTCATGAGTATCCCGACCTCACAACAAATAATTGGAAGCAGAAGTTTCCTAGTTTTTCAATTTTCGCGGTCAACGTTGGGACAATTTCTCACTTTTGGTGACAATGGCATCTTGCGATTGAAAAATTAAATAGAAAATTAAGCAAAACTTCAGGTTTATTGATTCTTTTTTTGTATCGCTATAGAATTCAAACTTCCTTTTGTCTTGATCTTTCGGATACTGTTTCAAAAGCTGAATATTCTGTGTAACTTGTTAAGAAAACCCCTAATAGTATGAGACTTTAAAAAGAAACCATCTAACATTGCTATTTTTTTTTATTTTATTTTTTTTTTATTTTATTTTTTATTTTTTTTAAGGATTAACATTTTAAGTCAACCATTCAGTTATTATCAAAAGTTCATTGGTTGCGTTTTGTTGTTTTCTTTCTTGCTTTATACATCAACTATTTACTGCCAGAACATTATATCGACTAGAAACTATTTAATGAACACAAATTGCTATTTTAGAAGATCTTTGTCTTCCTTCCTTCTTTTCACTTAGTAGCATATACTTTTATGCCTGAAAGATAAAATAATACTTTTCTTTTAAAGAAAACATTTTAATATTTAAAACTGAAAATTGTTAATGTTTTTTTTTTTTCTTTTTGTTTTATGTAAAATAAAATCCATTTCACGCCTATTGAAATTCCTTATTTACTAAAAAATAATTTCCTCCGGTAAACCGATTATTATACCTATTTACAGTGCCTCCCCACGGGACACTAGGGTCGTTTTTTAACGTGGAGAAAAGGTATAGAAACAAAGTAACTTGAAACTACTAACTCTTTTTTTTTTTTTTTTTTTTTTAAATCTTAATATTGACTGATTACATGTCAGTTTTTGTTTTGATATTCATACTAGCAAGAGAACTCGGTGTTACCCAGGATTGAATGAGGAAATGATTTTGTGCTGAATAATACAACATATAGTTTTTTTTTTTTATTCTTTACATTTTATAATATTTAACTTAAAGTTACTCTAAGGTGAAGCAAATATATAGAATGTAAGGGAATGTAAGTAAAATTACATGAAAATAAATTTTAGTAAATTTTGTAGTGTTTTAATCCTCTTCAGACACACCCGGCATTTTTCGTTAATGAATCAGGATCATGTTCCAAGCCTTTATTAACATTTTTTTAATTTCTATAATTTTTCAAGTTAAAGTAAAACTTATTTCCTTTTATGGATCTCAATTATCTATGCACACACTACGATAACTATGTACATTTTTGATCAAAATGAAATATATAATAGTCCAATTACTCTGAGTAATATAATTTCTGAACGTCTTTGAATAATGGTACTCTATATTGAAACTTATTGTAAAATTAGCTTAGACTTGAACTTGTGTACTTTTTCTTGAATATAAAGAAAACATTTAAAAAAAAAAAGAAAGATCATAATCAGATTCCTTCTGCGATCTTGATACTAAATTGAACACTTAATTTAAAATTGCATTTTGTCAAGTGAACATTTTAGAGTAACTGTCCAAAATAACCGCAAAGTTTTTGTTTTTTTTAGTATGTGAAAAATGCATATTGTTCAAAAATACATTTAGAGATTACTGCCTTGGCACAAACTCGGTTTGATAGCTTTCAAAATGGTGCTGTCAAATTACCAGACATCTGATTTTTCCTTCATGCGTGGCGCCACGTGTTTTCTTCCAGTCTTTCATAAAATATAATTGATTCATCAGCAAACCGTGTGTTATGACCCAAGTAAGCATATTCTCATTGAGTGCAGATTACGTACCCAGTGCATTTACTTCATCTGCTAGAATTTCACCACAAATTGTAGTTCAGAACTTGGGATATCATCAACCTACTCAGCCTTATCGTTTTAAGAAATAATTCTAGCCAATAAGTTCCATCCCCTGTCACATCACCACAGTGTTTCATCACTGTGCTTGATTTACAAATACTTTCACTGAATGTGCACAGATGAACTCCCTGCACTTGTACCCCTCTCCCAGCATCAATACTTCGCACTTGCTGCAAAATCCCACCCTTTTACGGGAAAGGTCCAAAGATGCTGAAAAAACTTACTATTATAATAGTTTCTTTCCTCAGGTCGCTTGCCTTTGGAATTCTCTCCTTGCTCCTAGTTTCCTCAAAGGAACACACAGAAATTTAATGCTCTCCAAAATGAAAAAAAAAAATTAATTAAAAACTGATGCTATATATATTGTTTATATTCATTTTTGGACAGGTATTCTTTTAGAAGTTGACAAAACTATTTCAACATGAAGATACCAAGATTATTTAATGCTTACTCGCATTTTGATAGAATATACTTTTCTAAATATTGTCATGCCCTGTTTATAAGTTGTTATTGCTAGTGACAGTCAAAAGTTAATCCTGAATCAGCTTAATACATGTGATGGAAATAATCAGTTTTGACTCTTTGTGCATCTCCCATTTTTGTTGACCAATCAGGTGACATCAAGACAATGCTACAAGCCGCAGATGTAAATACAAACATTGCTATCCAACTTCCTACCTACATAGATGCTTCCCCCCCGCCTCTTTGAATCTGACCTTTGTCACAGTATTCTCTTAAGTTAAGGTGACAGTTTTTGTTTGGGATGAAAAGAATCAAAAATTAACTAAATATTATGGTTACATTGTGTAATTTTATAATTAGTCAATGATCCATTACAAATTGTTAACTTTTATTTTTACTTATATTAATTAATTAATTTATTTATTTATTTTTTTTTTCATAAAAATATTTTGCATCCCTATTCTGGCCATTTCAGATCTTGCTTTTGCATCTGAAAATCAAACTTCCAATTTATAAGTGACATTGTAATCGGCTGCATTTTATGTTGATTTCTATAATTAATTTTACTGAATATTGTTAGATTATTTTTGTCAAAACTTTATTAGCCACTTCTTTTTTTTTTTTAGGGTGGGGGGCGTGCTAAAATAGGGCCTCACATCTATTCTACAATTATGATTTTTGTCTACTGTTTCATAATTTTATTAATTAAAATATATATATATCAATTGAATATTTGTGGAGATTCTTTAGGCTAAAATTTCATTTATTTTGTAAAGTGAATTTTATATCACTCATATTAGCCCCTATAATAAAACTTTTAATATATAACCAATGCTTTTAATATTATACAATTGCTTTTTATATCTTGCCTTTTAGTATATCTCTTACCTTACATCGTTTTAAGTCTTTTCTTATTGATAGCAATTACTGGTTTATTTTTTTTAATAATGGCACCCTTCCACTTTTGAAATGTTCTTTGGTTAATTTTCCTGACTCACGAAAACCAGATTTGTGGTCACCTATTAATTTACTCCGTGCCTTTTCTGTTTTCCCCTTCCCCCTTATATGTATCCGACAAGTAATCGTTATTGCTTTAGTCATCTTGTATGAAAAGAGAAAATTGATAATTCCTTGTCCCAACCCAAGTTATCTATTAAGCTACCCTAATTATATCATTGTCAACCCCGTCCTACCCCCCTCCCAACGACCCAATGATTTAACTCCTTGAGTACCTGTCACCTTTTGCAAGTATGCGTAAACTGCTTAGTATAAATCTAGATTCATTTGGTTGCATGCACCGACCAATGAAAGGTAAGCAGGTACGATACGTGGTCAAATAGAGAAGAAAAAAGACCAGTATTGAACTGGATAGACGTTATGACTATAAGTGCCTGCTACGAAGGTATATTTTTGTCTCCGTTATACTCTGCTAAATTCCTGGGCTTATGACTCGTCATCATTGAGGAACAGTCAGTTTTTAAATATTAGAAATTATATACGGTGTATTTTTTCAGCTCATTAGACACACAAAAGAATCTATTTTAAATGGGGGAGTAGCATCTTATGCCTTTAAATTAAGTTTGTATTACGTAACTCCCAAATAGAATAACATCTATAAGGGATCCATCTATAATATAAATATCATCTGTCTGTTTAAACGTATGTATGCATGTCTTTCGACAGTGGCGACGGATTTTCACGAGATTGGTATCGTTTTAAAGCTCAACCCTTCAGACGACAAATTTTTAAAAAATGGCTAAAAACATTAATTCCTTGACCCTCAACTGGACACTTTTCTACAGGGAGGGGTCGCTTTTTTCACTGATATTTTCGAAAGTCATCCCCATTTTTCGATTGACTAGCCTTAATTTAAACCTTCATCACTTTCGATTTGGTGATGGGTGCAACAGCAAAGATGTCACTTGTTTTTTTTTTTTCACGTTCTTTTCTTCATGGTACGGGTTCGAGCCTACCTGCCTACTACCACTTTTTTTTTTTGCTGAACACACACCACCAAACATCCGGGTAATGCTGGACACCCAAGCTAGTTCAAAATAAAGTGACACCTTTACTCATAACAGCAGAAAGGTCATAATCTGATAGGGTCCTGGGTATGACCTTAAGACATTCAGTGATGAGGTCTCTGGCTGTGGAGAATGTGGAGCTGTCTCTTGGTTACCATTTGTTTACCATTTCTCCTAGATGCACTTTGGCTCAGAGTGTAATACATGTTAGGATATCTGGTGTTACTAGATCAGGCTGTATGAAGATACTGGCTTCTTGAACAAAAATGCATCAAGCATTGATGCTATTGTCCCCCCCCCCTTTCCCTTTGCAAAACTTAATCATGTTCTGAAAAATTTAAAGCAAAAACTTTTCTTTTACAAAACAAACCAAACGCCATGAATATTTGAAGATATAAAGAACTTTAATCATAAAAACTTTTTCTAAAGTTATTGGTCCCCCCGACAAAAGGAGGCTGGACCTGTAAATTCAACCTTGTCTGTTCGTCCGTTCGTCTGTCTGCACTTTTCTTAATAACTATGCCTTGGAACTTTTTGAAATTTTGCACAAATATTAAACATGATATGAGTAAAAAAAACTAACAGAACAGATTTTCTGGGAAAACTCCACCCCCCCCCCCACCCCCCCTTTCCCCTAAGAGTGCCTTTCGGATTAAATGGCTAAATTGACACTTTTGTGCTTATTAAAAGCAATTGAGGCTTAATGGAAAGCGGGGGGAGGTGGGGGGGTACTCAAATGCTGAACTTAGTCTTTTTTTATGCCTCGTTCACTCATGGGGGACCATGCATGCTTCACTTGTTGGATTCAGCACTAAATAACACTTAAAGGGTTGATATGCCATAAAACAAAAGCAACCAACAAACCAAATAAATCCAATGGTATTTTAATTTGACTATCCGATTTTGTAATCTCAAATGTAAAACCTAATATGATGTATCGGGTATTATTTCTAATGGAGGTAAGAAGTCGGCTAAAACAAAATCAGACTCTCGAATTAAAAAAAAAAAAAAAAATGAAAGTTTAGTAATCTGACTCTTAATTCCTGCAAAAATTGCCTACGCAGGAATGGTGAGTCAGTTGAAAAAAAAATATCTTGCATGCATTTTAAAAACTCTGACACCCTAACTTTTATTTTAAAATAAAGTTCATTATTCGACTACTTTAAAGTATAAATGCATTTTTAGTGACAAAAGAATAAATTTTGTTTTCCCATGACCATTGCGAATAGTACATTTAATAAATAGATACATTATTATTAATAGAAATCTATTTAATAGGTGTTAACTGCGACAAATTATTGCAAACTTTTTTTTCTTTTAGATTTTTATCTAAGAAAATTTATTAGGTTGGTGCAAAAATAATGTCGTTTTATATATATATATATATATATATATATATATATATATATATATATATATATATATATATTGGATAAAAAACGGCTTTATTTTGCACCAATCTAATAATTAAGACTAACAACAATTTTCCTTAATATAGCTTCCTAAAAATATCACATAAACTTTTGTTCTTCATAAGGTTGGACATTTAAATGTTTTCTACAGGGTATCTTAAAGAGGTACACACACACGCTTTGAATTGTAAGTGTTTGTTAATTAATGTAATTTTCAAAATGTATTAGAACTTTGTATTGTCACCTCATATTCTCAAAGTTACGCTCTTTTTGGTCCAAGCACTGCTGACCATGGAACGTTGTTTCCCTTCAACTGCATTTTTATATTGAATTTCCTTTCTAGTTATGCTGCCATCATTAAACCCAGGATTTAAATGATCCCACTAAAAATGAATAAGCTTATTCTAACCCATTTTCTTTTCATGTGTGTACATTAGGTTTTACATAGATTTGACAACGTTATGAAAACTACTTGAATATGTTTGATAGAATTTTAAAAGTTTACTGATTTATTTAATGTTTTATTTTTAATTATTACATCCTACATCTTTAATTAGTTTTAATTTCTCATCATGAAATCAGAGGGAATGTGTGATGTGTATTGTCACAGGCTATATAATCGGCTAACCCAAGTTCAAATCCTATCAAATCTAGTGTGGCAATTTATGCACTAATACTGTTGCAGAAACAATTTCAAAAGTTCCGTGACAAATATACCCAGTGAACCTAGTGCAAGAGATACAAAACAATTGCACTTAAAAAGATGGTTAGAATCTTTAAAAAATCTCTTGGTTGGAATATCTGAGATTGCGTGTGAATGTCTGGAATTCGATAGGATGCCGCATCCTCAAAAAAAAAAAAAAAAAAAAAAAAAAAATTGGGAAAGGTATTACTTCCCCTTCCTCCCTGCTACAGGCAAAATAGCAACTTGTGTTTAATTAATCAACGCATATCATGCCAGTGAACAATATTAGTACTCCCATAGTGTTCCTCATCTTTCAACTGATAATCATTCTGTCTCATTAAGTTTTATTCTTATGGCTCTTGGTCATAAGTGATGATCCTATAGTAAAAAAAAAAAATACCCCAATCATATGTTTTCAGCAATAAATGCAAAAATTGCTCGATATGCTGTAAAACATACAAACCAACCTATGCGTTTAGATATGACATGAAACTAAATTCAGAAGAACCTCATTTGATAATTTCATATTTGAAATCCAGACGCAAATGATAAAATTCATATTTCTGATAAGTGACTCCAAGTCATCAAAATGTTCAAATCTGAATACTCTATGATTCTAGATAAAATCATCTGTTTATATAATTGATCAGTTTAACCATGGTAATGTACAAAGTAGTAAAACTAATTTATATTCACACAATAGATATTTGATCTTGATGACTTAAATGACCCATGAGATGTTGATAGGCCATACTGAAGACGGACAGCTCAAACTAAAATAAATACATTTGTTTGATCAGCTAATTTGCAATACTCTTCATTGATAATGTCTACGTATGTTTATGCAATGAATCTCTTTTGGCAATATAATTATTAGAAAATGTACTAACTTTAATATTTCTGTAGATATAAATGCCAAAACGTTTTTAGGATTGCAAAATGGTGGCACGTGCCATCACCAACATCTGAATTTCTTTAGTAATTTGATAACCTTTGAATCTCAGCAAAAATAGCAAACGCTTTTTGACATATTTTACACACACACACACACACACACACACACACACACACACACACACACACACACACACACACACGCTCGCACAAATCTGCCTAGTTTTAAAAAGTGAAACAAAAATGAAAGCAAGGATTGTCGGCCCACACCGAGTAGATACAAATAGCATATGTAGCATTTTTTTTTTTTTTATTAAATTCATCCTATTTTATTTAATATCTCAAATTAATATAATTAAAAATTAATTTATCATTAAATCAAATAGTGCTCAATATATATTTTGTAGAGCTATATAATAAAATATAAAAATTGAATGACTACATGAATCTGGTCTTAGATATCATTTTTTTTTTTAATGTGCTAGATTTATAACCCCTTTCTGAACTGTTAAAAAAGATAATTATACAGATATGTTATAAATATTGGAAACTGAATGGCTACATAAATGCAATCCTGCTTCACTCTCATATCGTATCAAGATATCTTGGGTTGATATCTCTCTCTCTCTCTCTCTCTCTCTCTCTCTCTCTATATATATATATATATATATATATATATATATATATATATATATAGTATAATATTATGTTTTGTAAAATATAAAAATAAATGAGTTAAATCAGCCCTACGAACGAGAATAATGAAATTTGAAAGTTGCAGCTTTGTTGTCCTGTCAACCATAGAATTTAGTTTTCAATTTAATTTATTAAGTATGAGTTTATTAAAGCTTATAGACTACATAAATAATTCTTGCAATTTACATGAAAGGCAATATACATGAACTATTGATATTGAGTAAGTTTGGTGTATATATGTGATAAAAATTGAATTTGGAGTAAAATTATGACTTCTACACTACTTAAAAAAATTATGTTCTATTTAAGGAACAATGTTAGGAATATCATGATATAAGAAAGAGAAAGAAGCAACCTTAGTAGAAGTTAGCGTCCCCAATGATGCTGTGTTAAACAGAGTTGATAGGGAAAAGATAACGAAACACCAAGGTCTAATGCACAGCATGAAAAGAAATTGGAATCTTAGGAAGATCTTTATCATTCCAGTAATTATAGGAGCAACTAGGCTCATGAAAAAGAATAAAAAAAAAACTACCTAGATAATATACCCGGTGAACCAAGTGCAAGAGAGATTCAAACAACTGCACGTAAAGGGACAGTCAGAACAGTGGTATAGCAACTATTTTTGCCACCTGGGGCAGTCGTAAGATTTGATAATCTGTTAACCTTCAAAATTCCAGAAAGTCTTCAAAATAAATATATACTTTTTTTTTTTTTTTTTTTTTTTCATGGAATTACAATCAACGATTTAAAATCCATGTAAAAACAGGATTACACACATAAAACAAAAACATATTACAACAACAAAAACTCATTTGGTATAAAACTTAAGAGTTTTTGTTAGCTTTTTATAATTTTTCCTCAAAATGCCGTCTGCCCCCCACCACGCTGCTACACCATTGGGTCAGAACCTTAAAAAGATCTCTCGGTGGGAATATATGAGACAGCAAATGGATGTTTGGCACCTGGTAGGATGCCCCATCCCTAGCCCGAACAAATTGGTAAGAAAATTGAAAAAAAAAAAACAAAAACAAAAAAAAAAAACATCCTTGCATAAAAGTAAAGTGCCATTATTTTACCATCTAATTTACATACAGATTTATGGAGTGTACAGAACACTCTTTAAATTAGTGATTTGTTCAATTGATGCCAAATTATAACTCGTTAGAAAAAATTAAAATCGAAATTGTATCTAAAACATAGCTCAATCCCAAAACTGAATAATATTTTAGCATGCATTTTGTGTCATTGAAGTAGGTTGGAGAAAATGCCTATTGAAAACAAATGTTAATTAATTCAGCTCAAGTATATTAATACTCACATTACACATAAAATTTCAGAAAATAGGTTATAAATGCCGTTAACAAGCAATAAAATATATTTCATGTATAATGAACCTGAAGAATCTATTGTTATAGCAGACTAAATGTATCTCTTTGTTTTAATGAAGCCGAAAACAAAAAGATGAAATGAAACAATACTTAATTTTCCATAATTTGTATTTTTGATGCACAAGAATAGAAACTAAAAACAGATATTGATTTAAAAACATTTGGAGAAAAGAAAAAAACAAAAAACAAAAAAAAAAAAACAGCAAAACTCTTAATGATTTTTAAGTTCGATTTCAAAAACAGCATCACATAACTATTACACCGAACGTTATTGTAACAACTTTTGTATTTTTACCCCCAAATTAATGGTTGGTCAGAGTTAATGGAAAAGATTTCATAATTAAAAGATGTTTTGATTCTAGCATCCTTATATAAGCCAAACTTTGGCAAGTTGAAGCATTGTTATTTTGGAATAATGAATCGTTTTTCGTAATATTTGAATTCATCGGACTAAAGTTCTCATCTTGAGTGTCATTTTTACAACGTTTAGGTTGACATAACCTCTGATCTTCTTCAGATGTATCTTGTTGAACTCTGAATTTGTACGAAATTTTAAACGGAACCCTTTACTTTACGGGAGTAGCATACTCTTGTTCCATAAGCCATGTCCAAATTCCTGAGTTTGACCGAAACATTTCGGTAGTTGCATCAACCAAAACGTTGCAAAAATGAAACGAGATGGGTGCAGTAGTTCGATGAATCCAAATAATAGGCATAACCAATCCTCATCTCAAAAAATCAGAAATATAGAATCGTTATTAAAAAATTTTAGCTAATTATCTGAAGTTTGATGTTCATGACTGTCAAACAGTTATAGAATATCAGATCTCAGCGGCATTCAACTTAAACGCGTTGAACCGACTTTCTCTAAAGGAAAAAGTGTCTAGGGAATTTCAAATTCACAAACAGTCCTCAGTCGCAGTCCTGGTCAAGGAGATGACAACATTAAGATTTTGCAGTTCTTGCAGAGAGGTGTCAACATCCTTCTATATACACTGTCAAGTATTCCAGAAAATGATCACCTACCTCGTACTGACCATGCTTAACGTTGCTTAACTTTGCTTATTTGACAAGAAATGGCGTGTCAGCGTGATAACCCTATGCATAAGATGATAATGGCGAAACTTGTGGCATTCTGAATTCTTTCTTTAGGAGTTTGAATCTTAGAGTTACATCAATTTTATAGAAATGTAGAATATTGAATACGGATGAGAACACACTAGCATTGTCCAGGAATGAATAAAGACCCTTGGGTACCCATCTCTAAACTCCATATTACCATTGTCATTTACATTTGATAATTTTCAAGTTTTTAATAAAATAAAAATAAAAGGTCATCTTTATTGTTTATAGATGTGTGCCCTCACACAGACTGCTGGAAAGATCTGCATGAAAATATGTTCAAACATGCACATACATTCTATTAAATGCTTTGATAAGTATAAATTATTTTGAATAAAGTTATATTCAGATAATATTAAGGCCCTTAATACGTTAGAAAATATCTCTTAGTGGTTTGGGAGATATGGGTTGGATCTCCATCCCTTCTTTTTCTTTAGATAGATTTTATTTGCAATAAACATGTTTAGATTTTATTCAACTTAGAACAACTGAGGCATATTTAAAAACAATCTTACTTCATGAAGTAAGTTAATTAATCTAGTTAAAAAAACAAAACACAAAATTAAAAACCTCCAAAACAAGTTTTTCTTAACTCTCAAATTCTAAAATTTAAATTACAGAAAAATATTTTGTACAAAATAAATTTATAAAGGTTTATGTGCCACTAAACAATATCTTCTTTGTTATATTAAAATGCTAAATATGATTTGTAAAACTCTGTATCATGTTAACTAGTGCAATTTTTATGAAAGAATATCTTGTTCTGGAGATTCGGACATCATAAGTCAAGTACAAGCAGGCAAAAATATATGAAGGCATGTAGAAATGACCAGAAAACATGTAGAGTCGCAGAGGGTAGAAACTTGTGATTTTTTAGAAAATCTATAATAGCATAGTAAATATAATCAATCAGTAATTCTTCCACTATCCAACAAACAGGTGGTCACATGCGCGGCGACTGAGAAGGCTGAACTACTTGCCTGATGATTCGCCTCCAACTCCACTGTAGATCCAACAAACAACTTCATCCCAAATTCCCCTATGTGGACTGAAGCCAAACTTTAAGATTTGTAAAATCACCCTTTCTCATGTCTGTGATATCATAAAAAAAACTTGGACACCTCCAAGGCATGTGTGCCTAATCTCATCCCTGCTATATTAAGAAATGCTCAGCTGAGCTAGCCCTCATACTTTCCAAACTCTACAACAAATGCCTTGCTGCATCTTGCTTTCCTAATAGTTGGAAAAAAAGCCTCTGTTTTACCAGTGTACAAGAATTCTGGTAAAAGAACTATCTCAATTCTCGCCCTATCGGTCCCCCCCCCTACACTAAAATCTTTGGGTCATTAATCAATCAAGCACTAGTCCACCACCTCGAAAAAGCTAATCTCTTGGACCTACACTATGAATTTAAACAATACCGGTCTACTGTAGATATTTTAACAGTCATCTCTGGCCACATATACTGTGTACTGAATAAGGTGATGTAAGCTAGGGCTGTATCCTTTGATATAACCAAAGCCTTTGGCATGAAGGGCTCATGATGAAAATTAAATTATATGTTATTACTGGACAAATACTGAATATTAGATTCTTCTTAGACAACAGAAAAATCTAAATTGACCTTGATGGACGTGCATCTAAACAGCATAATTTTAATCCTCGGGAGTCAATCCTTGGACTTGTTATTCCTGATATTCATAAACGAACCCTCGATGACATTGCGTCTGAGATAAGTATATTTGCCAATGATACAACGCTCTATAATAGGCATGAGGGGTACATATCTAAGGCAATGGCAAAATCCTTAAAAAATAACCTCCACTTTGTTGTGGATGACAGCAGTAAAAGGGATGGTAAGACTTACTGCTACTAAGACTAAACTTCTTTCCTTTAACTTTTAGAAGCCGCCTCCTCAACCACCGATAGCCATGACTAATAAAACCCTACCTAAGAGCTCTTCTTTCAAACTCTTCAGCTTAACATTCACAAGTAACATAAAATGGAACAAGTACATTGAGGACATTGCAAAGGCTGCTGCAAGAAAGATGGGTTCTCTTTATTGTGCTAGATTACTCACACCTGAACCTGAGAGTATCCCGTACCTCTACATTTACCTATGGAGTATTATGACCATATCTTGGCTGGTACATCTACGACTTGTCTCTCGCTCTTAAACACATTCTAATGAAGAGTCTCCAATCTAATAGTTCCCATACTGTCAACTAACCTCCAACCTCTGTTGCATCCCTATGCCTGTTTTATAAATATTTATATGAAATGTGCTCTGATGAACTCATTACATTTGTATATACCTCTAAGAAACCTGACAACAAAATTACACCCCTTCACTGTAGAAGTCCCTAGATGCCAGAAAGCTTCTTCTCTTGCACTACTAGAATTTAAAATTCCCTCTCTGTTACCTACTTCCCTGACTGTACTGACATAAAATTTTAAATGTAATGTAAACAAACAGTCATCTCTCTTTTATTCTTTAAACATAATCCAAAATAGTAGTCCTTTACGTCCAAATGGCAATATGCCTTGTTTGGGGCAAAGATGAGTTCAAAAAAATTTTTAAATCTAACTTTCCAAATCGATTATTGCTTAAAGTATCAAATTTATTGGCAACTTTTACTAATTGATTTGGCGATTTGCTATAATTATTTTGCTTTTTCTGTTTGAACGATTTTATACATCAGCTACTTTTTTCAAATTAAAAACAATTAAAAATTAAGAGTTGAATCTGTTTTTATGTTAAAATAAAAATCTTTAGTATGATTTTCTAGTTTATATAAAATTCAATGTTTGTGCGATGACCATAAACAGAAAGGTTAGAAAATCTACATTAAATAGTAATCATTTTTGAGTGAGATGTGTCATTTTGTTTAAAAATAGTTTTAAATGAGGTGTGGTAACAAGAATGTAAGTAAAAACACTCCTAAGCAATGCTGTGTCGGTACAGTTAGTTGTATTTATAAATATGTAGTTTTATATATAATACTGGGGGGGGGGTATAAAGTACACTTAAATATGATAGTTTAATTTGTCCAAATTTCGAATATGTTATAGTCGTGATTTCAAAAGTAAAAAAAAAAAAAAAATATTTGAGTGCCATCAGTTAGAATTGAAAGAAAAACTGTAGCATTCAAAAATGGTGACGTTACCACTGTACCAACGTTACACACATATGAAAATTAAAAATAAACTAAGATGAATGTAGAAAACGTATAACGATTCTTTTAATTTTTACCCATTTTTGACTCCTTAAAAACTATTTTAACTGGCTAAAGAACGGTCTAAAAAAAATCTAATCATTTGAGGCCCCTAGCGCTGCTCTGCGACTTTTGGCTTCGAAGGAGATAATTTAGAAAATATGAAGACACAGACATATAGCCTTTTATATATTAGATATAATTTTGTGTGTGTGTGTGTGTGTGTATATATATATATATATATATATATATATATATTTTATTTTTTTATTGCCGTTTTATCTGTTTGGCTACATATGTTTCCGATGTTGGACCATGTTTATGATCCGACAATTTCGCAGAAGTGGGACCAAACATAAAACGGTAATAAAAAAAAAACAAAAAAACACATTTGCTCTGCAATAGTATTGAGCACTCTCTTCAAGTTTTTACTGATTACCAGTTTTACCAAATATATATATATAAAGTAAAACCAACAGTCCTACATTTTTACTGGTTTTATCATTAAATTAATGTCATCAGTACCCAATGGTGTAAAGTTTAAGGGTAGTTCTTATAATGAAATCAAATTATTTACTTTAAAATTATGTCGTTCAATTATTCAACCGTTTCTCATCTTGCTTTTTATAGTCGCATTTTGATTGATGTAGTCTCGACCTTCTTCAGGTGCGTCTTTTTGAATTTGTAAATATGGACGGAATTTCAAACTGAACCCTTTTATTTAATCCACAATTATAGATTGTTCTCATTCTGTCAGACATTAGTTATTACCTGTAGTAACTTTCAGTCTACAGAAGACAATCACAGAGAACTGACTTTTATCTACGCCTATTCATTTCGATTTATAGTTAAAATTTTTTTTAAGTTTGTACATTGCGTATGCATACTTTTAACATAATAATGTACATTTTTTTAAATAAATTTAATTGAAATTTCTTCACTGTGGCCTTCTGTCATATCAAGCGTCAACTGCTTTAGTGTAAAAGTTAACTTTTTTTTTTGTAACTTGTGTTTTATTAGGTTTGTTTTTCCCTCTCTCCATCTCCTCTCTCTCTCTCTATCTATCTATATATATATATATATATATATATATATATATGTGTATGTATGTATGTATATACTAGCAGCCCACCCAGCATTGCTCGGTTGTAAAATACACTTAAATATGATATTTTGGTTAATGCAGATTTCGTATTTATATTGTATACTAGCATTTCAGCCTGGCGTTGCCCGGGTGTTTGGAGGTGTATGTTGAGGAAAAAAAAGAAGTGGTAGTAGGAAGGCAGGCTCGAACCCGTATCGCAAAGGAGGAAAAAAACATGCCGTCTTTGCTGTTACGACCACCGCCAAATTGGAAGTGACGTAGGTTTAAATTAAGGTTAGATAATTGAAAGGAGAGGATGACTTTAAAAAATATCAGCGAAAAAAGCGACCCACCCTGTAGAAAAGTGGCAAGTTGAAGGTGAAGATATTAATGATTTTAGCCAATTTTTCGATATTTGTCGTCTGAAAGGTCAAACTTCAAAATGATACTGATCTTGTAAAAATCCGTCGCCTCTGTCGAAAGTTTTAGGCAGACATGCAAACATACATACATTTATATATTGGTAACTAAAATTTTCGACTCAAACCGATTAAAAAGCTTGCCCTATCTCTGAATACCCTTTATGTAAAATTTCAAATGTTTAGACCAGAAATTGTCTGAGTAATTTGGTAGAGACCGCAGAGGTCAAATTTGTTTGGTAGGCAAAATTTTTTAAACAAATATATATACGCATACATAAATATATATAGAAAGAGGTGTGTGTTTATTTTACGCTTTTTACACAAGTATAAATCCTGTAGAATATCTGCATGAATGTAATTACATGTAATAGTTAACTAAAGGTGATCATCCTATAAGAAAACTGAAAAAAAAGAACTAACAGGTAATTAATTAAAATGAACGTTTAAAAGAATATGCAAGTTGGCTAGATCTTTTGCAAGTGAATGTAATTCCACGATCCATATATAACAAAGTTGTATTTTCTTTTTAAATAAATAGAAAAAAGTATTTTTACTATGAATATCAATACACAAAAGTCCAAATTTATAGGAGTGTGTGCGCATATATATATATATATATATATATATATATATATATATATATATATATATATATGTATATATTTAAGTATCATGGAAATAGTATTCCAGCTAGATAGAAAAAGAAGGAACAACCCAAGTCACACGTCCAATAACGTTTCGTCTTTATTGTATATATTCTCTATATTTTGAGAATGTATGAATCTGCTTTCCAATCAATCCATGGACAAGATTACAGGTAAAATTAGTATTAGCAAATTAAAAATAAAATACTTCAATTTATATTTGAATTAAAATTTCATGGCTGTACAAAATTGATCAGAATATAATAGGATATAAAAATAAACAAGCAAACCCAAGCATCTTTCATTTTTTTTTTTTTTTTTTTTTAATATAATTATTTTAAAACTCATTTAAAACTTTTTAAGGTGTTTGAAAATGATTTCCACAATATCAATGGTAGCAATATTGAGTGGAAGGTGGAGTTTGTTTTTGTACTTGAAAGTAAACTGAAAATACCCCCCCCCCATTTTTTTCAAAAAGTAGTTTTCATTTGCAGCATATTGTTACAATAAAACGTTTGTCATTTGATTGTTTCAGTTTTTTGTTTGCTAGTTTAAATAAAAAATAAGAAAATAAAAAAAAAATGAGAAAAAATATAAAATAATTCATAATAAAAAAAAAAATAAATAAATAAAATGGTGGTTGGACTGACTGACTCTTTTTGACCCTACATCTTGCCAGCCATAAACAAAAGCAGCTCTTTATCTTGATTAACTAACATCTGAGTCGACCATGTCTGCATTTATACAATATACATATATCTTTCATCGTCCACTCCCTTATGACCTGTGAAAATATTTTTTTTTCCAGTTCAATTTTTAGATGGGGGTTAGGAAGAACAGAATTATTTTTTTCTTTTACCCTCCTCCTCTCTTTTTCTGTTTTGAGAGTAGCAATTAAATCGAGGAATTAATGCTGTCCTTGTTGGTTTCGATTGATTTTTCTGTGTTTCTGCACCGAATGGCCCTAGCTGTGTGTGCAACCAATGAGAAGTTGCTGAGTAAGTCTTGTCTGATATGGAAGTTTTACACGAATTGCACTCGGGCAGGGTTAATCGGTGCATATTAATTAGCAATAGCAGTAGCATCAGGCAGTAATAGTTGTCATCAATAATAATAACAGTTGAAACCGTGAGGGAGACACACGCAAAAACCTGGGTCAAGTGTAATTTCTATGAAAAATCGATATTTCAGAGGTTGTCAAGTGCATTTTGGCTCCTCCCACTCACACACTTCCTTTTATCATCTTCCCTTTCTAATTTGATTCACTCTTTTCTTCATCTCCTCCCATTTAAGCCTTCTTCAAATTTCATTCTCTCTTTTTCATGTCTATACATATTGAAGGTTTCTCTTATTCGTGTTTTCTTACTCCATTGTATTCGTCATTTTTTATTTCTTTTTTCTTTTCTTGTTCTATTTATTTTCTCTTTGGTATGATTTCATCAACTCTGTTACCTACTTTTTTCTATCTTTGCTCTCCTTTTTCCTGTTCTTTGATTTGCTCTCCTTTTTTTACCTTGCTCTCCATTTTTTTTTTTTACCTTGCTCTCCATTTTTTTTTTTTTACCTTGCTCTCCATATTTTTTTTTTACCTTGCTCTCCATATTTTTTTTTTACCTTGCTCTCCATTTTTTTTTTTTACCTTGCTCTCCATTTTTGTTTTTTTACCTTGCGCTCCATTTTTTTTACCTTGCTCTCCATTTTTTTTTTTTTACCTTGCTCTCTGCTTTTCTTCTCCCTTGCTCTGTTTTTGCTCTCCCCTTTTTCCTCTCCCCTTTTTTCCTCTCCCCTTTTTTATCCCCTTTTGCTCTCCCCCATCCTTTACTCTCCTTTTTTTTGTGCGTTTACTTTATTTGACCCCCACCATTACTATTCAATTCATTCTTTCTTATCTCTCTTCGATATCAATATATGTATTTCCTGCTTATTTTAATTTCAAAATCTGCTAATTCTATAAATTGAATTTTAAAAGATGTAAATAACAATTAGGAGGTCTATATCACTATTTCAATAAAGTCACAATATATGAACATTCTAAAATCTGTTGACATGGCAACATTGAATTTCTTTCCATCAATGTGATCATCCTTTCTCATTCGTTCTTCATGTATTATCTCTATCATATTTTTTGCGTGTTTGCTTCCACTGCTTTTTCTTTTTCATTTCCAAATTTGTTGTGATCTGGAAATGTTTCCGAGTAATAAGATTCAGGACAGGAGGAGGGGGAATTGGTAGGGTAGGAGACAAAAAAGAAAGAAATGCACCAGTTCACCTTTCCAGAAACTGCTGCCATTGGAGGTTTTGGAGCCTCTAAGAGTAAATCCAGTTCCATATGAGATTTAATGAAGTGGTTAATGTTGGAGCATGAATGGAGAAGAAACTTAAAAGCAGAGAATTCTAAGTGCGTGTATGTGTGCGTGTGTGCGCTCGCGTGTAGTGTGTATGTGTGTGCGCGCGTATGTGTATATGTGATAACTTATCAGATTAAAGGATAATCTCTGATCTTTACAGAGAGATATACGAAAGAACAACACGCATAATCTAGCTATTGACTTGTTAATTTTCATCGCTGTGATACTAGAATCTTATTTCAAATGGCACATTTTTTTCTTAACACAAAAGCTTTGTTGTCAACCCCTCCGTAAATATGATTACACCTTAAAGATAGTTTTGTTTTTAACCCACATTTTGAATCATAAATTTTGGAACCGTTAGTGATACACAGGCTAAAATTGGCAGGCTAAGTTCACTTCCTGTCAGATCAGATTTACTAATACCATCTATAAAGGCATGAACCCGCACTTTCATCTAGTTCAAAGTAGCAGATAAATTTATCTATGAATTATCTATTCTAGGAATTGTACTTTCAAATTTACCTTGCTCTCTGCTTTTCTTCTCCCTTGCTCTGTTTTTCCTCTCCCCTTTTTCCTCTCCCCTTTTTGCTCTCCCCTTTTTTCATCTCCCCTTTGATATAATGATATAATGGATACCAATACAGACTATGAAATCAGCCAAATCAAATTCAGTCAGATCTATCCCATTCACTAGCTGGACCTACCTGACATTGCCTGAGACGCAATGAAGTAATTTTATTTAATTTGTCATTTATTTATTTTCATTTTTAAATTTGATAAAGAAAACTTCTATTTTAATCAATTTAAAATGATTTGCTGATTTCTAAGGTGATTATTTAAAAATGTTTCATACCAGCAGTTGTCTAGACAAACTCAGTAATTTTTCAAATAAATTGTGTTATCGTATTGCCATTAATAAGGCACAATACCAAATGGAAAGCAAAGTTTGATTTGTTTGTTTTAATGTGTGTTTGAATTTGACTTTGAAAATCCGACAAGATAAATTTATATGTTATATTGGGAAGGTATGAACTAGTGTTGGGACGATTAATCGGAATCAGAAAAATTGGAAGATTTGGGGGTATTGGAATCGGAAAAATTAATGCCTGTTTCCCAATGCGAAAACGATTCTTTTAATTGTCTTTGTAATTTAAACAAAATCAAATAAAAATCTTCCATTGCTGGTAATAATGATAAAATAATAAATATTTATTGATTTTAAAATAATAGAGCTAAAATTAATAGATCATTCTCCGTAAGTGTATTTTGACGTTTAGGAAAATATCTGCATATTTAGCATGTGTTTTTTACAAAGATTGTGGAAAATAACAATCTTATGGTTAAATAATTAGATTTATAAAGAATCAGCACCAGGAATTTGGCACGGAATCGGTAATTGTAGCGGAATCGGGGGAAAATATTGGAATCGTCCCCTCACTAGTATGAACACAGTCTAAACTATGCTTAAAAAGAACAACTTGTGTTCAATTGATCATGTCGTTTTGCATTGAATAATCCAGAAATATTGTTATGCTGTTAGATCATTCAAAGATAAAGACAAAGTATTAAATACTCTTTTAAATGAGTTGATATCCCAATTAAAACGAGGAAAACTGTTTTTGTGTATTTTTTTAACACTTTCATCTTGATTCTAATACTCTCATGTTATTTAAAAAAGATTAGGAAATGCAGATTAAAGTTGGCATAATCACATTGACACACCGATTCCCGTTAGATTACCAAAGTTAATGGGTGACCATTTGGGAACACCAGCCACTGTATATAGGAGGCGGTCGGCACCTGTCTGCAAGAAACTGATGCTGTTATTTCCCCCTGACCGAGATATATATGCTGCTTAAAAAAAAACAATGGGTATATATGAGGTAGATATTTATTAACATAACTTTTTGTCCCAAGAAAAATAATGTCTACTGGGTCTGCCATAAGTAACTTCATGTTCGCATGTAAATTTTTATTTATAAAAAATATGATTTTAATCTTAAAATGCTATGCATAGTATGTATGTAAATTATTACTAAGGCTATGGTAACAGCATATTCTAATCATTGTTTTGACTCTCGAGTATATATCCGACATATTTAGACACAGTTAATTAACCAAGAACCACATCACTCTATATAAAAGCATATAAGATATTAACGGATACACACTCAAGAGTCAAAACAATGAAAAGAATATGCTGTTGTCCTAGCCCTAATTATTACTGACGAAATATTTGTAATGGTTTTGATAAGTGACTCTACATACCAGCGTATATTACAAGTGGAAATGCATTTCCAAATAAACTACTGGAGTTCAGTTTTTAATTCTAGCTACACACCAAAAACCAAAAAACTTTTTAGGATATTCATTTTTACTATTTCTTTCCTTATCTGGAACTGGCTCAATTTGTCACTCATTTTTCTTGTTGCCAAATTTTCTGTTGCTTAACTTTGTGTGTGTGTGTGTGTGTGTGTGTGTGTGTGTGTGTGTGTGTGTGTGTGTGTGTGTGTTTGTTTTACATTTGAAATCCGTCTGCTGGTGAGCTTCGCACGATTAAATCTAATTAAATTCCAAAAGTTTAAAATATTCTTCTGTAAGAATAAATATTTTCGAATGCACGCTACCATTATTATTATTAGCGGTCTATACGCTTCCCTTTACTCAGTCGAGTCCCCACACACACACCACATACGCAATATTTTTGTGAAAATCATGAATGAAATGCATTGCTATTATAAGGTGAATGTCGGCGTTATCTAACTGCTGCATCTCGGGTTCACTTGGTACAAACGGATAGAAGTTGGGCACTGCATTCTTTTCCAGTGTACGCGCGCGTATCCATATGCGCGCGTGTTTTCATTGTTTTTCATTTTTTGTTTATTTTATTTTATTTTATTTTTTTAGTAAAAGAAGGAAAGGTATGAGGGGAGACTCGTGTCATTTTATTTATTTTTTTTTTTTTCAAATTCCCTCCACTCCTACTACTTTCCTGCTCACCCCTAGTTTATCAATAACAGCAAATAGAAGCCGAGATGTATAATTATAAATGAGGGGGGAGAGGGATTGCCACAAATATTGCAAAATGAAAGGAGGAGGGAGTTGGCACGCATTTTCTAGATCGAATGTGCTGAGCGCACAGGTTCACTGGGTGCTTAGGAATTGGAGGGCTTACATGGCATTTGGTGCATTTTACTCCCTCTCCCGCCATCACGTCTTTCCGTCGTCATTGCACCCCCTCCCCTCGTGATTATCAGTGATTCCTGAAGTTTTCGTTAATCAGTAATGTTCTATGGTTGAATGCATCTTTGTAGTCATCACCAAGTGTTCTAATCACCCATCCAATGCACAATATATATTTTCATCCATCTACTTAGATATTCGCATCCGTTTCTATCTCTCCTCTCTATGAATAAATTCTGTCCGTGCGTTTCTTTTGTTTATCTATCTAGCTGGGTTCATTTTTTTTTTCTTTATCCATTCTTTTATTATTTCTTTATCCCTTCTTTTATTTCTTTTCACCTGATCTCTTTCGTTTTCTTCGTCGTTATCATCTTTTGTTTTCCTCGTCTCATCTGCTTTTCTTTTCTATTCTTTCTGCCTACATATTTTTTATATGGTCTCATTCACTGTGTTTTTTTTTTGTTTTTTTTTGTACTAATCAAATTCTCTCCTCCTCCTCCTCCTCCTCCTCTCTATATTTATAGTTTCCCACTTGCTATTTCTTTCTTCAGTTTTATGTATTTCTCTTCTATCATTATTTTTTATCTAATTGTAATATTCATGTGTCTTTAGACACATGAGGTACGTATCAAAATATATATTTGATAAACTGTCTTAGAACTGTTTTGTAAATAAATAAAATATCAACATGGTGAATTTTAGATAAATGCTCTATCTGAAAAATTGAAAAACAAAACAAACAAAAAAAGACAAAACTAATGTTTTAGATGATTGGAGAAGTTGATTGAAAACGTAGCTTTCTGTATCGCTGTTATGCCAAATTAGTTTGAAAAATAACTTTACAATTCGAATCCCAACAAGTTTAACCTTTCACTCAAATATATAGATATACAGTTTATGAAAGTGCATTAAAATAAGCCTCATTTTAATTATATAAAGGAATGCCTCCTATTTTTTTTTCATTGTTATGATGGCAGATACTGACGGTGTGAGACTCAAAGAAAGCAACTCCTGTCATAGATGTGCGTTAGTTGAGCTGCATCATTGAATTTCCTGCAAAAGTGCATTGAGAATGTTGGTGACTATGTAGAAAAATAAATTATAGAGAACAAAAGGTCACTCGTTTATATATTGGGAGATAGAACTATCGTTAGAATCACTGTGCTTGTGTTTACATTGAAAGGCATATTTCTCTTGCATTAAAAGCATGATCATATTGTTAGTCAAGACAACGGTTCATAATAAGTGGATCTAGTGTTCAAATAAAATATGTCTGGATATAAAAATATAAAATTATTAATAAATATATGTATATTACTAGCAGGCAGCCTAGCATTACCTGGTCATAAAATATGCTTAAATATAGTATTTTAATTCATGCAGATTTCGTATTTATTATTAAAGAGACAATTCTTTGAATATTATATTGTACCCAATATATAGTAATGATTTCAAAAGTTGAAAAAAAAAATGACTCTGGTGCCATCAGCTAGAATCGAAACCAAAACATTTAGCGCTTCAAGCTATCAACAAAGAATAAGAAAGATTAAAAATTAAGCGACTTCAAGCTATGAATGTATACTTGCACATGTGCAGAAGTAATAGGTTTTATCGACTTCTGCCATTTTTTTTTTTTCTTAATGTGAACCATTTGGCAACTATTTTACCAGCTGAAAACCAAATCGAAATTGTTCCACAGATCCAAACTCCTTACATATCAAGTTTCAAATTTGGAGATCCAAATTTCAGAAAGGAGTTTGGTCGAGATTGTTCTACAGACATAAACAAAGTCACTTGTATTTATACATATATATCTGCATGTGCATTGAATACTATGCAACTATGCAGAATGTAGAAAATATGCATAAATAGAATTGAGCGTAATAGTTAAATGAAAGCAATCACTTAAGAAGCATAAAAAAATTAATAATTCATAAACATTTGTGTTTCAAAGGAATATGCAAATTATTTAACTTTTGTGAAATCACTTTTATAGCAATGACTGAGTATATTAAGAAGTTTGTTTTTGATTTTTAAATAGAAATTTAATAGTAATGTCAGTGACACAAAAACAACGTTATAGATGTATAGATATAAAATCGGTGTGGATGGATCTTTGTGTACGTCTATCATTCATTTTATCTTGACTGGTTGAAGTTCTTTATCTTGCGTTCATCATTTTAAGTATTCCCTGTGTGAATCTATTTGGTTGCATTTTATGAAAAGGTTTCTCTTACAATTGTTTGTTTTAGTTGTAGGAATATTTGTTTTTTTCCCCACCTTTAATTAGAGGAGGATCCACGTTATCTCTAATCGTGTATTTCTCTTTATTCCTGCGCTTCATTTGCTCCTAAAGCGTGCGTGTGTGCGCCTATATATTACTCTTTCCACAGGAGAAAAGTTCAATGCAATTTCACTTTTTAATATGCTGAAAATTCAGTTCCTTAAAAAGGGGAACTCTAGATTGTGAAAAAAAAAAAAAAAATCTGCATAATCTTATAGCACTCTCATGTGAATAACTAATTCCTTAGAGCAGGGGTTTTCAAATTATGGCCCACAGACCAGATCTGGCTCGCAACCTGTGGAGCTCTTACGGAAAATGTAAAAATATTCAGGAAAATTTTTTAAAATATGTGAAAAATTGTACATGGTTATTCTTCTTTTTTTTTTTTTTTTTTTTCCAAAAATGATTAAAAGGTTTTGGAGAAGCACGTTTCACTAAAAAGCAACAGTAGATAGTTTGGGTGGAGAGAAGTGGTTAAAAAAAAAAAAAAGTGGTAGTAGGCAGGCAGGTTCGAACCCGTAATACAAAGGAGAAAAAGAAGGTGAAAAAATATGTAACGTCTTAGCTGATACCCTCATAGCAAAACCGGAAATCGCGGATGTTGAAATTAAGGCTAGTCAATCGAAAGGAGCCGATTGGTGAAAAAAGCGACCCCTCTCCCCCCTCCTTGTAGAAAACTGGCCAGTTGAGGGTGAAGGAATTAATGTTTTTGGCCAATTTTTTGATATTTGTTGTTTGAAAGATCGAGGTTTAAAACGATTTCGTCACGTCCTGACGGATCTGTTGGAAGTTTTTGCTAGACACACACACACACACACACACACACATTTTGCCCTTTATATAGATAATATATATTGTAAAATTATATTCCAGTAACCACAAAAACTCAGTCTACAATCATGATTTTTATTTTAAATATAGCCAAATTTCAAAATTTACTTTTTTCATAAGCATCTTACATGTTTGTCATTGTGCATATAACCTATGCTGCCATCACACAAATCATCAGAGATAAATAAATATTAGAGACAGTCACACATAAATGAATGTTTACATGTGTATCTCTCTATTGTACATATGAGCAATACACACATCTTTTTGACCATTTTGTTTTAGGGCATATCAACTATTTTCGGAGTATTTACTGCCAAATCCAGTAATTTTGAAAATAGTTTATAGGCTTCAATTTCTTTATATCTTTAAATATTTATTCATGGTGTTTGGTTTGGTTGTTTTGTAGAGGGATCATGTTTTTGTTATTTTAGTTTGCAGAATAACCAGAAAAAAGAAACAATATCAGTGTTTGGTGCATTATATTTCAGGAAGTCAGTATCTTCAAATAGTCTGATCTAGTAGCACTAGATCTCTGTGTGTGACCCATTGTTTGTATATGTGCGTCTTTGTTTTCCTCTTTGCATTCATTTGAATGTTCGTTTGTATTCATAATTTCTGCTCATTTGAACTGTCTCTCCCGATTTCTGTCTGTTTATTATCCTCCAACACCCAAACACCCTTTAAATAGTCAACTATGTATTGTCAGGTGGTTTGACTGATGCGAACAATGTTTTAACTGTGTTCATTCCTGTGTTCTGCATAGAATGTGCACTGCTGTCAATGATTCTGCTGAAGGCGCACTTTGTGTTTGCACTGACTGCACCCTTTGTTATAACGGTTTTCCTCTGCGATGGATTTGCACTCGCTCAACGATTCGATTCCACTGAGTGAACCAGCCTCTGCCTTCCATCGTTGCCATAGTTCCTCCTTCCTTCTCTTAGGCTTCTCTTGCTCACCCCACTCCCCCTCCGCTTCAATGTTTCTTTGATGCACACACACACACACACACACACACACACACACACACACACATATATATATTAGTGTGTGTGTGTGTGTGGTTCGTTGTGCTGATGCCGTCTTTTGTCTGTGCCATTCTATTTGATATATTTGCCTGCCAATTCATCATTTAGCATCAATTTCGGAAAGAGCCCTCACTAATGTGTGTTTGTATACTTGCAAATCTATGTGGCTAGCCTGTACAATTCCTTTTTTTTTTTCTTTTTTTTTTCTTTTTTTCTCCTCTCAGAAAAATCATTTAAAATACACATATTTATGTCGGTGTCTCTGTGTCTTATAGAAAGAAAGGTTAGAATGTATATAAAAATTAAGTGTATTTATATGTAAAATTTTCTGCCATTAGTCCATTAAAGTGGTCCCAAATCGCTATATGCTCCTCAATATGCAGAATCTCTGTGCCTCCTTTAAGCGAACTATGGGGACAAACACCCTCCCCCTTAAAACTTGAAATATATATTTTAATCAGATATATGTATGTGAATGTATGTGTGTGTTTCCTATAGAAAGAAAGGCTAAACACTATACTAAACCTAAACATATTTATATGTAAAATTTACCAAGAAAAATGATGGAAGTGGTCACGAATTTCCAAGTGTCTCTTTAAAAGAGTTAGTAGGCAGAGCTCACCTTAAAACTTCAAATATATCCTATTTTGATGTACTTTAAATCATTAAATTCACTGGGAAGATAATGGAATTGGTGTTGGATCTCTGTGTCCCCTTTTAAGAGAACTATGGGGACAAAACCCTCTTTAAATTTTAATACATTTCTCTGATTAAAAAGAAATCTTAAACCACTTGTATACGACACTAATTCAGAGAATTATTCAAAATTTCAATTTGATATACGACTATATGGGGGGGGGGAGCAGAGAGGTCAATAAAAAAGAAGTATGTTATGACTATAGTGAAAAAGAAATGTTACCCATTAAATCCCCATTTACATTGGGTCGTCCAGCTAGTGTGTGTAGTTAAGGTTTTTTGTTTTTTTTCGCTCTCTCTTTGACATTGATATTAAAAGCCTACTCTTTCTATTTAAAAATTATTGAAACAAACTTTTAATATGCTCGATCATGGATATGTGAGCGACTTAATGTAGTTTAACTAATTTGCATATTCCTTTGAAAACGAAAACATTCTCGGGTGTATGGTGTGATTAAGCATCTACACACTGTGTCCATATACATATTTACCTATCAAATATTGTCTACTTAAGATAAAGGTTTTATCTGCTTGTGCTAGCCTGATCATGTGCTTGTGTTTGTGTGTAAGGAATGGCTGGGGGTAAACCCTCCCCCTCTCCGTCATGGCTGACTGTATTGAACAAAAAATATTACCTACCAATATATTTAGGAATTTAATCTATTCTCCTATGGTTTCTTTGATGTCTGTTGTTGCTAACCCCTTTCGCTCGGTACATACTGTTATTAATCTTTTATCCAATGTTTCTTATTTTCCTTCCCCCCCCCCTTTTTTTTAAAGTTATTTTGTCCATTTGAAAGAACATTGTTATTCATATTTCTAACATTTATTTTATTTATTTTTTACACAATTAAGAATGTTTCAGAATCTTTTAAATGAGGGTTAGTAATTCTGATTGTTCTGACTGCTGTCCTCATCTTGAATATTATTTTCACAACGTTTTGGCTGCAGCAACCTCCACGCTTCATCAGGTGCATCTTGCCAACTTTGGGATACGTACAGAATTTCCAACATCTATGACTAGGTAGCAGTCTAAAGTAATTCATAAATATAATAATGTTGCTGAGTATTAAGCCTTCAACTTGTCACTTAGATCTGACTAGCGGGGGTATCTGGCGTTGCCCGGGTGTTTGGAGGTGTAAAAGAAAAGAAAAAGTGTTAGTAGTCAGGCAGGCTTGAACCTGTGACGCGAAGGCGGAAAAGAAAGTGATAGAAAACATGACATCTTACCACTGTGCTACGAATCCATAGGAAGTGAAAAGCGTTCAAATTTCGCAATGTCAATCAAAAAGTTGACTTGCTATGTGAATAGGCAGATGCAGAAATAAACGTTGGCTGAAGGCCAGTTCAGCATTCTGCTGTTTCATTTATTTGTTTCCCTGCGATGTTGGGGAAACCAAGCTCCCCTGAAAAAGGGAGCTCTCAAATGAATAGCAATTGTCTGATATGAAGGGTATTCGCCACATTGATCAAAGCTGATTGCCTTCAAGATGTGCCGGCCACAAAGGCCAGTGAGCTGATTTGATTTGATTCGGTTTCACTTTATTTATACGAAAAAAGAGTAACAAACACTGGAAACCAGTTTTTTTTTTTTTTTTTTTTTAACTCGCACAAAATAAATGTTGAGACGACTGTTCACAAATCGTAGATATTACAATCTAGGGAGTATATAAAAAGTTCTAAAATATAGTAAACCCGCAAAAAAAAAAAACTTTGCTGGACGTACTAAAATGCGCGCGGCTGTTTTGCTTTATATATATATATATATATATATATATTATTATTTAGCATTTATATCTGTTACGCTACAAGTCCAAAATGAGAACACAAGTCTGAATAATACAAACAATTAAGAATTTCCACATTTAAGTATAACTCATATTTTTTTTTCTTACCGTAAAACCTCTGCATATTAAATTCTTTTACTTTATTTATTTTTATTTTATACGTCGAACAAGGCGTTGCCACTGAAATGTAAGCGACCAGATTAAAGGGAGGGAGACACAACCTATGTGGGGAGTTTGACAGCAAGGTGTTTATCTAGATTACATTTAAATTTCTGCATGTTTGTACTATTTAGGGAAAACCTTTCTTAGAACTACACACCTGTGGAACTCTGTTCCGTCTGCCTGCTTCCCACCTGACTACAACCTGGATGTCTTCAAGTCCAACGTTAACAAATTCCTAATGAACAGCCCCCTTGAGTAAACACTTCATCAAATCTCCACACTAACGTACTGTACTTGCAATAACCCTTATCCCTGGGTGGCTTCCGGGCCTTGATAAGTGGTGACCTCCGTGTAAAAAAAAAAAAATCGCCGTAAAAAAATCTTCCATCATCCAAGAACCTCTACAGTAAAGGGACAGAATTTAGCTGCTAGTTGGGTGAGTTAAGGATATTTTTGTTTTGTTTTCCTGTGCAAGTCACAGCCTCATCAGTGATGTTCTTAGTCTTCATTGACAACGATGAACGAATAGTTTTAGTTTTTATATAACTAGCCTGGGTGCCCGGCATTGCCCAGGTGTTTGGAGGTGTGTGTTGAGCCAAAAAAATAAATGAATGACAGTGGTAGTAGGCAGGCAGGCTCGAACCCGTACCACAAAGGAGGAAAAGAACGGGAAAAAAAATGTGACGTCTTTACCGTTGCACCCATAAGGCTAGTTAATCGAAAAGAGGGGATGACTTTTGAAAATATCCGCAAAAAAGTGACCCCTCCCTGTAGAAAAAGTACCTTGTTGAGGGTAAAGGAATTAATGTTGTTTAGCCAATTTTTCGATATGTCGTCTGAAGGGTCAAACTTCAATACGATGCCGATTTCGTGAAAATCTCTTACCTCTGTCAAAGGTTTTAGGCAGACATACAAACATACATACATATATACATTTAAACAGACAGGTGAGATTTCTATTATAGATTAACTGTACCTATCTGGTAGTATTTATACTCGGATTTTTGCTTTGCTACTTTTTCTTTTTGAATCACAAATACTTTCTCTTCAATTTTTTCTTTTTATATAAACTAGCATGGGTGCCCGGCGTTGCCCGGGTGTTTGAAGGTGAATACTGAGCAAAAAAACAAAAAAAAAGGGGTCAATTTTTTTAAACTTTGACCCCTATTATGACCCCTTAAAATTGTTTTGGGCTCAAATAGAGTTATTAAGTTAGATCCATGTCCAAGGTACCTGTATCTAAAATTTCAAGTGTGTAGACCCAAAATTGTCGGAAGAGTTTGGTAGAGTTCTGAAAGGTCAAATCGTTGAACTTTGACACCTTAACAGCCAAATTTCTGACCGAAAACCGATCACATAGATTTTCCCAAATCTCAGTACCCTGTATATCAAATTTCGAGTCTGTAGACTAAAAATTGACAGTTATTGTGTAGGGAAATGTACACAGACACGTTTACTTTTATAGATATATAGATAAGCAACAAAGAGCCATAGGTACCACATCAGCAAGCAGACTGATGACTGCTCTTTGAGGTACAGGGAGAGAAGAAGAGTAAATATTAATTAGGCATATGTTTTCTTATGTAATAATAAACTTTTTAACTCCTAATTTCACTGCATGAATATTTTTTTAAAAGTTTGTTTTAGCATTTCTTAGTATCTTAATAAATAATCCATTAAATATAGATAAAAAAGATATGTGTTACGTAATTGTGAGAAACACATAAAGGTACATAATCACACAGTTTTATTAAGCTAGATTTAAAAATATTTTCTTTTCCCATATCTCTACGATTATATAAAAGTCACTTTGTGTGTGTGTGAGAGTTCCTTCCTCAAAGGTTCCAAAACGGTTGAGCCTATCTTTTTGCAAATTTCACACAAAGGTAATTTAAATGTCTGGCAGTGTTCTTAGATAGGTTCTGTACAGAAATTAATCTGATAATTATCGAAAATTGAAAAAAATCCGATCTTAAAAATAGATTTTTTCTCTTTATAGATAAAAGATAAAAAAAGAAAATTTTTATCTATAAGAGAAGAAAGACTGTTTTTAAGATCGTCAAATCCAAATATCAGCTGACGTGATATTGTAAACAAACACAGATGAAATTTGATGAACGACATTATCATTATAATTAAAAGAATTTTTTTTTTTTTTATTTGCAAATTAGTCATCCAAGCAAATTAATATTCAATAGAGGATTGATTCTATAATAATACGTACACAATTTGGATAAATTAAAATATCAAGTTTAATTGTATTGTACGACTGAGCAACGCCAGGCGGCCAGCTAGTTGGAGTATAACTTGTGCAAGTATTGGGTGCTCTTATTTAAACTTACCTTCTATTAAACTTAGCCTCACAGGGAAATAAGCAAATAACACTTGTGTTAATCGAAATATTGAATTAGCGTTTATTATATCAAAATTTAAATAATATTTCCGTTTTGTAAACGACACCATTCTTTATTTGATTATAATGCACAAAATCAGTTTAACAAGTTTTGTCACAAAAAATCTGATTTAATTTCGAAATCATAAAAGATAACTTTCATATTGTAATTTATGCAAAACTAACCATATATCCGGGATGCAGTGAAGACAATGCCATTTCTTTTTATTTGTTTGCACATTTAGGTAGACAACTTCTATTATATTCTTCAGTTAAAAATGAGTTATCTTTTTGCTGATTTTTATTTTTAGGTGACTATTTAAAAAAATATTTCATGTTGGCACCTATCTGGATCGGTTTAAGTATTGTTAAAAATAAACTGTAGCTAAGAACATTATTATATTGCTAATAACATGGTACAACAATAATGAATCAAAATTTGATTTATCAGCTGAATTTTTAGGTCTGACTATAAAAATTTGATAAGATAGCTTTAATAAAGATTTGTTTAAAATTAAGAGTTTGCATTGTTTTTCAGTACAATCCTCTTCCAAAACAACACCCATCTGATTAGTTTGAACAAAAGTCACTAATTTACCTATAATTCTTCTTGCCAGTAGACATAAATCTCACCTGTCTGTTGAAATGTCTGTGTGTATGTATGTTTGTTTGTCTACTGAAAACTTTCGACAGAGGCGACCGATTTTCACAAGATCGGTATAATTTTGAAGCTCAACGTTTCAGACAACAAATATTGAAAAATTGGCTAAAAACATTAATTCCTTCACTCTCAACTGGGCAGTTTTCTACGGGGGGGGGGGGAGTCGATTTTTGTGAGCCACTTTTGCAAGTCATCGTAGAGGTTGGATTGATTTTTGCCTAATTTTGACGTTCCGAACTTCCGGTCGCGTTATGGAGTAGCGGTAAGACGTCAGATTTTCTTTCACTTTCTTTTCCACCTTCACGTCACTGGTTTGAGCCTGCCCGCCTACTACCATTTTTTTTTTTTTTTTGCTCAACACACACCTTCAAACACCCAGGCTAGTACTATATATGAAATGGATCATTTTATTCATATATATATATATATATATATATATATATATATAATGTGTGTGGCAGGGGATCATTTGGGAATTCCAGGTGGTGTATGTGCTCTCCGCTTGTCTCTGCATTATTTCTAGTAGTCCTGAACTTCTTGCCACTGCACTCAAGCAGTGCCGATTCAGGAGAAGTGTGGTTGGTTATTACACAACCGTTACCTCATAATTACATGCACAGCTACCCTTACAAGGAGTATACATTGTCTTTTGAGACTGAACGAAAGCTTCCATATATGTGAGAATGAAAAGGAAACCCTAAAAATGGTGATCAACGTTTCGTCCCTATTTCCTAGGGGACATCATCAGAATTGAGTTAAAAAAATGCTGAGGAAACAGGTTACATGCGAGTGAAGAGGGAAGGAACTTTGGGAAAGAATTTACGAAAGTGGGACGAAACGGTGATTACCATTTATCTATTTTAGGTTTTCCTTTCCATTCTGAGGACGTCAACCATCGTTTGTATTTATTTTTATTAATATATATAATCTAATATTTAAAAAAAAAAAAAAAAAAAAAATCTATGCATCATTTTTGGGAGTTTATGATTGACCTTATGGATATCGTCTCAGACTTGTTGACCGTGCTCAGTTTAAACTCAATCTAATCTCTTGTGGTCATTTATGTCCTTTTGGAAAAGGCCTGAATCCTTTGGAAGGAAATCATTGTTACCAAATTTCAGCGTTTTTATATTTCGTGGTTTGTGCATCCATCGACCGCAGGCACTTGCACAGAAACTTTGTTAAACGTTCTTTCATGATGCAGTTGATGATAACTCATAGTCTGCATAAATTTAGACACTTCAATTGCATTTCTATTAAGAAATTAAGAAAACAAAATGTAATTAATTGAATTTGTCAGGAGAAAAAGTTGACGACTCCTAACAATTAAATCTCCAGTTGATACGGTCTGAAAATAGATAACTTAACACATCTTTTTTCTCTCTTTTCTTAATCTATTATTGGCTGAGGGATTCAGTTCTAACGTGAAGTGCCAGTTTTAAGATTTAAAGAGACTTTTTTATCTTTTCAGTGTTAAATAATAATAATAATAATAATAATAGAATATGGAAACCGCTTTATTTTATCTTGGGTACTTCTGTCGTTTACGGACCGTGTTATTTATTTTTAGATGAGATTTTCAAGTTAAATTTAACTTTTATATCTTGTTTATTAAATTGTTAGGTGAACGTACAGAATAGTTAACAAAGTTGCCCACCAAAATTTAGAATGAGGTTTCTAAATATTATTTTTAAAAGATTTTGTAAATTGCAGAAGTACCTTATTTTGTAAATATTCAAAATATTTTTAAAAATCTTTATTTTAGTGTCTTCAGAAATCTCGGTTTAATTCAACTTTATGTATTTTAGGATGAGCATATTTTTGTATTTTATTAAAATGCAACAAATTTTTTGTGTATGAAAATATTTCCATATCAGTTATGGTACTTCATTAGAATCGCTATTGTGGATAAAATTCATGTGTGTATATATATATATATATATATATATATATATATATATATATATATATATATATATATATATAAATAAAAGCTGAACGTCTGCGTGTGTGTGTCTAGTCACGAATAGGCTCCTATATGGTTGACTATTATAGAAAACTGATCACATATAATGATAGAAGATGTATTGAGACACAGGAATGGGTATGTTTGATCTGGCATAATGATGTTTCATTAAAATTGTGGGGTCTGCGTACGCGCCTTGTCCACAAAATATGGAAATAAAAACTTAAAAATAAAAAAAAAAAAACGTTTACAAGTGTTTTTGATATAGATGTACATAATAATACTTATGTTTTAACTTAAATAGGGATGGTATAATAAAATTGTGGGGTCTGCGTTCGCGCCTAGCCTCCATAGAATGGAAATAGGCACAAACTTTAATAAAGACTTTTCATATCTATCTGCGTAAGTATACTTTGATAATTATGTTTCAGTTTGAAGAAATATGGTATAATAAAATATTCGGTGTTCGTTCGCGCCTGACCTCCATAGAATGGAAATATGTCACAAAGTTTAACAAGTTTTTTTTTTTATATAGACCCACAGGATATTGTGATAAGTGTTTCAGTGTGAACAGGTATGGTATAATAAATTATGGGGTTTATCCATTTTGTTTTTACTTTCATCATATTTTGCTTTGGTTTTGTTATACCCTCAAATTTTAAGCTATCTCTTTACAACCCTTCCTTTTCATAACCTATCATACTTTCATAAATCAGAGTCCATTTTCTGTAGGCTGTTTTTGAACCCAGTCAGCGACGGGTACTTTTTCTAGTATATATATATTATTCATGACTAGTGCTTATTATCAAAGAAAAGAGCATATGAATAAATTATAAACTGTCTTTATAGTCGAATCAAAACTTCATGGTGACTTAGAGTTCGGTTAAATACGATTTCAAAAATATTCGCTTTTTTTAATCAGCAAAAATGAGTTTAACTCTTTATTGAAGAAAATTTCACTAGCATCAGATTTTGAACTTCTAATCCTCCTTGATTGCCAGTTACACATCCTTTAATGTATCTTCAAATTTGAAAATTAGAAATAACTGTCTTCTACCCCACTTATATATATATATATATATATATATATATATATATATATATATATATATATATATATATATATATATATAAAATTAAATCTCATCTGTCTGTTTAAATGTATGTATGTTTGCCTAAAACTTTCGACAGAGGCGACGGATTTTCACGAGATCGGTATCGTTTTAAAGCTCAACCCTTTGGACGACAAATATCGAAAAATTGTCTGAAAGCATTAATTCCTTCACCCCTCAACTGGGCACTTTTTTTATAAGGAGGGGTCGCTTTTTTCGCCGATATTTTTGAAAGTCATCCCTTCTTTTTTAGATTGACTAGCCTTAATTTAAACTTTCGCCACTTCCGGTTTGACGATGGATGCAACGGCAAAGATGTCATGTTTTTTTTTTTTTTCCACATTCTTTTTCTCCTTCACGTTACGGGTTCGAGCCTGCTTACTACCACTTTTTTTTTGTTCAAGACACACCTGCAAATACCCGGGCAACACTGGTCACTCAGGCTAGCGTGCACACACACACACATATATATAGGGTGACCCAAAAAAAGGGCCTCAACTCTCATTAGCCCTCGTTTCTTAGTGTTTTGTCCGAATGAAATGAAACTTTGGTCATAACTAGTTTATTATATTCAAAACATCAAAACACTTGGGTCTTTGGCCTTTTTTTCTCCGTTCTACAGCATATGTTCTAGATGGCCTCCATTTAGCTTTTGTTTTTGTTTTTTGGGTCACCCTGTATATATATATATATATATATATATATATATAATACACACAATATATCAAAAAATGAAATGCTGTGAAGACAGAATATATGAAAAAGACAGAAAAATGTTTGTTGATCTTGGTGAAACCGGTCAATCTTTCATTTGAGTTTTTGTTTCTTTTTTTACACACACACACACACACACACACACACACACACACACACATTAGTTTTGCTTATTTAGATTCCTCTTAGGGTCTTGGAGATAGAGACGTACTCTCCCCCATTGTCTGTTGGGAATGCGTTATAAAATATCGAACCTGATTCTAAAGTTCTGTTCGGTTAGTATTAGTTTACTGATTAAAAGAGATAAATTGAAAAAGTCATTACACCGTTTAAGTGTGTTAGAGTTTGTAATGAGTGCTCATTCAAGAAGTCTTCTACGGGATTTATTTTTGTTTGTATTTATTAATATCGATCTTGTGTGCAAAGTTTTGTTGTGAATGTGTTGTAAAATAGGTAGTTTTTTGGTTAGTATTATTTTGCTGATTGAAGAGAGTAGTTACGTTGTTTGTGTTAGTTTATAATGAGTGCCGAGTCACACACACACACACACACACACACACACACACACACACACACACACACACACAATATTTTGTATGTAATAGTTTTTGCATACTCTGTAATTCTATGCAAACGTTTACAGTAGAACCCCAGAACACGGTATTAATCCGTTCCGGGGTTTGGATCGTAAAGTGAAATCGTATGACGAGGCCTAAGCAAAATTTTATACAGTACATAAATGAATAAAGAATATATGGCATTAAAAATTAGTAACAAAATACAGTACCGTATATAATACATACGTATCAAAGAACATTATAATAATACCGTAAGGCGGGGTAAATACTGTAACCAGGGGCTGAAAGCCCTTGAATTCCACGTCATAACCTAGAAAAAACTGTATCCCGGAGTTACGCTGTATACTGCTTTAGTAAAAAAAAAAAAATATCTTAATTGATTAGTTGAATAAAATTTTCTATAAATTAAGTCAACCAGGCTTGTTTTAGAGTTTTCAGAATTGTTAGCATTTCTTTAGACTGGGCATTTTATAGGAAAGTAAAAATGAATTTGTCAAATTTGTAAAATATGGTTTGTCTGCATTGAAAAATCTGTTTTCACTTATTGCAGACTTTTTTTTTTTTTTTTTAAGAGATGAAAATTACAATTTTTTAAAAATTTCTTAATTTAAATTAGAAACATTGTTGGGCAAGCAAAACTATTAAATTACTAGAGTTTTTTTCTTTTTCAGTTATTTTAATATCTCTCTCTTTCTCTCATATATACATATATACTTTTTATCTATTTTACATAATTGAGGTATTGCTACACATTCATGAGTATGTTTCAGTCAACTAATTATAACTAGAGACATCGTCAGGCAATGTTACGTTTACAAAAGTCCAGTCCTTCTTGAATGATTGGACTATCGCCTGATGATGTATCTAGTTTGTTTCTGTCAACTAGTTATAACTTACTCAAGAATGTGTAGCGATACCCAAATGTTTATGTAAAAATAAATAAAAAGTTTATCTTACTCTCGACTTTGGTATTGAGCACTCTTGTATAAACCTACTTAAATTCATTGGGTGTTGTATTAACCGGGAATAATAATACTAATAATAATTTGTGTGAAAATTAGAAAATGAAATTTGCCAGGTGAAGTTCGGACGACAGCATTACGAATATGCATGCATAACATAATAGCTATTGGTTCATGTTTTAATTTTTAGCGTTGCAGTAAACATATCCTCATAGCTCAGTCATTAACGTCAAAGGAAAAATAAAGCGTAAGCTAAACGTTTTAGTTTCGATTCTCGCTAGTGACACCTGAGCCATTTTTTTTTTTTTTTTTTTTTTTTAACTTTTTAAACTTTTTTAATTATTAATATATAATCGAATAGTCCAATGTAATATAATAAATACGAAATCTGCATTAATCAAAATATCATATTTAAGCGTATTTTACGACCGGGCAATACCGGGCGGCCTGCTAGTGTAGTATATATATATTCTCTCTCTCTCTCTCTCTCTCTCTCTCTCTCTCTCTCTCTCTCTCTCTCTCTCTCTCTCTCTTCTTGGAATGATCGGCGGATCTTTTCTAACCACTCTTCCCTTCAATACTTTTTCTTTTCTTAATTAAAAAAAATAAATTAAATAATGAATATGTCTGAGGGTTATGAAGAGGTCTTAGGGTAATATCTTCAGTGGTAGTAGTCTGAACACCTACATAAAAAAATTTACAAGTCTGTTCAAATAAATAAAAAAAGTATAATCAGAAAATTGGGTGCTATTTGATCGTAATCCGAATATTAAAAAAAAATAAATAAAAATATATATATAGGAGGGGGGGGTCTGTTTTTGGTCTAAATGCACCGAATTATCTTATTGCTTAATACTAGGATAGTTTTTGTTTTGTTTTTTTATTTCCCCCTTCAGCTAAATAATTGGATTTAACATGTAAATTATAAATTTTGATCCCACTGCACTGGTTCACCCTTTCAATTTTGTTGGTGGATCTTTGTGTAGAGTTTCAAGTAACGTTGATGATTGCAGTAAATGTTTTTGTTTGAATATAAAACAAGTTTATCCCTCTTAAATGTGACAGCTTTAACAATGTTTTAAAAGAAAAGGAGGGGCGGATAATCCTTTGTCTATTGTTAATCGGTTGGAATTTGTTGCCTCTTTTAGAGATGGAGGATGGGGCAAAAAAAACTCCCTACTCTGCAATCTCTATCTCTCTCTTAATCCTGACTCCCTACAGACTTTGTCAAACCTCTGTTTTATTACACTTGTCTTAAGTTTCTTTTTCTTTTCACTTTTTCTTTTCTTTTTTCCTCTTTTTCGTTTTTCTGTTTTTCTTTTTTTTTTCTTTTTTTAGTTTTCTTTTTTGTCTTTTTCTTTTATGAGCTCATCTACTTACAACCATTATAAATAATTTTCCGTTGTTTTTCTGTGTACCTGGAACTAAAATGAACTTCCATGATCAAACTTTTTCAAAAATTGCCTGTCTGCAGGATGTATTACCACAGGGCTGCTTCCCAACTGACTACAACATAGTCATTTTAGAATCCATTGTTAACAAATTTAACTAGATTATGAAAGTCTGCCCAGGTTCAACTATCGTCTTTGGAGAGGTGTTGGTTAATTGCCATTTGCTTGAGGCCATCAGGGAATGCCAATAGGTTTATTGTCTGCTATCCGTGTATCTAGTTAGAGTGGTCTCTCTCGTAGAGCTTAAAATGATCTTGTCACATCATTCATTAGAGGGATGCTCATAAATCTTGCCCCATTTTTATTTGTGATGGAACTGTTTCTTTTCTTCTACTATTTTACAGAAAAGTCATCACTTATCAAGGCTGAAAGGCACTCGACCTTGTAAAAAGGGATAGAATAATAACTGAAAGTCGAATAACTTCATGAGATGATTATGGAGGGTTAATAAATAAAAGTTTTTTTACTTGTGGTGACGGTATGACAAGAATCTGTTGACGGTAGTTTTGAAGGCTACTGTGCTGTAATTTGCAGTGAAGCTTTTCTGTGGCAATGCGTTTCACAAATGGGGAGCTCTGTCTCACCTGGTACTAAGAGGAAGGAGTAAAAAAGGAAACTTATTTTTCATTAAGATAACAAAAAGTTCTTGCTGTGAATGTTTCACAAGAACCAGAGATTAGAGCTCAGTCAAGAATCTTCCGTGATAGCAATGGTAGAAAAAAAAAAAAAAACATTTATGGTAGTTGAACAATATCTGGAAGTCTATAAAGAAAAAAAAAATTTTTTTTTCAGAATATTTAAGGTTTTATTTACATATTTATTTTTCTGTGCTTCTTCCTGTTCTTCTCTTGATTATCTGCGCCCTTTTAACAGATTGCAAGATAGCCGAATTTGTTTTAAGTAAAACTGCCAAAATAAATCTGTTGTGAATTTATCCAAACTGATGCGATTTTCAAGCATCTCCACTCGTGATGAATGGAATCTGATCCTGTTTCCTGTTTCTATAGCAACCATATGTTCCCACCCTCATATTCAACTGATGCTGAATGGCTTAAACAAGAAACCAGCTACCCGGGTATCGGTTTGAACATTAGCTCATTTACAAGCTTTCAGCTTGTTGCCTCCAAGGTACTTATATAGATAGATAATGTCTGTTACCTAGCTAGCATACATACTGTTTGCCACTCAGGACAGAAGGACTAAGGATAAATTGCGGAGGAAAAAAATATTTACTAAAATAAAGGAAAAGTAAACTCTACTGTTTTTTTTCCTTTCTC